>NC_134676.1:54630191-54963444 GCF_030463565.1 Pelecanus crispus
AGAGGGTCCTGGGAAAACTGCGCAAATTGGGAAACTCTTCTAGCTCAGGTAATGGTATGGTAGAGCGAGCCACCTATATCTGGCATTTCTGGTCTGATTAATTCTGCATGTGTGTAAATTTCTGAAATGTACCGTAATGGGAACATGCATGGCTATAATTTACAGCTCATCAAACCCTTTCCAATCCTGCAGAAGTACCTTAAGCCTCTCCTGTGTCAGAGCTTTCTGTGTTCTTTACCTTCTTTGGTGGAAGAGAAAAGGGATGGTCTGTAATGCCAAGAATAGCAGCTGTTTTGAATGTGAAATTACGATCCTCAGTTCACTGAAGTCAGTTAAAATGCTGACTTTCTCAAAGGGGTCCCAGTAGTGTGTCTTTCTGGCAAACACTAGTTATTTTGCTATTTTGTCAGTGAAGGAGTGAACGCAGTATAGCTACAAGTTAGCACTCTGCCCACTGAGATCCAGAGGGAAGTGTGCTGGAAGAACACAGATGAAGAAGAGCTGATGTTGGCCTGTGGTTTACAGACTCAAAGCTGGTTATTATCTGACAATGAAGTTCCCATTTCTCTTGGTTTTTTTTTTGTTTCCATGTAACTGATGGATACTTCATTCTCTGCTATTGTCTGGCAGGATTCTGAATGGTGGGATCCAAAAGAAAATGTTGGGGGCTCGCACAGCCCCATTTGCAGTGAAAAATGAGAATCCTGCCATTTTTAGCTTGCATGAGAAGGTCTGGTGTGCCTTCCTGTCCCATGCAGATGAATAAGTGACTAGTGTGAGATCACACAGAAAGCGTGCAGCAAAGCTAGGACATGAAACAGCTCTGTCCAGTCTTGGGAAGCGTGGCATATCTCTCGTTATTGCCAGGTTGCTCTGACATGGCAACTTAGAGTTTTTTGGGGTACTCCCCTCCGAAAGATGATTTCTCTCGGCTGCTGTGTTAGTGCTGCGTGTGCCTGTTGGAAGTGAGGGAAAGTAGTGGTTTAGAAAGAAACAGAGCAGGGAACACAGCCATGGAGTGTCTTCACCTACAGCCTCTATCCAGGCATGTGGAGCTCTTTGAATGTAGGTGGTATTTTAGTTTTTTGTGAAAGTTGTTCCTGGCTTTACAGTTGTGGTTCTTCCTAGCTTTCTTCATTTGATTGTGGCTCAGGCAGACTCCAGGAAGAAAAAGACCTGACATGGTGTGACGTGGATAGTTCCATGTCTGATGTGTCCTGAGCACACTTTTAGAGCAGAGATTGTGTTTCTACATTGTGTTGCTCAGTACATTGCAGGTCACTTTGAAATAATCAGTATTGTTAGTGACAGGTTGGCAGATGTGTGGTGACTGTGTGTACAGACATGAACTGTGCAAGGGATGTGTCTTGAATATATAACCCTCCCATCTCCCCTTCAGGGCTGTGCAGAATCCTGATGTGATCAGATCTGCAGGTGATACTCAGGTCTACTGACTCTTTGAGCATTAGTTGATGCTTTTACTTACATATAAGGGACACCCTTGCTGGGCTCAATATCCGTACCACCAGGCTCCCCTCTTTTTACTCTGAGAACTGGTAAGTGGCATCACCATGCTTTTCCCTAAATCTGCAGCAGTTTTAAGGGGGAGAGGATGCAGAGTGAACCCTTTGCGAGAGATGGACACGTAATGAACACAGCCAAAATGAGCTAAGTTGACTATTTCCCAAGGAGACGTTTAATACTGTTTTTCATGGACCTCTTCAAACCCTTGGTTTGACTTGGTGATCTTGTGGGAACAGGCGCTCTCTGTCAGAACGATGGATGTTGTCATTACTGGATTTTACACTTCATGCCTGCGGTAGTATCTGCAAGCTAACTTTTGCAAACAGAGTAGATACTGGTGTTTTGTATTGAAACATGCAGTGAACATCAGACATAGACATTTACAAGAAACTTATCAAAGCAATAAGCTGAAGCTCTCATTGCTGGGAAGGTTTGAGGGGGAGGAGTGATTGCAAGAAGCATTTCGCATAGGGAGTATTGTACAAGTGAAAAGTCAGAAGGCTTGTATTTCTCTATATAATAAAGACTAGTAGACTGACTGCAAAAATAAGCCTCAGACCAGTCATCAAAGATCGTATTTCTATAATAAAATATTTCAAATGTGTAATAAAAAAATCAAGCCTCCGTGTCATTAGAGTGACAGACTGCCCATTGTTGGTAAGGCTTATAGGGAACAAAGCCTGTTTGTCCTTCTCATGATACACTCATTTACAAAGCCTCCAACTTGGGGGTCCGTGCTGCCCACTCCTTGGCTGCCTGATTCATGGTCTGACAGCATGCATAAAACAGCATCCTCTAGTCTTACAAGTACTTGTGTATTTATGCTCAGCAGTGCTTAGATTCCTGTGCAAGGAAGGGAACTACAGGTCAACCCTTCAGCCGCTGTTGACAATGAGGTGTGAGAAATGCTTAGATCCTTTCCTCTGGGCGGCATTTCCTCCAGTGACTCTGGGATCCTAAGACGACAGTAGTTGCAGATGTCAGAAGTAAGCACACCTCCAAACCTGAAAGCACTACTTTTATACATGTATTTCCCCAATTAGGAGGAGGGCTAATTACCTGATGAGCTAATAATTGAAAACATTTGTAATACCTCCTCTGTTCCAGCTCTGGCCTGGGCCTGAAGCCACGTGAACCAGTGGTGCAGACAGATGCAGCTTTGCAGTTCATCTTTCCCCAGTGGGAGGGACTGTATGCTCCCTACTGTGTGATGTGGGCTCTGCCGGAGTCTGCAGCTCCCTCATCCCCTCTGACATTGCTGGGATGTCCTGCTTCCACACATGCTTCCTGCTGCTGCCTGATGGCTTTGAAACAGGCTTCAGGAGGTGATCTTCCATTACTAGCATACAAATTGGAGCTGTGCTATAGATTTTGTTCTGATGCTTGTCATGCAGAGCATGCATGCCTGTATTTGGCTTCAGCTGTTTGAATCTGTTTAGAAAGCATTTGCCAAAGTCCTGTCATTTCAAGCTTCTTTAAAACACAACCTAACATTCAAGGTGCGGCTGTTAGTGTTGTCTGATCTGAAATTAGGCAGAACCCTGGGGAAGGGAGACTTGCTTAAGATGGTAGGGTGTTTACACAGGTGCCTGCAAGTCAATGTCTTCGTTAAAGACAAAGTAGGACATTAAGATGTTGTTCAGGCAGTGCTGTGCGCTCATGCCAACAGGCTTTGTATCTTGGTCACTTCTTGATGAGGTGGGAGGTAATCCATCATAACAGGGCTGTTTGTCCAGGAGTTTGAGGAGTGGCTGCTATTCTTTGCTGCTCTGAGCTCAAGGAAGAGCTCTCTGGCAGAGAGAGGGGAAGGTGTTACCAGTAGAGAACAGCCTGCCCTTGCTTTATGTAGCACCTTTTCTAGCCAGGATGAAGTACTAACTGGTGGTGTAGGGAGTTCAGTGCAGGCAGCTGTCATGCTGTATGGGTGCTGTGGTTCTATGGCCACTTTCAGCAAGCCCTGAGCAGTGGAATCTACGTGCAGGCACACACATACCTTAACATAATCAATTTTGCAGGCAGGTGCCAGGTGCCCTCTCCTTCCCAGCGCTTGTTACATCTCTGTCCAGCAATGTCACCAAGGTCTTCAACACTCACGATAAGGCAGAGAGCAAATCAGAACAGAGAGTCAAAGACCTTGGTGACGGCACTTCCAAGAGCATGACATGGCTGCTGGGATTGCCACCTGCAGTAGGTTTGGCTCACTGCTTGCAGACACTGGATTTGCAACTGGCCTCAATGCCATTTCAGCAGAGGATAAAGTGTTTGCAAGAAATAAGCTTTCCTCCTGTTTTGAAAGGTGGAGATACCGCTTGCTGTTGGCTCTAAGGCACACTTCCTTTACTTCTTTCTTTATTTCTTCTTTCTCTTTACAGGGCTACCAAATACTTTTGTTCTGCAGTGCCATGGAGTAATAAATCAACAGCTAAAATTAAAGCCACCTTCTTTGGTTGTTGCTAACAGTTGTACATATATGCCACTCTAGCTGATATTTTCTTCATTGCTCTTAGTTTTCAGTGATCCCAAAGGGTATGTTTCTATTTTTCTTGAAACCAACCCAACTAAACAGAAACAGAGCAAATGAGATAGGCAGAGGGAAACAAACATCGCCTAAGAAATTGCATCAGATCTCAGGCTATTATTCCACATGTGCCCTGCCTTTCCCAGTTGTTTGATGTTGTAGGAGAAACATCAGCTGGGTGGCATTCTCTGCCAATGTTGCACCCTGCTGCACAAACAGATGTTGGGACTGAAGGAGTTTGCAGCCTGTCTGGTCAGTGCTAATAGTGCTACTTTTATTTTAACAGGTAAAGGGTGATGGAGGGCTTGGGCTGAAGAGCAACCTTGGGAGTAGCTTTCTGGTGGCGTGTCCTGGTGTATGATTATCAGGGTGCTCAGGGAAACAGGATGTTGTACATTATCTGCTAGATGATGTGAAGATGATAGCTAACTTCCTCCTTGGTGTCTTCTCCCTAACAAAAATGACCCCACACCCTCAAGCTAAACATTCGAATTGATTCTTATACCTGCCTACCTCTCCCTAATTAACCTGGTTTCCTCCCTGACTTCCCTTGGGGAGGATCCTAACAAAAACCAGCCAGGCTAGAATGAGGACTAACAAACCATATGTCCAGGTGGCCGTCAACCCCGAAAACACCTGCAGACACCAGCTGTGGCAGGGTGGCATTCCTGCCATTGCTTGGTTGCATGTAAATATACACCTGGGTTCTTTGATTCTGTGCTCCATAGTGACACACAGGTCCTTGCCTTTCTTTTAGGCTAGGGAAATTGTTGCCAAAAACACTGCCCTGTGGTATCAGTAGAGGGATCTTGACTTGCAGGGGTGTGTAGGAAGGCTGCTCTACCTTGTGTTTTCAGTGCAGGTTACTTTGTGTTAACCCTCAGCAGAGCTCCCCAGGGCATTCCTGACTGCTGCTGTCTCCTAGCCTGAAGCATCCAGCCAGGAAGGGGAGCCTGGGACTACACGGGAACTGGTGTGATTTCTGCTTTGGTCAGATGCAATCTGTTGGGATGGGCAAGTGGAACAAGCTGCCAATACTGAGTACTTGGATTGCCCAGAGGGTTTTGTAGTGTGCCATGTTGGTCAGGTGGTCAGGAGATTAGATACACATGGCAATTTTCCCACATTTGCCTAATTAATTTTTTTCTTCAAATCACTGGGTCTCTGAGCAGGCACAGACCTGAGTGTTTGTTTTGGTTTGGTTTGTTTTTTTGGTAAGTGAATGGAAGTTGTGCAGGCAACTGCAGATCCTCTGGAAAAACCTTTCCAAAACATTCTTGGAAGGGCACTTTAAGTCCCTTACTGAGGTAGTGGACAAAGTCTCTGTGTGAATCCAATGGCTCCGTTATTTTTTCTGTCCTAAACTGAAACTAGGAGGCTGACAGTCAAAGAGATAGGGAAAGGTAGAGAAGACTTCCTATGGCAGTGTGGGTCCCAAATTGTGAGTTGGGAGTTAGCTATGCAGCTTTTATTAGTGAGGTGGCATGATATTTACTGAAGTACACATTTGCACAGTTACCACTTTCAGTAGAGTCTGCTTCTGCTTTCCTTAATATTTTGAAGCCAAAGATGAGATGAAAGTAATAAAATGATGTTGATAGAGGTTTAGGCACAAAGGTCTGCTGCAGGATTAAATCTGTTACCAGGGAAGTGATACTTGTTTTCCATGGAGCTGTCCATAAACTTTCAGAGGTTTCCTTGTCTGTGACAGCATTGTTATTACATGACTTTGCTTAGAGGTTGAGATGGGTAAGCAGATACAGCATAATGTGCATTGCTGCCTTCTGATTCTGCAGAACAGGGCTTTGATGCCTGGTTTTGGTCTGAACTTCCCTTCTGCTGAAATGCTTTTAAAATGAGAGGTTTAGAATTATGCCAGCTTGGATTCTAGGTGTGTATGGATGTGGGAGGGAAAGACTGAAATCCCTTTGAAAGTTCAATTGACAAAACCCATGCAGTGTTATGTTAAATCTGGCCTTGCTGTAGTGTCTACATGCTTGAGACACTGAGCTTGAGAAAAACATGTCTGAGAATCCTATTGCAGAAGACTGTATGAACCCTGTTAAAAACACAGGAGAATCACAAGCATGTCAGCATTGGTCTGCACTAGTGAATGGCTGCATTGGCAATTTGGTTACTTTAAGACCAGCTAACCTGGTGGTGTCAGCTAATGCATGCAGGGGGAAGACAACAGTGCCCAGATCTACAATTAGCAGCACAGCTATTCCAACAGATACCAAATCACTGTACCTTAAAGGCACTGTCTTTATCTAGACAAGTTAACAACAAGATAAAGACACAATGATAAAACAATTGCTTACTGTGCTTGTCACAGTATAAGTAATATTGGCACGTGCCGCAAAAGCAGGACAGTATTTCAAAGTTCTGGTTGCTCTCTTTAGTCTCCTAAGACTCTTCAGCCTGGTCTGTCAACATGGACTTTTATTTGGAACCAGCGAGTAAAATGAAGAAAGTTAAGTAAACAATTACACCTTTCATACTCTCCTATTATCTCCCTCTTTTTGTATGCAACCTTATCAATACAGCTTGCTAATACCAGCATTACATTGCCAAAAACTTAGGCTCAGTGTTAACTTCAATTTGCATTTATTTTTTATGTTTTCCACTCTGACACAATTTCTGGATTTGTTCTTGGTGACTTCTAATCTCAGAATCTCAATAAATTGCCTGATTTGTGGAAAATCGCGTTTGATTTATTTAAGCTACAGTCTGAGGTTGGTTGAGAGAGTGGGACAGAGACTTTTCACATTGAGCTTGGTGTTAGTAGTCCCCCAGGAAATTTGTACTAGTGTCATCTGGTGAAAAGTTCAGCTTTCTCGGGGGATTTCTGTGGGGCTGAGCTCTCATGAGAGTGGCTGTTATGAAATTGCCACAGTTAGAAAAAACCCTGTCCACTTCTGTGTCTGACTTGGTACTGAGGCCAGAGTGCCTAATTTGGATCTGACCTCCCATATCTCTCAAGTTAATATTCAGCTTTGGAGCCTTCTCTAGTAATAATACATGTCATCTTCAGTGTACTTTACGAACACTTACTACCTAATTTTTACAGCATTCCTGTGAGCTAAATAAATAAACAGCTGCGAAGGAACTGGAGCCCTCATTCTGAAACACAGTAGGATGTGGCAGTTCTCAGTGTAGTCAGGATGCAATAAAAGGTGATGGCTTTGACATATTGTTGATGATGAATCAAAGTTCATTTTTACCTAGGCAAGAGGATAGAGCACTGCTTGACTGAATTTTTTGAAAACCCATGAAAGTTCAGTTTTTGTAGGCAGCCTTTTTCATGGGAAACAAATGCGGTTCTACTTAAATATTTTTTAGTCATAAAATAACTGAGAGTTAATGCCAGGATCCTGGCTAAAATCAAACAATGTATTCTATCTCCTGTTACTAAATTTCTTTGCAGCTTCAACAAACTGCAACGTTCTTCACTTTCGATCCTAGGTTTTTTTTTTTAAGTGTTGCTGTGTTTCATGGAGTAGTGGTTATGTCTTGTTTGAGATGCGTTTTCAGTTCAGGTTACGGGTTTTATGCTTGTATCATACTTTGCATATGTTTTCTTTCCAAAATTCTGGAAAAATCCTGTGAAATTAAATGCAAAATCTGCAGAATAAAAAAAAAAGTATTTTTATGTATTAACTGAGCGTTAATAACTAGCAGTTTGTTAAAACTACATATTGCTTATGCCTGTGTGGCATGAGATCCTCAGCTGACAGAAAATTGGTGTAGCTCATCTCTTAGCTGAAGATCTTGCCCTAGCTTTTTTTTATGCTGACCTGGCAGCACTGAGGTATATGTGGAGGAGATTCAGGCTGATCTGTGACACACATCCTCTGCAAACAGCAAAAGTTGCCTTCCCCTTCTAATTTAGTTTTAGTTTTAAGGATGGTGCAATAAAAGACCTTTTCAAGGGATTTTAAATAAGGACCCTTTCCTGTGTGGTTTGTGTTTTTTTTGTTTTGTTGGTTTTTGTTCCTCCTCCCCCCCCCCCCCCCCCACCCCGAACCTTCCTGTTCTTCAAAATGTGTCTTTTTAGAGGCAAATACTACCCAAGTTAGTCCTTAGATGCATTTTTGGTTGACACTGGCAGAAGGTTTGCATGACTACAGACAGCCAGAACTTAATAAGCATAAGCTATTACATCTCAGGAGGTCCTTTCCTTGTAGTTCTCCATCTGTTTTAGCGAGTGCAGCTGAAACATAACTGGACCATATCTGGGGCTGACTGAGCGTACATATATGCCAGAAGGGGATTTGCTGATGGGGAAAAGACAGCAGTATTTCAAGTCTCAGTGCTTGTTCTGACTTGGGCCAACCAGCTGCTTAGGAAAGCAACAGCTGTTGTCTACCCAACTACTTCAGAACAGTAGTGTTTTGCCACTTGAGACAAGGCGCAGACATGAAAGCGTGTTATCCCAACAACTTTCGTCATAGCAAAGGCACAGCTGTGTGACAACACGGTGAACAGCCATCAGATATCCCTGCTCATCTGTGTTATTACCCTACTCTGTTCACATACTTGCCCACTGCCCAGCAGGTGGGGAGAAGTGTGCTGTAAAGCCAGAGAACAGAAATCAAGACAATAGAGTAGCCCTTTAAGACCACAAGTGTCTTCGCCTACCTGCTCCCTTTCCTGCCTTTTTCATATTATCTCTTGCTGCTACCTGAAGAAAGTGCAAAAAACTTTACCAGTGCATCCGTATAAATAATGCACAAGACCTCTCCAGCAGTACACATGCATTTTTCTTCAGGTTAACTGCACTGCTTTGGGACAGACTCTGGACCAGGTTCCTAAAGCAACAAGAGTCACTGCTCTTTTCTGTGTCTACTAGTAATGTTCCTGTCCTCCATGTAAAACACAGTGGACACCAGTATTGGTGCAAGTACTCAAGGTGTATTTTCAGCCAGCAAGTTATGTCAGTGATGAAGGGAAGGAATGGTTAGTCCAGAAGAACACCAACCTGAAGGATGAGGTCCTCAGACTACCAAGGCGCAGGGTCTGTTGAGAGCATCCTGCTGTGAACAGCAGTATAGTATCACACTTTGGATGCAAGAGACACAATCTCTAGCCAAGACTTTATTAGAATTTGGGCAATCCCTATCTACTAAGCATTTGCTTTTCAGTCTTTCCTAAAGACTGAGAAAATTCTTTAACTATTTGAAGTGCTGTTGCTCAGCCATCTGATTTGTACTAGTGAAGGGGCTGAATGGTTGCAAAGGTTGGCCTAAACTAGGCAGAGAAAATACGTCTTGTTTTAGTGCTGAAGCTTGATTTGCCCGCCCACCCCCCCTTCCCTTCCTTTGGACTTGAATCTCAAAAGCAAAACCAAACTACTGTACGCAAAGATAACTTTCCAATGACCAACTAAATTGAAACATAGGGAGCAATTGTGGGAGGTTGAAATAATTTAGATGTAGCTATGTTTTCAGCATAAGTAGACAGTGCTGCTGCTTAAACTAATTGGACTATAATGATTGGCTTATCCTTGTTAATCTTTAGCATTTTTTGCTACCTCTTGGATTAATTTGACCCTTTGTTCTGGAAGTGGCTTCTGATGTTGTGTGCTATATGAGGGTCATTAGGACTTGGCACTAAATCCAGAAGTGACAGGTCTTCCTGAATGTAGGGGAAGCAAGAGCCGCTGTGATCTGCTGACCGCAGACTCGTGTCTGCACAGATGCTGTGTTAAACTTTAAAAGAAGTCTGATGTGAGTCAGGTTCCCTGAATCTGTCATGCATGAGAGGAAGGGAGCTGTGGTGGGGTGAGGCTTCACAGCCAAGGGAGAGGTGGCTTTTTCTCTTCTCAGCAGCCTTTCTGTACAAATAAAAGTACAGGATAGTTAGGGCACTTTGATCCTGGGCAGCTCTGCCTGCTGTTTTGCTTGAGGTTCATCATTACCTATGCCATTTTCATGGGGGAAGCCTTGCAAACTGGATAGCTGGTCCTGTGATAAGTTTCAGGTAGCATGATATTGCTGGGGTGGTTCTGCCTGCTTGTTTTGGGGCTTCGAATGGTTCTGATATAGGTGTCTTCTGTTTGCATTTGAACCAGCAGTGTCCCAGATGCTTGCTCACATAGCCAGCTCATGAAAACTCTTCTGCTGTTAGTAATTGTCATTTGATTAAAATGTCCGGTCCTGCTTTTTCCTGTGATTTGAATTTCCACTGAATTTAAGGTCACTTTCTCAAGTACAAGGAATTCTGGATGGGGTCCTCCTTGGTCACAGTGCATACTTTCAAATTCTGCTTCGCTCCGTGCTTTTTAGTAGCATAATGTCGTTCCTTGTATGCTCATAGCAGTGTTTGCCATTAGAATAGAGGTATGTGGCTGGATGTGACCGTGGCATTTGGTTTCCAGTCTGTCTATTGAATTTTTTTTTTAATCTATTTTACTGTATCTGAGTTGATGTTTTGAAACATCTAAAATCTGTGTATTATCTAGGGCATAATGTTCCTTGCACAGTCAAAATCCAGTCTTAACAGCAAACCCTTACTTTCTGTCTCTTCAGAAGCACTTCTCTTTCTCTGAGCTGGATTTGACCCTTGCAGACCTTCTCCATAGCCTGTACCAGCTGTAAATGTGTTCTGCATATCACTCCTGAAAATAATTTTGTTGTAATAATGAAGTATTGTATCTGGTCAGATCTGAGGTCTGTCATCTCTGTGGCTGACAAGCCAATTCAAAGGCTGAGAAATTTGCAGTTTGTCCTTATTTTGTGAAAATTAGCAGGAGAATTTTCAACTAGTTATACCTGCCATGCAATTTGGAGCTCTACTCAGGATTTGCTTCTTAAAGCAATACAGCAAAGACACTTAGGATGTTTCCTTTAAGCCTGCTTCATTTTTTGCACTGTTAGAAGCCTGAATAATTTTTTTTCTATTTTTTTCATTGGCAAGCTGTATTTCACAGTTGTCTGTACTGATAACAGAATTTCATTTGCAGCAGGGGAAGATGCGAGAATATCTCGTCTGTGGTGTTACACAGGGCCTGGGGAGGTGGTTGGGTGCATCCCTTCATAGACAGAAGCTGCATTTGCTGGCAGGACTGCTGGTGACCAGCCTGTGGCTTTCCCTTCTGTGCCTCGTGTCTTTGCTTTCTGATGCAGAGTCTTTCTGTTGTCATGCATGTCATACAGGAGCGGGGCCTGATGGCATTTGGGTCTTAAAGTACTACCCAAAGAGAGGTATGAGCCTTGTGTTTGCTGCTGATTTTCCATGCAGATCGGAGGCTTAAATGGGCTCTGCATCCTTGAAGCCAACATACCCCCAGTGAAGGCTAACCGAGGACTGGTCTCTTGTGCATGCACCAGTACACGGTGTCAGCTGTGCTTTCTGCTAGAGTGATTGTGTTGGCCACTATTTTTAAAGCTCTTCTAAGCAAAAATGGTGACTTGCAGAGGAACAGAGGTGGTCCCAGTGTCTGCAGTCCCAAGATGAGAGAGGGAAGGCCTGGGAGTGTCGCACAACGTTTCCCTTTCTCCCAGGAGAGATCCTAGCTGCTGGAGGTGGATGGCAGGCTGCCTCCTCTTTACTCACATCACCATTTGACAGGGCAGAAATATGAAGATGATGGGCTCTGGGTAAGTGGGTGTGCACTTGGGTATTATCTTATGTCTGCAGAGACAGCACTGTTACACATCTGATGGACACAGAAAGCTGTAGCCTACCATAAAAACAGGTCAAGCCACGGCTGCAGAAGGAACAGCACTTCGACTGCGAGCAAATTAGGCTTGTACTTTCACACTAGCTGATCCTGCACAACAGGCCTGCTGAGCTGCTTGATTTCTTGTCAGCAAATCAGGGTACGGCTGTCCAACTTCTTCAGAGGACAGTTTTAGCTCCTGCCAGAATCACTAGGCATACAGGCAGCTCTGAGAGCTATTCCCACCACACAGTGGGAAGAATGCCTTATAGGAAAAGGAAAATTAAAACATAGTAATTGCTTTTTAAAAAAAAAAACAAACCTTAAAAAAATGTTATTTTATCATGCTTTCTGGATGTGTTGTCCAGAGTTAGGAATGTAATGAGGGCAGATGAAAATTTGCTGCCTTGCTAAGCCCAGCATTGGCTCATCTTAAAGGTTTGCTTTTCACATTGTAGATTGGGGTCATTGGCTCAGTAGGGTACAATGCTCTAATGGGCATTAGGAGATTGCTGTTTCCTCTGGATGATTGTCAATTCACAAGCATTCAGTCTTTGGTTCCACTGTTGAACTTGTTTGAAAACCCGTTTTTATTTTCATGGGAAGTAGCTTCAGACACCTTTTGTCTATAAATCGCAGTGATGGGTAATGAGCATGAAAATCAGTTGAGGTGTTCAAGTGCACCCATCACATATTCCTGAGGAATACTTCCCAGATACTTCGTTGACAAATTAATAGAGGATTCCAGTGTATGAGGTAACGTGGCAGCAGCGCTTGGTTTGCCTGCCCTGGTCCTCTCACTGTGTGGGGGTTTGCTGAATGCTAGGCTTCTAGCCAGGGTCCTCATAGTGGTCACACGTGCTACCAGTAAATGCTTTCAGCTGCTGGAGCTCCAGCTCTTGGTCTCAGCTTCAGCCCTTTCATGTGCTTGTGTCTTGCAAAAACTCCTGTTTCTGGGAGTATGGCTGGTGAGCAAGCAATGCCCTGGGTGAAGCAGGCCTGTGTGACCGGGGAGCCTCATGACCTTGTCCTCCGGTCACGCCCGGGCGCTGTGGATCGGTGTTGCACAGGCTTCGCTGCCGGCTGTGCAGTCAGGCTGGTGCGGGCGTCCGAGTTACTGCCCTCGCATGAGAGCGCTACGGCAGCGCTGCACGCTCACCTCCCTTTCTGTGGAAGTGCTGTTTTACCTGAGTGGGCAACTGGGAGCTGTGAATCTGAACTCTTTGTGCCAGGAGAAGGAAATGCCGTATTTGCTCACTTGCCACACTTCCTTGCTTTGCTCCTTCTGCTAACTGGTGGAGACAGGTGCCTCTGACCGTATTGTGCTGGGAACCCACTTGTCTTTCTTGTCTCCCTCGGGCGCTTGCGGAAACCTGCTGACTCTAAAGAACAAAGCTAAAGCTTCTCATGCCCCATCCTGTCTCACTATTTCATCTTGCTGTCATGCCTTAATGCTGCTGTTATGAAAATGATTGTGTTGCCCTATGAGCTCTCTGAAAGGTCATAATGTAATATCAGCTTCTCTGTTGCCTTGATGCTTGGCTGTGAGGCATACAGGCTTAGCCAAAGGCTAGTAAATCCTCTGACTGCAATGGATGTACAGAAATTAACGTAATCGTTTTCTGCCTTGCATGTTCCATCAGTAGGGAGTGAAATCCCCTGAAGATAATAGTCATGTTTGTAGATGGGACACACTGCCTTGCTTTCCTCTTAGCTTCTGAATTAACTTATGGCGTGAATCCCCTTCTCCCTCTTCCTTCACCCATTCCTTGTAGGGACTTAATGGCATGTGAAATTGGGAAGTAAATGGTAGATCCAGCT
Source organism: Pelecanus crispus (assembly GCF_030463565.1). Lineage (NCBI taxonomy): Eukaryota > Metazoa > Chordata > Aves > Pelecaniformes > Pelecanidae > Pelecanus > Pelecanus crispus. The sequence goes on from NC_134676.1 coordinate 54,643,718, forward strand.
GTCACATTGTTTTCACTGAGCTTGTTAGTGTTAAACTGACTGACAGGCTGGGTTATTGTAGATTATGGGCACAAACCCTTTGGGCAGAAACCCTGCAAATTGAAGTCAGACCTGGTAAGCTTTGTATTCTACGGTGGATTGGGATATGTTGAAATACCGCTTGCGTGCCTTTTATTTTTAGAAGGCAGCATTCAGGATATGAAAACTGTAGCCACAATTTCCGTGGGGTTTTGTTTTTCTACCCTATTGTTTAATTTTAAAAGGCACTGCACCATTAAGTTTCTGGAGGAAAGTATGAGCCCTCTGTGCTTCCAAGTGAAGCAAAAAAGAGAGAAGTTTGAGGAGAATAGTCTTGCTCTGTAACCTGTTCCCACAGGCTTTTTTGTCCCGCTTGTCTGTGGATCTTCCCAGTATCGCTGGAAATGGTTACTGCTTACTGCGGGACCTGTCATGGTCACACTTGTAGTAAGATCAGGAAATTAAAACTGTTTCCTGGCTGTGGTTTCCCTTGCTCTTTCCTGCATTGAGCCACTTTTTGAGCTTGTGAGAATAACTGGGGATGTGTTTCTAGAATGAGGACACTGAAAGCCTCTGGCTATGGAGAACGTATGGACCATGGACACTTTTTCTTCACTGTACTGTCAGTGCTTCAGTTCTGATCTGCATGGAATGGAGACCCCACATAACACTGACTTGCTATTTTTTATAATGAAGGATTTTTGTTTTGCTGTTTGATTTAACTAATAATGCAGCAAGCACGGAGGTTATGTTTTTCTTTGCTAATTCTTGTGGATGTCTTGAGTTCCTTGAGTAGGGTGGTTTTTTTTTTTCCTATTGTTAGCAATGATTTGATTCTCAATCAAGGAATAAACAGCCTAGCTCTGTGCTCAGGCATGAAGGTGCTGGAAAAGGTTGAGCTGTCAGGAAAGTGTAAATCTTAAAAAGATTTAAAACAGTGTGTCACTCCTGCAGGAGATGCTCTGCAATCTGAAAATTGTGCGCTTCTGGTTTCCATGCCCAGAATTCAGTCCCCAGGGCTGGTTTGAACTGTGTGGAAACGAAGGACATCTGTGCCTTTCATGAAGTCAGCATCCATGAAATGCTGCCATGTGCGATTGTCTAATCCTGACCTGTGACTTCAGGGAGGAAGGGTGGTTTTGTGGCTGAGGCACAAAACCTCTAGCTCTGGGAGTTCTTGGTTCTGTTGGAGGCTTCCTTACGTGACTGTAGGGAGGACCTTTCTCCCTCCCCCACGTGGGAGATGGACTTCTCTTCTCCTGCTTGTTTCATGTCAATGGGGACTGTCTCCTGCTTTGTTGCCAAACAGTGCCTGAGCTGGAGCTAGGCAGAGCAAAAGCATTGCAACTCCACTGGGCCTGCTGGCATTGGGGGTTATTTGCATGGTTTATAAGCAAAGCCTCTGTTTACCTGCACCGGTCTTCTGCTGTTGCTCCCTTGGGGTCAGCACTGAAAGTGTAAAAGTAGTCTACCATGAGGACAAGGCTACCTCAGTATTTCTTCTGCAGACGTGCATTCCACCGCTGAATCAGCGAGATGGTTCACATCAGATCTGACTGTCTTCGAGCATGGTTGCTCAGTCTAACCTCAAGTTCTTCTCCACATTTGTGCCTGGGGCTTGTCTCGGTTGCTGGAACCTGAGGTTTCAACCAGGAGGCCGTACCCTGTGGTGGTCATGAGGGGAGCCTGCAGGACTGTGGCTTCCCTGGCTTTTTGTTGAAGATGAAGGGGAGGAAAGGCTGCACGTCCATGTCAGCAGAAGTATGTGGAGAGACTTATCTCCGATGTGCTGTCCGGATGCTGCAGCTGCCCTGCTCTGTGCCAGCCGGCTTGCAATAGCTGACCATACCAATGCTCTTGGTCAGTCTCAAGCATGAGAGAGGATGCATGAGTTAAATCACGTTTGAGCTGACATATTTTGCCTCGCGTTTTTTGAGTAACTTGATAGTGTCTGAGCTTTTATGGCAGGAAAATATAGCAGTAGTAGGCCTCTGGTTGTAAAATGTTTTCTTCCACTCCAAATGTTTGCATTATTAGGTAAGCTTGGTATTAGCCTTCAAAAGACTGGCCTGTTTCTTTTGTTTTCTATTTTTGGAGGACTTCTTTTAACTAATGCTCTTGTATTTCCTTAGGCCCTAGTGGGCAAGCAGTCTTGGAGGAGAATGGGTGTTTTCAAGAGGAAAGCTCTATTAACTCTTGTCTTTTTGAAGTATCCAGGGCAGGAATTCAGGCTGATTGCAGTGTTCGGTGCTTTTCTGTGGTTTCACGTGCAAGTCATTAAGCATGCCTCCACGATTGAGGGGATTGCATAAGATACTGAGCCACAAGTGCTGGAAGTAGGGCCAGATGGGGTGGGGGAGAAAATGCATGGTAAGAAAAGCTGGCTGTTTGCTTAGGGCACTGCAGTGTGACCATGGTATTGGGATTCAGTCCCTTGGTCTTTCAGAGCTTCCTTGTGTGGTCTTGGGCAGACAAGGGTTATGGCCAGCAAGCACGGGTTCATGACCAGCCGGCTGGAAGCCAAGCATTGTCCCACAAGCAGTTTTGGTAACTTTACATTCTGTTCCCTTCATGTTTTTCTCCAAATGATGATGCAAACTCCTTCAGATATTTGTAGGAGTTGCCTTGGAAGGCAGCTTCAATTTTCAGCGAATTTTAGTGCTGAGCAAATCTGGAAATGCTCGGCATGACAAAAAGGCAAGGGAGAAATGCCCTGTTAATGCTGGGCTGGTTAATTACAGCCGTGGAGGATGGCAGGCTCTCTGTTATTCCCCATGATGATTATGGACAGGCCAGCAGGAATCCCAGTGTAGTTCAGGTTGCTTTCCTGTAATTACCTATAGAATATGTCCCCGACCAAGAAAATCCTGCTTCCATATGGCAAAAAATTCCCAAACCAAACCCACAAACAAAGCATAGGCAACCCCAAAAGCAAAACAAAGAGGAAATAGAAAAGTAGAATTATTGCTTGGTTACAGTTTTTTAAAAGGTGTGTGGCCCTTTAAGAGGAGCTTGAGAAATATTTTAAACAGGGACAGATTAAATGAAAAAGCTTGCAAACATCTGATTTCTGCATGCCAGTGTGCCTTCAGCCAGCTACCCCTTTGTCCATCTGAGTTTCCGAACTGTTGATGATCTCACTAAAAAATAAACAAGCTGCAGAAGTGTTCAGGGAGTTCAGTGCATTTAGGAAGTAACCAAGGAATCAGGGTGGGGGGAATTTTTCCTCCAGTTGCAATGAAGCAGGGTGCTTTAGCCTCTGCTGGAAAGAAATGGACGGGTTTTTTTGTTATTGCAGGAGCCAGCTCTTTTCCCAGCCTTTCCCTGGGCTGGGAGAGGGTATGGTGGCCGATTGTGGTGATGGGGTGCAGTGATGGGGTGCAGTGGGGTGTTTGCATGGCGTGGTCAAAACCAGTATATTGCTGAGTGGCCCTGCTGGGGGCAGTGAGAGGAGGGCGAGGGAGAAGCTTTCATCCCAAAGTAACCTCCGCGTCGACTCAGCGGGGGGGGGGGTGGTGGTGTATGATTTACTTTTTCGCGTGGAACAAAAAGGCAACAGGGAATTTGTAACTGGATATGTAGACGAGAGAGCAATGACCGTCAGTAACCCCCGCGCGCTCCGTGCTGCAAGAGCCGAGCGCAGAGCGCGTGGCTTCCTCCCCTCGCCAGCCGCGCTGCCAAGCTCGGGCCCTGGGAAGCAGAAGTGTCACCCGGACTGCCAGCCTCCCTGTTACTGCCCGCGGCAGCCTGCGTGCCCAGCATGCTTTTTTCCTGAGGGCTGGGCTTTCTTGAGGGTATCACCCGCCGAGCTCAGCAAAAAAACACGAAAAGGGGAGAAAAAAATACTCAGTTACAGCTGTTCGCTATAGCAGGGAGAAGGTATAAACTCTTGGGGCTCCCTTGCATTACTTTCCCTTTAGAGCTCGCTGGCTGCGGCATCCCCTCTTCCTAGTGTAGAAAAAGCAGCGTGACACCTGGCTGGTTCACTTGGCTTAGCCTGGAAATCTTCACTCTGGTAAATCCCATGAGACTTGCTCTCTCAGCTCCTCCTTGCATAGCTGCTTTCCTCATAGATGCTTATTTAAGCAAGTAAAGATAGAATTGTTCTCTCTCTCTTAAAAACCCCCTCTCTTAAAACAACCCAAAACAGTGTGAAGGTCAGTTGCTTAAGCTCCAGGTTTGTGAACTTTAATAGTGTACATGGATTATAATTTCCAGCTGGTTCCCCTCTGCTGTGATGGAGATACAGATTTGTTTTAAAGCCAAGAGCTGAAACACCTATGGCGTCAGAACATGAAGCTTTTGGGAAAGAAAATGGAATTAACCATTTGCAGAAATTCTGACGACAGGTTAAGATTGCTTCCTAGATCTGTGTGCGATTCTGTATCATATCTGTGTGTCTGCATATGTCAGACTTTGAAATTTATGGTCGAGTACATCTACTAGTAACAGAATTAAATACAGTAATATACTAGTAAATCCCTCAGTGGACCATGCATCAGCTCACTCCCATGTTCAGTAACAACACAGGGATTAAGTGAAGCTGAATCTTTGTGCAAGGCTAATGCTGGAATAGGTTTCACCCTAGATCAGGGAGCAGCTTGGTGTGCCTTGCTGCTTCTGTGTATGTATGTGCAAATTGAGCTGAAGTAGTGTGATGTTAAAGGGAGTTGTTTTTAAAGGTTTGTTTTTTTTTTTTTTTTGAGATCAAGATATCATGGATTGACATCTCTGAAAGCTGCCAAGTTTCAGAGCACTTTGCCAGCAGCTCCTCTTTTCCCTTTGTGCTATGGTTTGTGTAATTCCCTCTCCCCCGTTTGTCGGCTTTGCTTTTCCTGTACAGAGCTCTCACATGAGTTTCCTTTTGGCTTTGCCCTGACCAGAATGTTGCTTGTTTTGTCACATTCCAGACTTGAAACTTCGGGATTTCCTGGTTGACAACGAGACGTTGTCAGACTTCCTCCATCATAATGTGTCCATGCCATCATCCTCAGTAGAGGAGCTACTGGATGCAGAGGTCAACCTCCAGCAGGTAAATAGCGCTTTTAACCACTAACATAATGCTTGTCTACTGTTTAACCATAGTGCCAAGATCCACAATGCAGGAGCCCTCTGTACAAAAACAGAACAAAATGTAATCCCTGCTTCTCTCTTCCCTGTTGTCCTCAATTCACTGTCTTCTTTGGTTGTAAGCTATAAAAGGACTCTGAGACCCACATGCAAATGTTCTGATCTGTGTAAGAAAATAGCCTAGTACCCTTGAGGCTAAATGGAATTTCTTCTTTCCTGGTGTGGTGGTTTGGTGTTTCCTCCCACCCTCTGCTAAAACATTAATTAGCTTGGTAGTTAGTGCTGTTCGAACTGTTTTACTTTGATCAGAAATAAAAATGAGGTGGTTGTTTGGTCACTCAGCATGGACTGGAGCAGAGGTTCTGTGTGTTGCTCTACCTTAAATTCCTGTGCAGCAGCAGGAGGCATGCTTTTCGGTCTGTGGCCAACTCTTCAAAACAGACAGTAAATTTAGACAGTAAATTTGTACACTATGTAGTATGAGAGAGTCCTCATCTCAAATGAAACTCCTGAGTGCTCCCATGATTGCCTTCATAAACATAGGCAACAGTGACAGTGGGCTGGAGCTTCTGTCTTGGGATGGCTGTCTGCCATTGTCAAGCTCAGAACATGTTTGTTGCTAGGCTGGATGAATTAGTCCACCAGCATCCTTTCTAATAGCAGAAGTCAGAACTGGTTGCTTCAGACTGCAAAGGAAGACTTGTAGTTCTCTTACGGCGGTGCAAAAGGTAATGTGCAAAAGGAGAAGGAAATCTATTCTAGTTCCTAAGTCCAGATCAGATCTTTTCTTTGAAGTGCAATTGATTACTAGTCCTTTCAGACTTTGTTTTCATGTAGTTACAGATGCTGTCCCCCTTCGCACAAGTTGTCTCATTCTTCAGTGACTTCTATCAAGCCTTCTGTTTAGCGCAGTTTGATAATGAATCCTACAAGTTACGGATATGTTCCACTAAAAAAAGTAAAGTGGAAAAAAAAATTCCTACCCATTTTAGGCTGCAAGTTTTGTTTTACGTGAAACTAATTTGCCTGAAATTCACGTTCAGTTAAAACAGAATCATGCTACGGATGGTTCTGCAAGAATAACCAGAAGGCTTCAGCAACAACAATATAGGCATTCCCCCTAAGCTGATGGAAAGGCAGAAAGATTTTCGGAAAGGCAAAAAGCTAGCTCTGACCTTACATTGTGTGACTGCCCTATTCTATCGGTTGTATATGGCAAAGCCAGTGGAAGGAGAGGAAAAGCTTAGCTTTTATCTACATAACGTGTCTGAAGGGTGGTGAAGGGGAATCAGTTGGCTAGTTCTTGCTTGAATGCTTTAAGCTTTGTTCTTGTTTGTGGAATTCTTGTGCTGATTCTGCTAGAGCATTAGGAATGATGTTTAGTCTTAACAGAAGTTTGAGCTCTGGGATGGCAGGAAGAGCTAATCTGAGCAACACGGCAGTAAGCTGCAGAGGACAGCAGTGGCCCACCACATCTTGTCTTTGAGCACTTTTCTAGAACAGTTAATAATTGAGGGGCAGAGCTCTCTCTTCCTGCCGGATGACTTTATCTAACTCACAAAATGGACCCCTTTGATTTGCTGGAGATCTGAGGTGGAGATCTGACCTCACTACTGAGCTGCATAGTGACTGCAGCATTAATAGGCAATAGTTGTTTGGTCTCTGACTGTACAAGTGGGTCACAGCTTCATTCACAAGGTCATATAGAAGGGCCTATTCAGAGTATTGCAAACCTCTCAAATACAGCCAAATACAAATACAGCCTTCTCCTTCAGTCTGTTAGTGTCCTGTGGTTGTTCAGCAAGCCCAGAAGTTATGATTTGCAAGCAAGTAAGGAACTGAGATCACCAAGGAGATGGGACAGGACTGTTGTTCACTGGTATTACTGTAGTGACAGTACTCCAGCATGCCAAGCAGGGTCATGTATCCAGCATACTGAATAGAGTGCAAATACATAAAAATGGTCAAAGCCTTTCTTGATGGGCATGTTGCTTCCTGGGGCAGAGTGAGTCAACCTTGTGTTTCTCCAGTAGTGCCACGTGTGCTCAGAAGGGTGTGGGGCAGCGTGGATCAGCAGTGGGCAAGCAACTATCTAATCGGGTCCGGTATGCTGTCGTCGTCCAGGCGTGGCCAGACAGCTGTAACACAGCTTGGGTGGAAGGAGTAGGTCCTATCTGTGAAAAGCTGCAGGGGCAAAGTGAGTTCCTGGGCCAGGGCTGCAGCATGATGTGTTGAATGGCAGGGAGGAGTGAATAGTAATGGCCAGGGCACATGCTGCCTGGAAGAAGTCTCCCTGTTTCATACAGCAGGGGCAGTCCCAGGGGAGAACGATGCAACCTGTGAGCACAAAACAGTCACCTGTGACTGCTCTCAGACATCAGCCTGGCATTTTGAGAGTGCTTAGGGGGCTTCACCTGTCGCTTAGAATATATTTGCCTGTTGAAGATACCATGGCTTCAGATGACTTGAAATGGTTGCAGAGAATTGGCTTGGTGTGACTGGGTGTTTTAATTTGCGGGTATAGGCAGGGCCTTTGTTCTAGGGTTACATGCTAGGGACCTCTCACTGTGTTTGGAAAGAGTGGCTTTTCTCCAAAAGAGCTTCAGATCAGAGAGGAAAGGTGGACAGACAGAGGGGATGGTAGAAGGATTGTTCACCTTCACTTTTTTGAGTGAGCACCAAGGCACTGGGAGACACTGGTTTTTGTTATGTCCACCCAGGGAAGCTACTTTAGACTGATCCCGGGTCTCCTGAGTGGCATTCCAGTGCCACAGGAATATCTTCTTTTCAGCATGTCTATGATGGTGGTACAATCTCTGCTGGCAAAAAAAGCCACCCAAACTTTTTCAAAAGGCCAGCCTTTTTGATGCGAGAGCTATCCCATTTATTCAGCTGAGCATGCAGCATGGAAACATCCTGGTTTTGGCATGTGGATGCAGACTAAAGTTAAAAGTTTGCACAAGTGTTGCATTAGAAATCTCTTCCCTGTCCTATCAGTTCCATCTGCTTGTTTTCTGAACGTAGTGTGCTTTTTCCCCCTGGATTATTGAGGGCCTTTTGGTTTTGAAAGACAAGAAAATTTTCAGACTTACCAGCATGACTCAGGAACTGTTAACTCTTCTGGGATGTAGATCAATCCTCTTTAGTTGTTGCTGGAAGTTGGGCAATGCACACTGGGTGTTACAAAAGAACAGAAGGAAGAAATGAAGTGTAAAGCTGTTGTTCACTGTGCCTTTACAATAAAATTGTTCCCTCCGTGTAGCCCCAAGGCAAACCAAAAATTCTTTCCAATGGAAGACTCTGGATTTTCCTTGTGTTTATCACACTTTTATGCAGTGTGCACCTGTTTGACATGGACCTGTTGGCTGTTCAGCAAACCTAAATCCTGTAACTGAAACTAGTTAAACTGAAATTAAAAGAAACTAGGCCATCGGGTCTGAAAAGGACTGGGTTCAGAGGAGTTTTATGCATTTCTTTCATGAATAAGGTGGTTGGTTGTGGATTAGAAAACACTATTGACAAGCAAACCATCACCCAAATAAAATATGCCTGTGAAAGAAGACTCTAGGATCTTTTCTCTTTTTTGTTGCAACCAGTAAGATAAATTTTTCACTGATACTTTATCTGCCCCAAAACACTGGAAAATGTTTATCTCAGCAGTTAGTAAAGAGATACTTCAGAGCTAAGGGAGAAGGTGATCCTGATCCAGAACAGTACAGAAAATGTGTCTGGCAGATATATCTAAGGAGTTTGGGATGTAGGTCTTTCACCCTTCACATACATTTGCCAGACTTGTGTCTGGTCACAAGCCTTGTTTTGTCTCTGTGGCTCAGTTCCCAGAAGACTGAAGATTGGGCAATGCATGTACCCTTGGTTGGAGGAAATGGCTGCTGTGGAGGACAGGCTCACTGCTGCTCTGTGTGTGTGTGTGGAGAAGTGGAGAGAGACCTGCCTCCCCCAGGACTTCTCCCCCATGTACTCAGCAGGGAAACATGTTTTTCCTGGAATTGAGTTTGCCTGACGGGCTGTGCAACTTGTAGAGAAAAATGCTCTCTTACCTCTATCTGGAAATGTTATGAATGGTTAGTTTTGTCTAGGTGATAACCAGTTTTGTGCTATGAACCTTACACGAAGGGAGACTTACATGCTTTCCCCACTTTTCCAGGTCATTGTGTCTGGTTACCGAATGCGACTGCGAGATCTCTGCAATAGCTCGACACTGTCTGAATTTCTTACAATCCGAAATCAGACAGTGGCCATGGACTCTGAAGCCTTCATTTGCACCTTGCCAAAGGAAAAACTCCATGCAGCTGAACAAGCTTTCCGTGCTAACCTGAATCCTTTGAAGCCCCTTCAGGTGAGTCCACTGGTCCCACCTGTGAGAGGCTGTTGTTGACACAATGACATTTTGTACGGCTTTCAGTCTAGGAATTAATCCCTGCATTTCCAGAGTGAACTATTCATTGGCAGTAAGAAAGAAGAAAGATGGTCTTTATCACTGGAGCATGAACAATGTTGCTTCTTCCTGTCGTTCTTACCCTTCCTGTTGCAGTGTGGTACTTGCAGAGCATAAATGTGTGTGGTCTGCAGTTCAATTTGTCAAGAGGAAAATATTTATGCTGTGTAGTAACAAACAGGTTCTTGGTTGTCCCTGTGTTTTGGTCAGATGTTGTGTCTTGGCTGGAATGAGCCGAGATGTTAGACTGGCCTGTGCTGAGTGCTAAAACCACCACCCTCTGCCCTTAACCATGGGATCACTCAGTGCAGAAGTTTCTAGCCAGTGGCAAGCCACAACCTTTGAGCAGGTTTAATTCATACAAAGAAGAGTCAAATTTTAAAGCCCTGTTTCAAAGATTGACAAACCGAATGGGTTTTGGAGCAACAATTCAATGAACTTCAGGAAAATACGTTGTTTAGGGCGTGATTGGAGACTGGAGCAGGCTTAGCTGTTTATCTAGGAAACCCCAGTGATGCTTTGTTATAGGTCTGCAATATCTGGTAAAATACAAAAGTTTGAGGAAGTTAATGGTGGAAATACCAGTGGAGAGAAGAAGAGACCACAGAACCTACTCTGTTACCCACTAAAACAAATGCTGTATTGTCTGCTGTGGAAGAAAGAAACACTTTGGCTGTGTGAGTTTCCAGATTTGATGAGCCTTTCAGGACCCAAAGTCATATACCACTTGGTTGGCTTTGTCCCCAGTCAAAGAGGGTCATTATCAAGTACTGGAATCATGTTACTCTTCTGCACAGTACATGGTGGTCAGATACTTCTCTCCACAGTTCATCTTCTGTTTTCCACGTGTCCTCCATCTGCATGTTTTCTTTCTTTCTGAAGAGTAAGATAATCATAAGCGTTACAAGATGAGGTAACAGCACTAAAATTGTCCCCATAACAAAGATGGGCTGTTTGAAAAGGAATGGCTATAAGCAGTTTCTTGTGTTCAGTTAGATGTATATGCGTGCATTTACTTTAAATCATTCAGAGATGCTAGAATTTTGGGGACTGAAGGGGATGAAAATAGCTAGCTATAGTACAACTCACTATTGGTCTTCTGGGCCCTCTGGAGACTCAGTCTTGCTTTTCTCATTTATGGAAGTCTCTACAACTTAGCTGACAGAAGCTGGTACTGAGTGTATCTGTGTTGTTACATCTGTATTGTTTGTTGGTGAAAGAAAGCAGTCACAAGCCACTCTGTGCCACTTGGCAACAGCAAAGTAGATTAAGACATTATGTGCAATATTGGGGGACTTCTGAGAAGTGGGATCATGATCTTGGCTTCAGGGGAAAAAAGCTTGAGTCCAGAAGCTAGCAGTTCTAAACTTGCTGGGTATTGTACAGTGTCTAGTAAAGGTCCACAGTTCTCCTCAGAAAAATGTCACAGGCTACCCTCTAGTTAAGCTGCTGTAATGCATCAGTGAGTGAAATAAAACCCAACTGACTTCACTGTGGCCAGGCAAAATGAATAAATTAACTCTAGGATCATGACCAACACGTTTGAAACTTAGTGTCTTTAAAGGCTAAAAAGTGCCTTGACCTGCAGTAACATCTTTGAACAAAGAGGGAACTTCTGTTCATGAACAAAGGAGGCTTTTGATATAGATTATTAAAGGCACAGTGGATCAAATCTTGGATGTGCACACTGAAGCTAGCATGCACCGTAGCTACTACAGAGCCTGTAAACCAATGCCAACAATTTGCCCAGAGATTTATTTTTAATTTTTTTGCTTAATCCCCTTGATGTACTTCACAGCATGGTATTTCAGTAAGTAAACGTAAGGGCCAAATCAAATGCAGGTACAACAGCAGCAATTCAGAGGCAGTTTTTTGGCTCATGTAGTGGGACTTGGACTCCACTGGTTGCAGCATTCTGTGATTTATGGAGAGGCAGCATCTTAATAGGATTAGGTCAGTACAATTGGGGTGAAAAGGACTTGCGGCTGTGTGCAAGAACCGTGTAAATTCAACACCAAGGGCTTGAGTAGTAAAACGGGAGTTTTTGCCACTCAGGTGTCTGGGCAGTAGAGTGGCTATAGTTTCTTGAACTTAATCCAGAAGACTCAGGCCAGCATCCACATGCTTGTTCCTGCCCTTGTGCATTCCTGTTTGTTGTTCCCTCTGTGAGATGATGCAGTAAATTACATCACGGAATTGATCTGGATTAAAAATGACCGACTTGATTGTGTGCTTACAAAAACATTTGTACTGAAACATGAAGGGGATGTTACAGTGGTCAGGGCATGTATGTGTGGGCTGAGACCCTGACATCAACACCTGCTTCTGCCGGCTTGAAGTGTACGTGCATTTGCAGCCTGAGGAAACTATAAGTGTTCTAGGTATCTCACAGCAAAACAGTAATTACTAGCAAATAATGGACAGCACACAGTTTTAAAAAGGAAATTAAAGTGCATGCATGGTGAAATGCGTGACTCTAAATGCCACAGCACTGATAAGGAAGTTTTTTAAAAAGAAAGGCAGAAATAAAGACTTTTCTTTATATACCTGCTCATCAGTTCTGTCCAGAACAGCTTGAGCATTGCCCAAAGTGCAATAGTACAGTTAAGACAAAGAAGGACTTCTAATTAAATTTTTCCACTAGCATTTCTAGCTCTGCCACTGATCCTTTGTATGACTTCAATTTAGCCAGCTCTGTAGGATGAGAAAACAGAGCCAAGCACACAGAGGTGTGGTAGGGAGCTCAAAGTGTGTGTCCTTATTTTTTCTTATGTAAGAACCTATTTGGGGTGGGCTGTTTAGATCAAAACCCAGCAGAATATTGGGTGTGATGACAGGGCACCAAGGAAGAGGATCAGCTTTCCTTCTTGACTGAGTATTCACTCCACTAGAAGCAACCAGTGTTTCAAAAAGTCAAATTTCCTTTCCAGGACCCATGTCTTAATCTTCATCCATTCTCTGAAGCCTTTTGGCTAAGAGTAAGTACTACAGGGTATAGGACATCCTGTACAAGCCCCTTGTGAACTCATCTGCCGCCCGGACCCATCCCACAGGGAAGTCTGCTGCCTCCCTGGGGCCCGGGTTAGGGACATTACGAGGAAACTGCCTGACCTCGTGAGGCCCTCCGATTATTACCCACTGCTGGTTATACAGGTGGGCAGTGACGAGATTGCAGAGAGAAGTCCTAGGCCAATGAAGAGGGACTTCAGGGCACTGGGGCGATTGCTCGCAGGATCAGGAGCACAGGTTGTGTTTTCCTCTATCCCGTCAGTGGCAGCAAGGAACACTGAAAGGAATGGGAAAACTCACCTGATTAACAGGTGGCTCAGAGGCTGGTGCCATCGGTGGAATTTTGGGTTCTTCGATCACAGGGAGGTCTACACGGCACCGGGCCTGCTGGCGGCTGATGGAGATCGGCTGTCTCCAAGGGGGAAAAGGATTCTCGCCCAAGAGTTGGCGGGACTCATTGAGAGGGCTTTAAACTAGGTTTGAAGGGGGAAGGGGATATAAACAGGCCCGCTAGTAAGGAGCCCAGGGGCGGCATGGCAACATTGGGGGCAAAATCGACAGCCCAGCTTAAGTGCATGTACAGCAATGCACGTAGCATGGGCAACAAACAGGAGGAGCTGGAGGCCCTTGTGCAGCAGGATGACTATGACATAGTCGCCATCACGGAAACGTGGTGGGACGACCCTCATGACTGGAGTGCTGCACTGGAGGGCTATAAGCTCTTCAGAAGGGATAGGCAGGGTAGGAAAGGCGGTGGGGTGGCTCTGTATGTTAGGGAGTGTTTCGACTGCATAGAGCTTGACAGTGGTGATGACAAGGTGGAATGCTTATGGGTAAGGATGAGGGGGAAGGCTGGAAAGGCGGATGTCCTGTTGGGAGTCTGCTATAGACCACCCAACCAGGAGGTAGAGGTAGATGAGGCATTCTATAAGCGGCTGGCAGAAGTGTCGCAATCGCTAGCCCTTGTTCTCATGGGGGACTTCAACTTGCCAGACATCTGCTGGAAATACCACACAGCAGAGAGGCAGCAGTCTTGGAAGTTCCTAGAGCATGTGGGGGATAACTTTCTAATGCAGCTGGTAAGCGAGCCTACCAGGGGAGGTGCCCCGCTTGACCTGCTGTTTACCAACAGAGAAGGGCTTGTGGGAAATGTCGAGGTCGGAGGCCGTCTCGGGCTTAGCGACCACGACATGATAAAGTTCTCAATTTTGGGTGATGCTAAGCGGAGGGGCACCAAAACTATTACCATGGACTTCCGGAGGGCAGACTTTGCCCTCTTCAGGACCCTGGTTGGGAAAGTCCCTTGGGAGGCGGTCCTGAAGGGCAAAGGGGTCCAGGAAGGCTGGGCCCTCTTCAAGAAGGAAGTCTTAAGGGCGCAGGAGCGGGCTGTCCCCGTGTGTCGTAAGACCAACCGGCGGGGAAATCGACCGGCCTGGCTGAATAGGGAGCTTTTGCGGGGACTCAGGGAAAAAAGGAGAGTCTACCGCCTTTGGCAGAAGGGGCGGGCAGCTCAGGAGGAGTACAGGGATCTTGTTAGGTCCTGCAGGGAGGAAATTAGAAAGGCAAAAGCCCAGCTAGAACTCAATCTGGCCAGTGCTGTAAAAGACAATAAAAAATGCTTTTATAAGTACATCAGCAATAAAAGGAGAGCCAAGGAGGATCTCCATTCTTTGCTGGATGTGGGGGGGAACATTGTCACCGAGGACAAGGAAAAGGCTGAAGTACTTAACGCCGCCTTTGCCTCTGTGTTCAACAGCCAGACCGGTCATCCCCAGGGTACTCAGGCCCTTGAGCAAGAGGATAGGGATAGGGACCAGAATGGAGCCCTCATAGTCCAGGAGGAAGCAGTTAATGACCTGCTATGCCACCTGGACGCTCACAAGTCTATGGGGCCGGATGGGATCCACCCGAGAGTACTGAGGGAGCTGGCAGAGGAGCTTGCCAAGCCACTTTCCATCATCTATCAACAGTCCTGGTTAACAGGGGAGGTCCCTGATGACTGGAGGCTTGCCAATGTGACGCCCATCTATAAGAAGGGCCGGAAGGAGGACCTGGGGAACTACAGGCCTGTCAGCCTGACCTCGGTGCCGGGGAAGATTATGGAGAGGTTCATCTTGAGCGAACTCCACAGGCAAGTACAGGTCAACCAGGGGATCAGGCCCAGCCAGCATGGGTTCACGAAAGGCAGGTCCTGCTTGACCAACCTGATCTCCTTCTATGACCTGGTGACCCGCCTGGTAGATGATGGAAAGGCTGTGGATGTCATCTACCTCGACTTTAGCAAAGCTTTTGACACCGTCTCGCATAATATCCTCCTCGGGAAGCTGGCAGCTCACGGCTTAGACAGGCTTACTCTTCGCTGGGTAAAGAACTGGTTGGGTGGCCGAGCCCAGAGAGTAGTGATAAATGGTGTTAAGTCCAGTTGGCGGCCGGTCACGAGCAGTGTTCCCCAGGGCTCTGTTTTAGGGCCAGTCTTGTTCAATATCTTTATCAATGATCTGGATGAGGGGATCGAGTGCACCCTCAGTAAGTTTGCAGACGACACCAAGTTGGGTGGGAGTGTCGATCTGCTCGAGGGTAGGATGGCCCTGCAGAGGGACCTGGACAGACTGGATCGATGGGCCGTGGCCAACTGTATGAGGTTCAACAAGGCCAAGTGCCGGGTCCTGCACTTCGGTCACAACAACCCCATGCAACGCTACAGGCTTGGGGAGGAGTGGCTGGAAAGCTGCCTGGCCGAAAAGGATCTGGGGGTGTTAGTAGATAGCCGGCTGAACTTGAGCCAGCAGTGTGCCCAGGTGGCCAAGAAGGCCAACAGCATCCTGGCTTGTATCAGGAATGCTGTGGCCAGCAGGAGCAGGGAGGTGATTGTCCCCCTGTACTCGGCGCTGGTGAGGCCGCACCTGGAATACTGTGTCCAGTTTTGGGCCCCTCACTACAAGAAAGACATTGAGGTGCTGGAGCGTGTTCAGAGGCGGGCAACGAAGCTGGTGAAGGGTCTGGAGAACAAGTCTTATGAGGAGCGGCTGAGGGAACTGGGGTTGTTTAGCCTGGAAAAGAGGAGGCTGAGGGGAGACCTTATCGCTCTCTACAACTACCTGAAAGGAGGTTGTAGTGAGGTGGGTGTTGGTCTCTTCTCCCAAGTAGCTAGCGATAGGACAAGAGGAAATGGGCTTAAGCTGCGCCAGGG
Source organism: Pelecanus crispus (assembly GCF_030463565.1). Classification (NCBI taxonomy): domain Eukaryota; kingdom Metazoa; phylum Chordata; class Aves; order Pelecaniformes; family Pelecanidae; genus Pelecanus; species Pelecanus crispus. Next base: position 54,659,461 of record NC_134676.1, read on the forward strand.
GAGGTTTAGACTGGAGATTAGGAAGAATTTCTTTACGGAAAGGGTGGTCAGGCATTGGAACAGGCTGCCCAGAGAGGTGGTGGAGTCCCCATCCCTGGAGGCGTTTAAAAAACGGGTAGATGTGGCACTTCGGGATATGGTTTAGTCTGGTCTACCCTTGATTAGTCTAGAGTGGGCTTGGTAGTGTAGGTTAATGGTTGGACTGGATGATCTTAAAGGTCTTTTCCAACCTAAACGATTCTATGATTCTATGATCTTCTCTTTTTGAGGTTTGCCTTGCACTGAGTGTAGTCAGTGAGACTGTGAGGCAGGAGAAGCTGGTTTGAGAGCAATAGTGAAACAGTACCTCTAATTGCATGCACACAAATTTCCTTTCCAGCTTTCTCCCTATGATAGGCCAGCAGTTGTCGCATGGAAGAACTACATGGTTTGGGAAATGTTACAGGCACCCCTGATTAGCAAGAGTAGTGTCAGTAAGGTGTTCCATTGGACTGGTGGTGTGGTGGGTAGGGACTGTCTTATATCATAAAAATACCTGTCTGTGGGACAGCTTTCCCTCTGCAAATCTCCCCGGTTTTGAAAATTATTTGGGGGGAAGGTTAAATGACAAAGACAATTCGGACTAGTCCTGTGGGATTTCATCTCTGCAGCGTTGCCTAAAAAGGGCTTTGACACACTTGTTTCCAGTGGTGTGGGTCTGTAATAAGCCATAAATATGTTGTGGCTTGTGTACTATAGTGGTCCTTGAAGGAGCGTGGGTGAGCACATGAAAATCCAATTGTTTTTTCTCCCTTTGTCATACAGGTGGTATTTTGTCATATGGTTAGTATGAACTAAGCACTGAATAATAAATGCATTCCAGTTGAAAAATGGCTTTAGAAAAGGTCTCTTAATGTAAATACATGCTGCAACTGAACTTGTGGCTTTCCTTGCTCTTTTGAGAGTGTTTTCAGTCAAGCACAATGATATCATGCTTTTAAACAGCTGTACTTTGGGACTTCCAGGAAACAAAAGCAGAAGCTTAAAGCATATGATTTTTCTGCAAAGTTCAGTGTAAAGTTTCTGCTAAGTTCAGTATATTGTAATAACTAATTCAAAGCAAACATGGCAGAGTGGTCTCATTAAGCAGGAACAGTGAGCTTGTATGATGCAGGCAGTGTCTGAATTTTGTTACGACCTCCCAACACTTCAAACGCATGCATTCTCCTGGATGTTCAAGAAACCGAGTTGTCCATCCCCTCTAGCAGGAGCTGACAGGTGGACTTGCTTAAGGCTTGTCTTGACTGTGCAGTCAACTCTAGTCATCTCAAGTATTTGTCTCTAAGTCTTGTAGCACACTCAGTGTAATCTGTATCCTCAAGAGTCTTATGATGTTGGCTGCCCCAAAAGACAAGTCTAGATGAAGACATGACTTGCCAACCACTAACAGTAATTGTCCAGGGCAGTTCTGTTCAAAACCTGCTAGAACTTTGTCTTTCCACAGTGTGCCTAGAAAGAATAGGTGATTTTTTTTTTGCTGCATTTCACCAGGAAATGAGTCATTGCCCCTGCCCAAGATGTAATGCAGACACCTGCTAAAGACACTCTCACAGTGGGACCAATCTTACTGGAGCAGCCCTGAATCTAGAGGGCTTTTACGAATGTAAAGAACTACTTAATAAGCCACTGCAGGGAGTTATTTTCCAGGGAAATTCATGACATGCCCATCTGTACAAAGAAGACTGGCCATTTGTGACTGATTTTTGTCATTGTCTCTGGAGATAACTTGTGAGAGGGTCCCTGAGTGGGCATTAGGGTGCAAAGGGTGGTGGTAAAGAAAGCAAAATTCCCTCCATAGCACTAGCATCATTGCAAGTTCTGGTGAGAAATGAACTTGGAGTGCTGTCAATTTGTTAGGGAAGAAAGGTCAGGATGTTGGGGTGTGAAAGGATAGGTGGGTTCTCCTCACATTTCAGGGTAAGGTTTGCAAACTCCTTGAATCACCTAAGACTTGCATACTGGGTTAGACCAAAGTCCTGTTCAGCTCAGTGTCCTGAGTGCTAGCCCAGCAGTGGCCCATAACAGAGGCATGTGAAAGAATGCAGGCATGGGACAAGTATATAGTAACGTTTCCACAATGTGATGTCCTCTTCTTCAGTAGCTTGCAACTCAGTGCTGCTGGGATCTTGGTGTTTAATAGCACTTCGTAAGCTTTTTTCTTTCATGAGTTCTTCTAAGCCTTTCTGAAACCCACATTAGCTTTTGGTACCTTCAGCATTACATAGTATCTATGGGATTTCTCCATTTTGACTAAGTTGTGTGTGCCGTAGCTCCTTTGGTTTGTTCTAAACTGATCTTTTCACTGGAAGCCCTTTAGTCCTGTATGATGAGGTGCAGTGAGCAATCATCCTCTGTTGCCATTATCAATCCCATTTGTAATTCTACAGACCTCTGTCATAACTTCTATTTGTCATTATAGGTCCCACTGGAAGAACAGTGGTCTATCGTTCTTCCTTCATAAGCCATTCTTATCTTGAATGATACTTGTGGCCTTTTTCTGTACTAGTGTTCCTTCAGAGATGGAGAACACAAAATTGCACATAGTACTTGAGAACTGGGATTGCACTGTGGATTTGTATTGATGTTGATCTGTTTTATCACTGTAATTCTAAGATCTCCCTTTCTGAGCGGCAGTAGCTAGTTCAGAGTCATCAAAGGGTATCTTAAGGTAGAACTGTCTTCTCCCTATGTACCTTACTTTGCAGCACTGAATTTCATCTGGCACTTTATAACAGTGTGTCAGCATGAGGCCTTTCACTAATCCTTTGCAATTGGCTTTTGACTTTTCACTGTTGTGAACCAATTAGTATCATCAGAAAACTCTTCCTCATCCACGCTGTCTCTGAATCACCTCTGAATACCGTGAACAACACAAATCTGTGTAGTGCTTGATGAGGTGTATGGAGCTGAACAAGCATGTCTACTGTTATGCACGAACCTAGGATTTTCGACGTCGTCTTGTTGCTGAAGTGGTAGTGCAGCTATGTAGCTTTGATATTTCTTGACTGTATTTCTTTAAATATGTCTTGAAGGTCTTAGCCTGTGGGGAGTTTGAATTGCTTTTCTTTTAGCCCTAATAATATGTTTTGATTTGTCCGAACCTGTGTTTAGTAGAAATGCATAGAGGTTATAGAGACCCTCCCTGAATTTGCAACTGGCTTTGGAGCAGGCACTAACTGTGCGCTCAGAAAAGTTAGCTGGGTCTTAAATGCACTGGCAGATCAGTGGAACAGTGCCCATTTACACCAGCTGGCACTGACCAGGTCTTATCACCCTCCAGCGAAATCAACTAGAACACGTGAAAGCCTGGAGGCTTTTCCATTCCTTTGTTTCCATAAATTACCCTAGGAAGGATGTCAAAATTAAAAGCTTCAGCCCAAAAGATGTGTGCTAAAATCAAGGGCCTTGGCTGTTCCTCTGTGTGTCACAATGTTTTAAGTTTAGCATGCTTTCAGATGCTGCAACGTGTAGTTGCTAATGTAAAATCTTAGGAATTTATTCTAATCTTCATTCCCTTGAAAGAAGGATTGTGTCCAAATGTTTCCCATGCAAGGTAATCCAGATATGTGAACAGAAGGGAAAAAGAACCCCACAAACCAAAGCCCAGGCCCACCAGTTACATGCAGATCTCCCTGCCTACAGCAAATAGTTTCCTGAAAGCTGTGCCTTCCACTTCTGGAAGTCTGTCAGTCTTTCTGTTGTGATGATGGTGAGTGTCAGCTGTTTCATGGAAGCTGGTTGTTTTAAAATATAAAATACATCCTTGGTTTAGATAAAAAACATCAAAGCCTGATGGGAGGACTTGAGTGATGAAGCTGATGTACACTGCAGCAAGAGTTCTCTGTTATCTGAGCTGGTATTTGTGGAGTCCCACTGAAAGCTTGTCCACCAACTGGTCTTTTCCTCCCTTGTGTAGATTCTGCATCCCATTCTTGGCACTGGCTTGCAGGATTTTAGGTCTGTCCACATGCTGTCCTGTAGGCTGTGCTTGTTTTGTGACCTGGAAAGCAAGCCATGCTTTGCACTGTAAGTGTATGTGCATGCATTTAGCATTTTATTGGGATGGTTCTGGTTATGGCATCTGCATACCTAACCTGTGAGGAAGGAAAGGGGTGTCCCCACTGCATTGTGGGGTGCTGAAGCCCAGGATATTTTAAGCTCAAGGTTGCACAGAAAGCCAGCTCTGTCTTTCCCAATCAAGTATTTTGCTGTGTAGACAGTCCTTGCTGCTGTTCTTCACAAGAGTGTTTACAAGAATTTAATTTCTTTGTCTGTGCCTTGCAGTGACTTCTAGTTTCCTTTTCTCTCTCCCTGCAGAGACGAATTTCTTTCAATTCCTCCTTCCATGATCTGTCAGAAACTGTGGAAGCTTTGAGAGAGAGCCTTGGGAAGCTTGTTAAAGAGGTAAGGAGCGCCATCGTGTAAGGAGAACAGATAACCATGGTTGCCGTCTTAGCCTGCAATTGAGTGCAAGAAGCACCTTGGTGCTCCTTGGTGCAACTCAAAGTCAGATCCCTGGCTTGTTTTGAAACTTCCCCCCATCTTACAGCCGTTCTCCCTGCGTCAGTAGAGGCAGCATGCACTTTGCAACCCCTTGGCACTTCAAGTTACAAACACCATAGGAGTTTATCAGATGTGTGGCTAAAGATTGGGTCCTCGTGGGAGGAGCAGGAATTAAGACATTTTCTGTGGGGTTTGCCTTCTCAGCAGTGGCAGAAATGTTGGGCTTGCAGTACATCTGCTGCCTAGCAGTGCCTTGCAAATCGCATGTGGAGGTCTGCCTCCTTTCTAGTTTTTTCACTCATTTGCCAACCATGTCAGGGTTGTTACTTAGCTCTATCTACTGGTCTCTGGGTGCGGTGAGGGTATGTCATGTGGAAGAGATGTTGTGGTTGTTCTAATCTAAATTAGTAGCTATAGGCTACTGTTTGCTCTTTGTCTAACTAGCTTTTTGGGGCAGAGATTGTTTTCCGGTCTTTGCGGGGCACTCAGTGCAATGGCATCACACACTGGCTGAGAAAGGCTCTGGCAAAACATAAATAGCGATTTGCAGAGGCAAAGTGACATTATAGAGACTGCAAGTATTTGTTTTTGCAGGTGAAATGATGGATTAAGAAAAAAGCCCTGCATGCCTAGCGTGAGTCAAAAGTCCAAAACTGGGGGGGTTTTTTGGAGCCAGAAACTGCTTTGACTTTGAAGTGCTGCTACTAGGCAAAAACATTCTCTCCCTGAAGCAGAAATCGCAACGATCTAAACTAAACAATGCCGCTGCTGCCTCCTCCTCCCCTTCGCCAGTCTTCGGTCTTTGCATCAGAGGAGCAAGAGAGCTCGGAGCCGTGAACGGCAGTAACCTCTGAGAGCATGCACAAGAGCAGGTCACTTCAGGTTAGCGCGCGCTCCACTCCCACGGAGGGGTGGCTGCCGGGAGCCAGCGCCGTGCCAGCCAACAATTCCTGGCACGTATCCCTCCCCAAGTCCCACAGCCTGCTGCTGGGTCCCATTTACAGTGAAATTAAGATGATTCCAGGATCAGCTTCAGTTAAGACCGTGGCAGAGCTCTTGCTGCTAGCCGGGAGGCTGCCCTTCAGAATTTGATTACAGCTGTTTCCCGTTATGTCACTTAAGCTTGCCTTTTTTTCTTGTCTGGGATAAAAATAATTGAAACCATGTGATACTCAGTTTGCTGATGTGGCTGAAAGTGTCCCAGGGTAATGTGCCTTTTGCTTGGCAGCTGTTTTGGGTAGGACTACTTTTTATTCTGCCCTATTGCTGTGCAAACAAAGGCAGCTTTTTCCTCTGCGTACAGCGTGAGCTGCTCCAGATGGCTTGACCGAAAGTTACTTCTTATTGTCTGGCAGGCTGATTTCTGTGTGAAAAGGAGGGACTTGCTCTCTTGTTTCGAAGGGCAGCAGCTTGAGGGGGTGGAGAGAACTATTGTTTGTGCCACGTCTAGGAGCCTTTCTAGCAAGGAATTTTAATTAGAGAATGGTCTAAACAAAATATTTGTCTCTGAGTATGGGGATTGATTGGATCTGTGTCCCTGGGCTCTTTAAATCAACCTAGGAGGGCAGATTAAACACCAAGAGGAAGGGCAACTATTAAGAAATACTTAGAGAGCCAGGTCTGATGTCTGGGAGAAGGAATAGCTCAGTAACCCTTCGCACATGAGGCACTTGCTTCCAGTGGTGTGAACAGAGCAGTTCTGTATGTCAACTGTAAAGCTGCTGGTGCCAAAGATGAAACAAAGCTCCTTGCTCAAACTGTTTCAAAATTATGTGTAAAAATGTATTTGCTAATGCAATCCCTCTGCAAGATGGTTAACACCTCATGCATTCATGGGAATTAGCTGCACTTCCTATTTGTGTACCTTCAGTCATGTTAGGGAGTTTATGGTACTTGAGCTAAAGCAGTTAGCTGATTTTTCCTCAGCAAAAAGTCATTTTACCTAAGGTGCCAGAAACTCCCCAAGGGGTCCCTTTGAAGTGGACACTCAAAGCGTCACACCTGAGATGCAGCCTTGCCCTTTTGAGTGAGGAAGCGTCAAATCCAAAAATCCACATGAGCATATGTAACCAACAAAAGCTGTTATGTGACTTCTTTTTCATTCATGTCGCATGATGCTGGTGTCCTGTCAGTCACCCTGAACCTGTGGTGCCAGATTGAGTGGCACCAGGGTGCAGACAAAAGCAGTAGTGAGGAGATGAAAGTACACTTGAAGCAGTCACTCTGGACACATGTACTGAATCCCCAGGCTTTAGCTCTTCTCACAGCTGTCTTCCATCATATCAGTGTGGCATGTGTTTTCAGGCAGCTAAAAATAGAGGTTTCTTGTGTATGTGACACATAGTAGCTGTTGTTCAGCATCAAGAATTTTTGTCCAGATGTTTGCACATCTAAAGCATGCACAGCGCTACAGATGAACACAAAGGGTCAGGTTTCCTTCCCAGTGTAAGGTCAGAGACACCGGGTGTGCTTTCCTTGGGTGAATTTGGATTGAATTATTCCAACACACCATCGCTTTTTGCATTGCTGCTGGCTGGCTTTGCCAGCTGTCCTAGGCTTTGATTATCTGCACTTTATTTAAACAAAGGTGGCAAAACCAATACATAGCAAAACTGGCAGATGGTCTTTGACTGACTCTGTTGTTGTCTCTGAAAACAGGGCAGTTGGGCCACAACATCTAAAGTTGCTTCTGAGATGCAGCTGATGAGCGGGTACAAATAGGTGTCTCAGCAGCTCTGCTTGCCATTGTTAGTGCATGGTGCTGTTCTGGGCAGCACAGCACGAATATCCAAGTTAATGTCACCTGATACTTCAGTAGCAGTCAAGAAATCAGATCAAATGCTAGAAAAGATTTAAAAAGGGATAGAGAGCCAGCTGTAAGGTGTTACCATAACACTATATAAAACTGTGTATTGCCCTCCTGTTAAATATGGAATACAGATCTAGGCCCTTCCTCTCCAAAAAGGGGTAGCGGAACTGGAAAAAGTTCAGAGAAGGGCAGGTAGGACATTCGGAAGTGGAATGACTTTCTTACAAGGAACAAGGGAGTAGGCTGGGACTTGTCAGCTTGGAAAAGAGATGAGTTGTGGATATGACAGAGGTCTATAGAGTTGAGTGGCCCGGCAAAAAGAGATAGCGACTGAATCTTCACTGTCTCTTCCAGGGCAAAAAACATGGCACCAAATGGAGCTAACCATAGCTAAGTTAAGGAGAGGGGAGAGGAGGTGCTTTCCAGTGATGTGTTGGATGTTAAATACTTGTGGATGTTCAAAACTCTGGGAGTTTACCATGGAAGAAATTCATTGAGGGTTAGGAAATAGACGTTCCTTGAGCTGAAAATAAATAGAAGCTGGAAGTGTACTTGGGGGAAGTATCCTATATTCTTGCCCTTGCCTTATTTTTTCCTAACATCCACTTACAGTCACCATCACAGAGGTTATCGAGATAAACAGACTTCTAGTCTGTATGGACACATCTCTGCTGATGTTTTTACATTTCCAGACAGGGAGCCTCAGTGCAATGCTCAAGTGTAGCATGAAACCAGTGCTCATGGAGGTGCATTGATTTTTCCTTTGTGGTGAGTTTGGCCATGCCTCTGAGTACGACGACATTAATGCAGCGAGTGTCTCAGGCTGAGCGCCTGGTGCTTTTGTTCATGACATGTTGCAGGTAGATGCTTATGCCAGACAAATGAGTGTGGAGGTTCCGATTGTCCTGGCCAGTTGTGTGTTGACCTTGAGTCTAGTGTCAGGCCAGCTGGTCAGGAGAAGGCTCCTTGCTGTGGCTGGCTGCATGCATAGCTCATGCTGTGATCAGGCTCCAGGCTGCAGCTGGGCTTGTTTTCAAGGGTTTTCTGGGAATGCTGTTGGCAACAGGGCAGGGAGGTGCTGGGGCAGGGACAAGTGATACTGATCTAGGAGATCAAACTGGCTGCCTGGTGCAAATCAGTGGAGGCTTGCTGACCTTGGTGGAATTGTGCCAGATGACACTGCTGGGCCCTGCAGCTCATCCAGCCTGTGTCCTATGAGGTGCACTCACTTTGTGTTTTTCCTTACTCCCTCTTCTGATTCAACGCACCCCACCCCACCTGGTGTGAGGGGGCTCCACTGGAATGTGAGCTGTTGCGCAACTGGGAGAAGTGGCTTCCACGTGAGAGGGCAGGGAGGGCAGGAACCACCCACAGCACTGGATGAGAAAACTTAAGAGTAAAGAGCTTGGTGAGGGCACATTCCTTGCGCGTGCATAGGGGAGGGAGACTTCCCTCTACATTCTCCCACTGTGGCGGGGTGGAAGTGTGCTTTCCCTGGTCTTTACTGTTGATGTCGTATTCAAGGGGATTCTCATCTGTTCACAAACAATGTGTGATTTGAAGGAGAGTGGCATGATCTTCTCCTTTTGCTAATCCTGTTCCTACCCCTGCTTCCACTCTCTTCTCCCACCTACTCTTCCAGTTGCTGAGCATGAGGAGCTGGAGCGACATGAGGCAAGAGGTGATGTTCCTGAACAACGTGAATGCATCAAACTCCTCTACGCAGATCTACCAGGCTGTGTCGCGCATTGTGTGCGGCCATCCCGAAGGTGGAGGGCTCAAAATTAAATCCCTCAACTGGTATGAGGATAACAACTACAAAGCGCTGTTTGGAGGCAACAGCACTGAAGACGATGTAATTAACTTCTATGATAATTCCACAAGTAAGTGTAACCATGGCATGGCCTAAGGTCCCATCTACATCATGGTTGTCATGGCTAGTGTTTTCCAAACTTCCACAGATGAAAGCAGGTGGTTGTGAGGGACAGTATAGCTTCTGCTCTTTCAGAAAGGCATGCACATGCTGCCTCCTGCACGTGCCGTTAAGGCCAGCAAGGTTTATCAACGTGCAAGGGATTCCCAAGGGCCTTGTGTAGAGTCCACAGAAGGCTGTGCAGTGGACCTCCTTCAGGGGAAGAATGTGCAATCATGTGCAGCCTTTAGAAATCTGGCCTTTTCTGGACAAATTTTGCTTGTGCCGTGCAGTGGGGTTATGGAAGCAGTGCAGAGCTAGCAGTGGGGCTCTTAATGCTGGCGGCTACCTGGGTGCTACATGTTTGCTGGGCAGACTGTGGAGGCTTGGACTGAAAGCGCCTTTTTGTGGAGCTTTGCAGTAGAGGAGGGGTTTTGTTGTCTGACATATGCTTTCAGCTGCAACTGTCCTTAAAGCTCACACAAGTGGGACATACGCCTTCTGCAGTTGTGACTGTGCTGTTCAGCCACTCACCCTTGTCCTCTCTTCCTCAGCACCCTACTGCAATGAGCTGATGAAGAACCTGGAATCCAGCCCGCTGTCCAGGATTATCTGGAGGGCTTTGAAACCCTTGCTGATTGGGAAGATCTTGTACACTCCAGACACACCAGCCATAAGGAAGGTCATGGCTGAGGTAACTCTAGCTCTGTCCTCTGATATGTAGAATGAGGTATGTCTTCTGTCTATGCAGCTTTGCTGCACTGTGTTAAATTGGGCCCAAACGCAAGCCTAGAAAGGATTGCCTGCAAAGCACAGCCTTCCTAGTCTCTCGCCTCCCATGCACTTGCTGTTGAATGCTCAAGGAGAAAAGGCCAGGCTGAACTCTTTTTCTAGGCTTGGCTGGAAGCTTTTCTGTTGGTGCCTTTTGATTATCTACAGGCTTTGCTTCTCTGATGTGGGATATGGGAGTGGAGAAGACCTTGTAAAGCCTTCAGGTGTCCTTCTTCTCCTCCACTGCAGTGGATCCTGAATCATTCCCAACAGTGGTTTACCTAATGTGCTCTCTAATTCTCCAAGCTCCCTCAGCAGGACTCTTCTGAGCACAAGGGGAGGGGCTCCCTCTGTGTGCCCTTCATCTCCAAGGCAAAGTCATTCTACACCAAGCCTTGAAAGGCAGTGCTCAGCCACAGGCATCCACACTCCCTGTTGTTGCTTTCCTTCCAAGTACACTTGATTTTCCCTACTCTGGTCCTTGCAGAAGCTGAGCTGCTGTTTGAATATAAGCAACACTCAGTACTTCACTTGACAGGTCAACGCACCCTCTCAGCCCGCAGTGGATCTCTGCCAGCTTTTGCAAATAACCTTCCTCTTCTCTTTGCCAACAGGTGAACAGGACATTCCAGGAGCTGGGTGTGTTTCGTGACCTCGGGGGGATGTGGGAGGAGATAAGCCCAAAGATTTGGACGTTTATGGAAAGCAGTCAGGAAATGGATCTCATTCGGGTCAGTATGCTGTCCTTGCCAGAACCACCACTGTCATCTTCTACAATAAGTGATGAAATGCTTACTTTAGGTGGTGCTTCAGTGCTAAGCTGGGCAAATAGATGGATGGGACCCCTTCTTGAAACACATTTTGATTGTACCAATCTTGCATTATGCTTGGTGTTCCTTCCTTTGTGTAAAAACCTGCTACAAACAGGAGCAGTGCATGTTTAACACCTGTTTCTAAGCTGTCTCTGTGGGGAAATGGGCTGTTTCTTCCACGGTGTTGCCCTAATGTGGTATGAGTATCTGCCTTGGGGTATTTTTGTAAACTGGGGACCTGTAGGGTTGGTGACATGTTCAGCTCCTTGTACTGTGCACTTCTCCACAACAGTGCTCTCACGATAGCAGCAAAGCAAGTGGTTATATAACTAGATCAGATCCTGGAAGGCTGGCCTCAGGCTCCTTTGGGTACAGTAGGAATTGAATGGTTATCATGGTAGAGCTGAACCTAGATGCCTGGCAGTAATCTGGCACAAATCTTGTAAAAACTTAATTTGGAGTTGCATGGTACGCTTAATTTAGTAATACGTGGGTGCTCATGGGAGAGGAGCAAACATCAGCCTACGGCTGATCACTTCATAACGTGCCATGCATACTAGACCATGAAGAAGGGGCTGAGAGTCTTGTTTGGATTTGACATGCTTTCTGCTAGCCTGTTGGCTCCCTGGAGCATTGTGCCAGGTGTTAGACCTGCATTACTGGGGCATTATCTGCTTAAGCGGCTTAGTTCATTGTTGCTTCCCTCAGGTGTAACTCTGAGGGGTGGATCTTTGCACCTCGTGCTGATGTCTTTGGAAGCACAGGGATGTAAAACTTGGATTGCGCAACAAAGAAGCAGTTGTAGAGTAGCTTTTCCTGCTGTCTCTGCAAGGCAGCTGGTTGGGTGTTATAGTGCAGCTGTTGTACAGAGACATAGAATCATAGAATGCTTTGGGTTGGAAGGGACCTTTAGAGGTCATATGGCCCAACCCCCCTGCAGTGAGCAGGGACAGCTTTAATTAGATCAGGTTGCTCAGAGCCCCATCCAACCTGACCTTGAATGTTGCCAGGGATGGGGCCTCTACCACCTCTCTGGGCAACCTGTTCCAGTGCTTGACCACCCTCATTGTAAAAAATTTCTTTCTTATGTCTAGTCTAAATCTATTCTTCTTTAGTTTAAATCCATTATTCCTTGTTCTGTCACAACAGGCCTTGCTAAAAAGATTCTCCCCATCCTTCCTGTAGGCCCCCTTTAAGTACTGGAAGGTCGCAATAAGGTCTCCCTGGAGCCTTCTCTTCTCCAGGCTGAGCAACCCCAACTCTCTCAGCCTGGCCTCATAGGAGAGGTGTTCCAGCCCTCGGATCGTTTTGGTGGCCCTCTTCTGGACCTGCTCCAGCAGGTCCATGTCCTTCTTGTGCTGAGGGCCCCAGAGCTGGACGCAGTACTCCAGGTGGGGTCTCACCAGAGCAGAGTAGAGAGGCAGAATAACCTCCCTCGACCTGCTGGCCATGCTTCTTTTGATGCAGCCCAGGATACGGTTGGCTTTCTGGGCTGCAAGCGCACATTGCCGGCTCATGTCCAGCTTTTCATCCACCAGTACCCCCAAGTCCTTCTCTGCAGGGCTGCTCTCAATCTCTTCATCCCCCAACCTGTACTGATACCTGGGGTTGCCCCGTCCCAGGTGCAGGACCTTGCACTTGGCTTTGTTGAACCTCATGAGGTTCACACAGGCCCACCTCTCCAGCTTGTCCAGGTCCCTCTGGATGACATCTTGTCCTCCTGGTGTGTCAACGACACCACTCAGCTTGGTGTCATCTACAAACTTGCTGAGGGTGCACTCGATCCCACTGTCTATGTCATTGATGAAGATGTTAAATAGCACTGGTCCCAGTATGGACCCCTGAGGGACCCCACTTGTCACCGGTCTCCATTTGGACATGGAGCCATTGACCGTGACCCTCTGGATGCGACCATCCAACCAATTCCTTATCCATCGAACAGTCCACCCATCAAACCCATATCTCTCCAATTTAAGACTTCCCCAGGTCTTTTAAGCCTTGAAGTTCATTCCTTGTTTACCCCAATGTAATGCTGTACTGAATAGTCTCTGACCTGCCCTGTTCTGCTTCACCATCAACATGACGTACTAGAAGGTCAGAGCCATAATCTTCATCACTCCTGTGCTTCTCTTGGCTTAATGAAAGTTAATTCTGTACATGTTAGCATCAGGGAGGTGAGAATCATGGCCACCAACTGTCAGTTGAACGGTTTGCTGCAGAGAGTGCAGACAGAAAGTCAAGGTTTGGATATTGGTTTGCAGTCCTGTCCTTTGAAAAGTGAATGTTGCTGCCTTTTTTTTTTTTTTTTTTTTTTTTTTTGACGAGGCCCAGGCTTTTCTGGTTTTGTATTTTATGCTTCTTGTTAACCCTACTGGCTCTGGTAGTTAATTCTAGGATCTTCCCAGCAGTCTGGTCTCCTCCTCTGTACTGGCACAGTAGCAGGGACTCATTTGTTGTCACGTGTTGCAGTTCATACAAGTAGGAATGCTTCACTGTCAATGCCTGGGCAGCTCCCGTGCAGCATCCCATTCAGTTTAGAGGTGCAGCACAGATCATTTGCATGTGTATAGGCTGAAACATAGAGTTACCCATTCATGGCTGCTTTCAAGAGGGAGGATGGTCCTTTGCTGTTTGTTAGCCACTGAAGGTGCCATGCTGCTGGGTGACCGGTCATCACCTCACAACTTTCTGGGCTGTGCAGTCTGTTTGGCATATTGCTTCCTGCTGAAGGAGAGGAAAGTGCTTTGCTTGCTCATCTCTGGCAGTTCCAGCTTGATGCTAATGCAGCTGCTAACTTCAAGGAGGACAACACATGCCCCTGCACTTAAGGAGCTTTAATGTTGCTGCTGGACGTGATGAGGCTGAGCCCCTTCCCTGCAGCCATGGCGCCCTTCCTGGTGGGGAGGGTGGCGTGAGCCAACCTTGGGAGACCGAATGTGAAGAGAGCACAGCACAGCTGATCCCTGTTTGCTGGGATTTGCCTTTCACATGTTCTCCTTTGCCAGCTTGGCCTGTTCTGTTTTCCCAGTTTGCAATGCTGTTTTTGTAACTGTGTGACCCATTATTTTCTGGTTTGCTGGTAACAGCAGAGCGTGGGGAAGCTCCTCACCTCCCCGCTTCATTCTTTGCTCTGGCAGAAAATCCCTTTCCTGGTTTTATTGGTTAGGATTTTCACAGTTTTCTCTCTTGTGCAGGTTTGTTGTTTTTTTTTTTCCCCCCTCCCCTACTCAACTGTGTACTTTACAGTTAATGCTAACCTCCTGCCTGCCCTTATGTTGTCTGCCCAGAGGACTGGTTTCTGCTTCAATGCCAGGTGCTGCTGCCTGGACTGCACTTGTGTGGGGTGTTGTGCATACATGTAGTGGGGTCAATAGCCCATCCTCAGAAAGCTAGCAGTTAAACCAGATGAAAAAAGCACTGTCCCAGATAGGAGAACAGAGAGGCAGGACATCATGGCTGTACAGGGCTGCCTCAGCCAGCCCTGATGACGCAAGAGCAAAATATGTAAGAAAAGCCACCTGGCCTCTGGTGCTGGTATTCCTGCTCAGCACTGTGACAGTTCAGCTTCCAGCCATGCCACAGCCCCTCTCCATCCCAGCTGGGAGCAGATGTTTGTTTGGGAGAGGTGAGCAGAGCTTGGCAACCGCCATCAGCCGAATGCGTGTCTCCTGAACAGGCATCTCCCTTGTCTGTGTTTTGCTGGTGGGAGACCTGGTTTGCATGTGTGGGGTGCAGAGCTGTGCGTGGCTCTCTGCTGCCCTCTCCTTGGGAAACGGGTGGCAGGACACGGAGGCAGCCACCCAGCCTGCAAAGCACACCCGGTGGTGTAGCTGTACCGAGGGAGGCACATCCTTTGCAGTGGGAGGGTAAAAGGACCCCACCACGCTGATCTTCTCACTGTGGCAGAGGGCCTCTCCCTGCACCTTTTTAAAAGGCATTTTCCCTGATAGTACTCATTTTCACAATGAGAGAGGAGATCTAACATTAATTCTCAACAACTATTTCTCCTTTGGAAAAAAAAAAACAAAACCCCACCCACAGACGCTGCTGAACAGCAAAGCTCTCTGGGACCGGCACTTGCCAGCTTCCAACTGGACAGTGGAGGACGTTGCCCGTTTCCTGTCAAACCATCTGGAGGACTTTGAGACAGCAAATGGCTCAGTATATACCTGGGTGGATGCCTTCAATGAGACCGACCGGGCTATCCAGACCATCTCCCGCTTCATGGAGGTGAGATCCTGCTAGTGTGGGCAAGGAGCTAGGGGAGGGCAGCAGCTTGGTCTCCACTCACGTGGTGGGGTGTTCCTGGAAAGGGAAGATACAGTGTTCCTCAGTCCATTTTCTGTAAATGACCAGGCTTTAGTAGTGCTGATTGCACAGCATGTTAGAAAATATCATTTATTCAGGTGACTAAATATAGATGTAGGAACCTCACTGTAGGCCTTGTTCTTGAAGCTCTTGCTTTGGCCATTGCATGTGGTTTCCCACCCTGTTTTTACTGGGAGACTGAGAGCTGTTGCTTGCTTCAGCAGCATAACAGCTCGTGATTCAATCTGGGGTTTTAGCTGGAGACTGTGGTGAAGCTAGCAGCTGCTTTAAGCTGAGGAAGACATAGAGAATAATGGAATTTGTTCTACTTGTTACCTGGTCATCTTGGCAGATGGGTGCCAACAGAAACAGACCTCGGCCTGTCAGGGGCCTGGTCCAAAGCCTTCAGGTGTCTCTGCTGATTTTTAGAGGCTTTGAATCAGACCTAGTTTATTGGTAACAGAGAAAATAAGACTATCTATGGAAATTGATGCTAGGATGGGGCCCTATAGCTAGTACTACAATGCTACCTAACCTCTTGTCCAGAAAATACCTTTGCTGGTATATTTCTCGGTGATATATGTTTGACTGGCAGGTGACCATCAAGCAGGAAAAAATGGCATCTCTAGCAACTTGCTGGGCTACCACGAGCCATTGTAAAGTAGTCCAGCACTGCAGCCTTTTCTTGGGCATGGCATTACCATTGCAGAGTTCTCCTTTTTCTCTCCCTCCCAAACGTAAACAAAGTGTATTCTGGTTTGGTAACTTATTCCATAAATGCTTCCAAATCTGTCCATGTCTAGTGTGTCAACTTGGACAAACTGGAGCCTGTGGCCACAGAAGTCCGGCTTATAAACAAATCATTGGAGCTTCTGGATGAAAGGAGGTTCTGGGCTGGCATAGTCTTCACTGAAATAGCTCCTACCAGTGCAGAGCTCCCTCAGCATGTGAAATACAAGATACGCATGGACATTGATAATGTGGAAAGGACCAACAAGATCAAGGATGGGTGAGTCCTGATGTGCTGCCTAATGAACAGTTTCTTATGGAGGTTGCGGTAATGAAGATTTCTAACAGAAGGGTCTTGTTCCCGTGGTGCAGGTACTGGGATCCTGGTCCTCGTGCTGATCCCTTTGAGGACATGCGCTATGTTTGGGGAGGCTTTGCCTACCTGCAGGATGTAGTGGAACAGGCCATCATCAGGGTGCAGACAGGCACGGAGAAGAAGACAGGAGTTTACGTGCAGCAGATGCCCTATCCGTGTTACGTGGATGACATGTACGTATGCAGGCTGCTTTGAAAGCTCCCAGGAGGGTTGTGGCTTGGGAGGCATGGGCTCTTGTCACTCATCAGGTATGGTTCATGTAACCTACCATCAGTGGGGGAGCAATCTCCTTAGTGTTCCTAATCCCTGGAATTAGGACACCTGCATGGAAGATTTAGAATATGTAATGACTTAGGAGCCCTTTGCAGGAGAAGGACTGTCTATACAGGACTTCCACATACAGAGTGCATTCCTGAGATATGCCCATATCCCCAAAACTGATACAGGCAAAAATAGCAGTGGGAAGAAAGCAGAGACCTAGGCACGGGAGAGTGGAAAGAGGACAGTTGAGAGCAGTTCCCAGGAAAGGCAGGTCTCTGCACCCACTCTTCCACTGAGCAGCAGTTGCAACTCCAGCTCCTGCTCTGGGCTGGTGATGTGCTCTAGACGCATCAGCCTCACCTCATGGTGAGACACTGATCCTGTGTCATGCTCTGCACATGGGCTGCTTTGTGCAGGGAAGCCTTAGCTGTCACCATGCTCTCCTAGCCCTTGAGTGGTACCTGACATTGAACTGATGTTTCTCACTCTGTTCTCCTGGGTCCTTTCCTTTCTTCTCTCAGATTTCTGCGGGTCATGAGCCGCTCCATGCCTCTCTTCATGACTCTAGCCTGGATCTACTCAGTGGCTGTGATAATTAAGGGCATTGTGTATGAGAAGGAAGCCCGACTGAAGGAGACGATGAGGATTATGGGACTTGACAATGGCATCCTTTGGCTAAGCTGGTTCATTAGCAGCCTCATCCCTCTCCTGATGAGTGCAGGCCTGCTGGTGCTGATCCTTAAGGTGAGTTGACTGGTTTGGTCTGTGGCAGCAGAATCTAGAGCCTTGAGAGCCTGCTAAGCAGTGGTCTGTGGTCTGCACTGGCATGCTGGGGAGGAGTTAGTGAGTGTGGGTTGACCAGCAAATTTTTGGGAACAGGGTTTTGGAACAAAACAGGGCTGAGTGGCTGAAAACAGCAGGAGGGGCTATAGTAAATTCAGTGGTCTTGAAAAGATGCCTCTGGTACTGCCCCACTTCTGGGAAGGCTCTTGTGCAAATTGCAGCAAGCCCAGCCTTCCCTGAGCAGCAGCTCTGTAGATCTGCTTGTACTAGAGCCACCTTGGAGAGCCCTTTCAAAGCCTGATGCACCTGTTGTTTTCCTGCCAGATGGGGAATCTGCTGCCTTACAGCGACCCTAGCGTGGTGTTTGTTTTCCTTTCGATCTTCGGTGTTGTGACCATCCTCCAGTGCTTCCTCATCAGCACCGTGTTCTCCAGGGCCAACCTGGCAGCTGCCTGTGGGGGCATTGTCTATTTCACGCTGTACCTGCCTTATGTGCTGTGTGTTGCCTGGCAGGACTATGTCAGCTTCTCACTCAAGATCTTGGCGGTGAGTCTTGATGAATTTGTCCTGGGTACTGGGCCTCCACCAGTGTGGCACTCAGCCGCTCTGTAGGTGGGTACTGATAACAAGGGTAGGAGGTGGCAATGGGAGGATCATTTTCTGGTGTAAGAGGCTGTCAGGCCTGGGCTTGGTGAAGAGGTTGGCTGAACCTGCTAGGAGCTGGTGGGAGGGCTTTGTTGGCTTTGGCAGTAGAAGTAATTCAGCCAGACTAAGCTGCCTTGATCTCTGTACGCTGTGAGGCTGTACCACTAGATACGCAGGCTGAAGGAGCCAGCTGCCCTTCCTCTGCACAGCAGTTCTTACCTGTCTGGAAAGGGTGGCTGTTAGTGATCTCTTCCCTCACATAAAAGTCCAAAGAGCAAGGGAAGGAAAATAGGGAAACAAAGAATTCTGTGTGGTGGTCCAGCAGAGACTTCAGGCCTTGCTTGCTTGTTGAAACCAAGACTGAGTCTGCCACTCCCTCTCTGCAAACACAGTCATGCTCCTTGGACTTTTCCTATAAGGCTTCTGGACCACACCCCTTAGCCCTGTGCTAGAGCTGACCTGCGCAGTTGGAGAGTAGTTGTGAAAAACTAAATGCATGTTCGTGCCTCCCATTTGCAGAGCCTGCTGTCTCCAGTAGCCTTTGGCTTTGGTTGTGAGTACTTTGCACTGTTTGAGGAACAGGGAGTTGGTGTTCAGTGGGACAACTTCTTTGAGAGCCCACTGGAAGAAGATGGCTTTAGCATCACCACATCAGCCGTCATGATGTTGTTCGACACCTTCCTATATGGGGTCATGACCTGGTACATTGAGTCTGTCTTCCCAGGTGAGGTCTGCTTCTGAGGGAGAATCATGTCTTCACGCTTTTAAATGGATCCTTTCACCCTACTCATTTGCCAAGGTGCAAATTGGGGCCCATTTTTAAGCAGACCTGCAGAAGGGTCATGGAGAAAAACCACAGACCAGTATCACAGTAATGTTGTTGCTGCTAATAGCAGTGACTTGCCCAGCACAGAGGCTGTGCCCCATTGTGGTGATGGCTGAACTAGTCCCAGAAGCTTTGCTGCACTTCAGCTTGTTCCCTTCTCTGAACTGCTAAATCCACAGACCATGCTGCAGCAGAGGAGTTGAAGAGCATCAGCACCACATGTACCTGCTTAGCACCTTCCAGCACAGGGCTTTTAACCTTAAAGTGAAGTTTGGGGAAAGGAGTGTCTCTTACCCCCAAAGTCTGGCAGTGTCTTCATCATGAAAGATCTCTTCTTAGTCCTGCCTAGTGTAGAGGCTTACTGGGGGTGGAGTACTTATCTTCTTGTCCTGAAAGTGAATATGAGAAGAGGGATGGATGCAGTCAGGCTCATGTAATGCTTTTCTCTTTAGGCCAGTATGGGATTCCCAGGCCCTGGTACTTTCCTTTCACAAAGTCCTATTGGTTTGGTGAGGAACAACAGGACAGGCAGCACCCTCATCCTGACCAGAAGGGGCCTTCGGAAGGTACGTGCTGGACACAGAGCCTTTCTGTAAGGAAGTGTTATGGTCTGCCTTTCTGAAAGAGAGTCCAAGGACAGCAGGAGTGGCTAAGATGAAATTGGTCGTCAGCTTGAGTAGGCTGATACATGGGTGTATCCAGATAAACCCAAGGTATTTTGCCCACTCGAGTGCAGGTGGGTACTCCAGCCTCATGGAGTTGAGAATTCCTCCCATTTTTGCCAACTGTGGTGATACTGGACATCTCCAACTCCCAGGTGAGCCTGGTAGAGAGAAAAGAGGTAAAGGACAATTTCTGTAGAAGGTTCCTGTCTTTGAGGAAGAAATGTGGTCAGTTCTTCATATAGCTCATTGCTCCTTGGATCTCCACAGACTTGGGGGAATGTGATGTTTGTTAGAACTCCCACACAGTGGCTGTTAAAACCTATCATATCTCTCTCTACTTTGCTCTGTTTTCTTCCAGTCTGCAAGGAGGAAGAACCTGTGCATCTGAGCCTTGGTGTTTCCATCCAGAACCTGGTCAAGGTTTATCGTGATGGCAAGAAGGTTGCTGTAGATGGTCTCACACTGAACTTCTATGAAGGACAAATCACCTCGTTTCTGGGACATAATGGAGCAGGGAAAACCACTACCATGTAAGAACAAAATAATGCTTTTAGACAGTGGCAGAAGTGACTCTGAATACTGCAGTTCCTATCAATATGATAGAGATAACTGTACAACTCCAGTGTGCAAGCTGGTGCAGACTAGGGTGCTCCACTGATTTCAGCTCTGCTGATTTACCCTAGTTGTGCAGCTGCGTCAGAAGATGCACAGATACAGGGGACTGAAACTGGAGGTAGTTCAGGTTGAGGCTGTGCTGAATGAGGGTGTGCCGAATGAATCTGCTGGCAGCATTTTTTAGTAATGCCATTTGTGATTCTGACTTAGCAATGTGAGGAAATGAGTTGGGACTGAAAGGATGAGAAGCTTTTAGAGGAAAAAGTATTTCCGTCAAGCAGAGTCATGTGGGTGTGCTTTGATCACTGTTAAAACCATTGAAGCTGTTTGTTTTTTTTTTTTTAAAATCCATTAGTGAGATGTTTCTCAGACTACTTTCCTGATGTGGGAGTTCCCCAGGGCTTCCACCCACTCTTCATTCATCCATCCTGGCATGTGCAGCAGCCATTTCCTAGTGGTGATGCTTATCTGTTGTGTTTGTCCTTCAGGTCCATCTTGACTGGCTTGTTCCCCCCAACCTCGGGTACAGCCTTCATCCTGGGCAAAGATATCCGCTCTCACCTCAGCACCATCAGGCAGAACCTGGGTGTCTGTCCGCAACACAATGTGCTGTTTGACTTGTGAGTAGCATCTGTGAGACACAGGGCTGGTGTTTCCCAACAGGCATTTGCATTCTTTAGGAGACAGTAGTGTGCCTTCAGCTAGGACAGTCCTATCTTTACCTGTGTGCATGGTGCGAGACAGCGGGGTGGTGTGAGACTGGTACAAGGACATTCAGTTTATTAGCACGTTTGTATGAGCCTGTGAAATATCAGCAAGAGCCTACACTTTTGATTTTCACCTCTCTTTAAAGAAATCTACTCCATTAGACTTCACTAGGCCAAATGTTTCCCCAGTGCCTAGTGATTTGCAATGTTGGGGTACTCTGTCAAGCACCCTTAAAGGAGGATTATTTACATTGGTGCTGAACAGCCATACCCTGAAATCAGGCCGAAGCTGAGCATACCTAGTCTGTAGCTCCTCCCTGAAACCTTGGCCTTAAAAGATGTTTTCCTGAGCAAACAAACATGCTTGCTGTAATGCTAATGCAAGGGATGAATCCCAGCATGGTGCTCTCAGCTGTGCCCTGAGCCTGCTCCTGTTCCCTAGGCTGACTGTGGAGGAGCACATCTGGTTCTACGCTCGGCTCAAAGGGCTGCCGGAAAAGAAGGTGAAAGAGGAGATGGAGCAGATGGCAATGGATGTCGGTTTGCCTCACAAACTGAAAGCTAGGACAAGCAAACTCTCTGGTAGGTTCAGCTGCTTTTACATTTCTGAGCTGCTTCCTCAGCCCCAGAAAAACTCTCTTGGGTTTTGCAGAGGCTGCATCACAGACCTTGGTTGGATCCTCCAATTAAATATAGACTACCACACAATTACACACTTAAGGAAATCAGTTAGTTATTAACTACCTAATCAGTATATCTTAGTAAACTTAACAATCTTATGCTATCTGATGCTATCTAATGGCCATAACAAGCCGCTCGCTTTCTCTGAGTATTTTGTACTTGTTTCCATCATGATATAGTCCAGCTGCATGTGATAATGTGTTCTCCAAATGCTTACTGGTAAGGTTGGGTTTTATGAGTTCAGGTTAGAGTGGCTCAGACCATAATCTCCAAGTCCCTTGCTGTTTGTGAACTGTATGTGCATTTCTTGTGCTGACTTCTGCTTCTTCGGTTGGTGTCCTGCAGTGTCCTTCCCTTTTGTTCAGTAACAGCAGGATTCCTGTATCAGTCTGTACCAGATAGTTGAGGGACCGAGGCTCCTTTGTTTCTGACTCAACTATCAGCACAGACTGTGCATTTGACCTTGGAAAGTGAGACCACATGGCCACAGGTTGGATTTAGTATTGAAGAGTGTAATAAAATTTCTTGCTGCTGCCTCTGGCACACTTCCACAGGAGGCGTGTCTCTTGGGGCTCTATTTCTGCAGCTCAAGCTCTGGAAACCTGTGCTCCAGATCTTTAGATATGGTTAGGTCTCCAAGCTAGTGACTTGCTACTGCCGATGTTGAGATAGTGTGATTTACTTATGGAAGGGCTTGCAAAGTGTGGTTTCCTGCAGTAGGAGTAGAGTTGAACTCCACTGAGGGAAGACCATCCAGATGAATTATTTCCTGTCTTAAACATAATGGTACCCTGAAGGCCTGAAACAGTAGCAGTGATGGTCTTCTCAGTATGCAATTCTGCTTTCTCTTGGAGATCTCATTATTCACTGTGCTGCAGCTGTTGCTGTTCCCCTCATCTCTGCCTCAGCCTGAACACCTCTTTCTTCTTGTACCTGTCAGGTGGCATGCAGAGGAAACTCTCAGTTGCCTTAGCATTTGTTGGTGGCTCCAAGGTTGTCATTCTGGATGAGCCTACAGCTGGGGTGGATCCTTATTCTCGCAGAGGGATATGGGAATTGCTCCTGAAGTATCGGCA
The DNA here is from genome assembly GCF_030463565.1 of Pelecanus crispus. Taxonomy (NCBI): domain Eukaryota; kingdom Metazoa; phylum Chordata; class Aves; order Pelecaniformes; family Pelecanidae; genus Pelecanus; species Pelecanus crispus. Next base: position 54,681,979 of record NC_134676.1, read on the forward strand.
AGGTATGTGGTCTTTTTCTCTAGTCCTAATGACTGTGTCACAGAAAGCAAAAGAAAATCAATGTGATTCATGACTGTTCCCAAAATAGCAATGTGTCTTTGCAAATCTATTGTTGCCTGCACTGAGGAAGGACAAAGAGCATGCGGGACAAGGATGTTCTGATCTCTCATCTGTCCTCCTTTCTCATCCTATTCATGTCAGAGCTCATGAACAAAGACCCTCACTGGGTTGTGAGGGCAGTTAAAGTCAGAAATTCACCCTCAGTGTGTGGCAGTGTCCTGTTCTGCAACCAGTCTTACTGACATGAAATTAATCTGCCTCTGCTGAGCATGACAAGTGCCTGCAGAGAGTGGGGAGAATAAACCCGTGAACCTTTTCTGTGCTTCTAGCCTTGTTCAAAGGAGCCTGGACTTGTGGCATCGACCTCCCATCCAACTTCATGGCAAGATCCAGGTGATTGTGGCTTTGGCTTGGGAACATGGGTATGGTTGACTTACCAGCAGTGTCTTCCCTTGCTTTCTTCCAGGCCGCACTATCATTCTCTCCACGCACCACATGGATGAGGCAGACATTCTGGGGGACCGGATTGCCATCATTTCTCATGGCAAACTCTGCTGTGTTGGCTCTTCTCTCTTCCTGAAGAACCAGCTGGGAACAGGCTATTATTTGACCCTAGTCAAGAAGGATGTGGATTCCTCTCTGAGCTCTTGCCGAAATAGCAGCAGCACAGTGTCCTATCTGAAAAAGGTACAGCTTACCCTTCTTGCTCATATTTGTTCTTTCTTCATGAAATCATAGGCTTACAGGAAGCACTACCTAAGATTTTACATGATAAAATGTCTCAAAGAGAAATTCCTTACTCTTTAAAAAAAGCGTTGCTTGCTTTTTATAGGTACTATACCAGATCATGTCTGGTTAACCTGTTGCATGGGACATACATCTCTGTTTTAGTTTCTTTCAATGCCAGTGGTCCAAAGCTGATTGGAGAGATACAGAATAGATGAAGTGCACACTTTTGTGACCTCTTACTTGTATTTCAGCCCTTTGCAGTTGTATGTCTCCATTACTTTCTGACTCCTCTGTGGAATATGCAGCATATTGCAGCATCTGGTTGGAGCTACCTAGAATGTAGCATCTGGTGGGCCCCTTTTTGATTGAACAGCAGGAAACAATGGTTGTCTTCTCTTTTGTGACCAGGACGATAGTGTCTCCCAGAGCAGCTCTGACGCTGGCCTTGGCAGTGACCATGAAAGTGACACACTGACAATAGGTGAGGCTTGGAAAAGAATGTAAGATTCAGTCCCACTGGTGACATTGCTCTATCTTTGACCTTGGACAACTGCCTTAACCTTGTGCCCCTGTGTAGCTATTGTCTTGGGACAGTTATTAAGTCCACAGAGATGGTATTTTTCAATCCATAAATATTAGAACATTTTGCTTTAGTGAGACATTTTGGGTTCAAGCTGTCCTGAGATTTAATAACCAAAGATTATATAGTTGCTCGGCCTGTTAGGAATACCTAACATTTGCTGGTGAACTGTACATCAATGACTTGCAGGGCTGCCAGTAGCGTGTAAAAGCTGTCCCAAATTCTGCAAATAAAAAGAATAGCTGGGCTTGGGTCCAGGCTTTCATCCAAGCTTATGTTAAATGTAAAAAGAAACCAGATTTTCCATGGAAATGAGCTGCTTTCCAGAGATGTCCCATTTTCCCTCCTTTCCTTCTGGCAAGATTTTTCAGACTGAGCTCTTCTTTGTACATAATGAGCAGTAACAAGATGAACACCATCTTTTCCTTTTGGTTCTTCTAGATGTGTCTGTAATTTCAAATCTCATTACAAAACATGTTCCTGAGGCCAGGCTGGTGGAGGACATCGGCCATGAATTAACCTATGTCTTGCCATACAAGGCTGCTAAAGAGGGAGCTTTCGTGGAGCTGTTCCATGAAATTGATGACCGTCTCTCTGATCTTGGCATTTCCAGCTACGGGATCTCTGAAACTACCCTGGAGGAGGTAAGTGAGCTGAAGATTCTCTTTTGACATAAACTATGCAAAATGAATCATGGCAGAAATAAGAACGAGGAGGAGTCTTGTCTCTTCCTGTAAACATTTATTGTGGAACAAGCAGCTTTGCATTTCTTTCTGAAATGAATTGTCTTCTGCCTTGTCTAACTGTGTGCTCATAGAAGTGTGAGTTAAAAACTGAAATGTAGTACAGGCAAGCATAGACAGGTCCTTTCTACTCAGTTGCACTTTGCTGAAATGTCATGTGAAGGTTGTTCCCAGTTTGGCTTCCAATGACTGTATAAACACCTTTCACATATTTTTAGGGATGCTTTGTGCTGCACTTAACTGAAAACATACATTTCAGTACTGAAGACCATACTTTACAGAAACCACTTACACGTATACCCTTACCAGGGGTGCTTTTAGGGGTTTGTTCCTTGTGGCTGTGTTCCGACTGACAAGTCTCCCTTTCTTTTATCACAAAAGTGTCATGCACTTTATCCCCTGTTTATGTGAAATGTCTTTTTTTTTTTTTTTTTTTTTTTTTTTTAAATAATGACAAGGGAAACTGAAACCATGGTGTTGTCACTTATTGAGATTCCCCTTTAGGTCCTCCCACAGCTGTGAAGGCCTTGGCTGCTATCTGCAATTTGAAAAGGTTTTTTTCTGGTTTAGGAGAGTCCATGGGACAAGCTCCACAAAGGTGGCTATTCAGGCACGAACAGGGGTGTGAGTGCTGCCAGACTTAGGAGGAAGATGGGATCCCCCAAATTTAGTAACTAGGTCTTTATCTATAGAGACCTAGGAAAGAGCTTGTGTTTCAGCACAAGAAGGACATGGACCTGTTGGAGCGGGTCCAGAAGAGGGCCACCAAAATGATCCGAGGGCTGGAACACCTCTCTATGAGGCCAGGCTGAGAGAGTTGGGGTTGTTCAGCCTGGAGAAGAGAAGGCTCCAGGGAGACCTTATTGCGACCTTCCAGTACTTAAAGGGGGCCTACAGGAAGGATGGGGAGAATCTTTTTAGCAAGGCCTGTTGTGACAGAACAGGGAATAATGGATTTAAACTAAAGAAGAATAGATTTAGACTAGACATAAGAAAGAAATTTTTTACAATAAGGGTGGTGAAGCACTGGAACAGGTTGCCCAGAGAGGTAGTGGAGGCCCTATCCCCAGCAACATTCAAGGTCAGGTTGGATGGGGCTCTGAGCAACCTGATCTAGTTAAAGCTGTTCCTGCTCATGGCAGGGGGTTTGGACGAGATGACCTCTAAAGGTCCCTTCCAACCCAAAGCATTCTATGATTCTATGGTTTTATGAGATGCATTGAGAACTGACATTGGAAAGATGGAACAGCTGGTATGTGGTTACAGGCTGGCTCTTGGAAGCTGGAGAGAAGCCACAAAGTCCATGTCCCCATCATGCAAGGGATAAACCCTGTATCCTCTGTTCTCGTGCTGCATCTGTCCGTCTTGTGCTCTCTCATGGCATTGTCTGAAGCAGTCCCTACAATATCGCTCCCCTTCTGATTTTCACTGACACTTATCATTGCTTTTCAGATCTTCCTGAAAGTGGCTGATGATAGCGGTGTGGATGCAGAAACTTCAGGTGGGTGTAGTTGTCTCCTGCAGTGTTGAGGAGAACTGAAGTAGGAGGTACCCTTCTGTATGGTATTCGTGCTGTTTAAGCACAAGGCTGACCAAGCCTAGATATTTCAGGAGTAAAATCTCGGTGCAGGACTTAGGTCCCAGGGGAATAAAGGGTCTAGTGGGTATCTCAAATGAGGAGCGTTCCTGGTCTCGCCACCCTTGGGCAGGTGGATGACCTTTGTGTATGGCAGCATGTCCAGCTATACAGTGACACATGCCAAGGTGTGACAGGCCCTGTTTCAGACTGAACTGGAACTCTGCTGTGCTAGTATTTTTAATGACCTAAAATAGCTCTTGTTGGTATACTTAATGCACGCTTTTATATACCGTTAACTTCTGTTGACTCAGTGGTAGCACGTTTATTTTGTAATAGCGGAGAGTTTCTAGTGTTGGAGTGTATTGTGAATTACTTGGCTGACACTATTGCCTACTCTGAGGAATAGGAAAACCTCTTGACAGGCTCAGACCCCAGTAGAGACCAAATGACTTTCTCTTTCTGAGAGCAGCTCATTGCTCTAAGTGCTTGTGCTAGCATTTCCTGATAAACCAGTGCTAGCAAATTGCACTTGGAGTCATATGCATATTAAGTGAGAATTTTTTTACAGTGAGAGCAGCCTGCAGTTTCCATGGCTAAATGAAAAACAAGTGTCCACTGCGCTGGAAGAAGCTTCTCGCACACAAAAAATGGTGCATAAAATATGTGACCCTTGCAGGGTGGCAGTCTTGGTTTCACTTTTATCTGCACTGGAGTCATTCCAGATCAGCTCCTCAGTTTGCAAATGGAAGACATGTAAAATGAAAATGATGATTGCTTTGGTTTTTCTGGGGCTAATTGGAGATTAACTGAAATGGTTCAGCTAATCACAACTGCATTATTTTCAGACGGGACGTTGCCAGCCAGAAGGAACAGGCGTGTGTTTGGAGACAGACAGAGCTGCCTTCGTCCTTTTACAGAAGATGATGCATTTGATCCTAATGATTCAGACATAGATCCAGGTATTGCTGGGGCTCAAGCCTGGTTTCCTTTTGTGGACACTCGTTTCATATTACAAATACTGCAGACCATAAAGCTGAGACTGCCAAAGGAGTGGTGGTTTATTTGCCTTTAGGAATAGAGGGCAGTGCGGTATCCACAGCCTGCTCAATCCTCCCATCAAGGCTCAGAGAGATAAGGGTGAAAATTCATGTGAATGTCTGTTGCTATCTCTGCTCACTGCTCTCTTTTTTTTGGATGAGTGAGAGTAGCTGCTCCAGCTGTCCTCCTGTGTCTCCAGCACAGAAGTGCCCAGAGACGATCTCTGTGAGCTTTTGAATGATGGTCATTTCTCCTTGCTAGCAGAGTCCAGAGAGACAGACCTTCTCAGTGGCGTGGATGGGAAAGGATCGTACCAGATGAAGGGCTGGAAACTCACCCGGCAGCAGTTTATGGCTTTGTTGTGGAAGAGGCTGCTTATTGCCAAGAGAAGCCGGAAGGGCTTCTTTGCTCAGGTGAGAGCACCCAACACGTGCAGGGTCCCTCAGCAGGGACAGCTCTGGACCATGCATTGTGTTCAGAGTTGAAGATGGGCAGAAAACCCCAGGGGAATACAGATAACCAAAACTGGTCTTCACTGCACATCTGAACAAAAGGGGGCCTGTGCAAGTGAAAGGAGTTGCATGATAACCAAGTGGTTACAGTATTCCTGCACAGCAAGGATGCAGCTGAGGTTCAAATCCAAATTTGGCCTTGAGAGCAGCATTTGGAGGCCGAATCCTCTGTATCCCAAGTGAGTGCCCTGACTGAATGCCAGGATAGGTCTTGTATTGGTGTCTAGCAATGCCTTGGTGTAAATAGCAAAGACATTCCTGGGAAACTTTGAAAAAGTTTTGATCCATTTAAGTGACTCACGTGTAGCTCCTGATGCCTCTGGGAACATTCGCTTTAAAAAGGGCCTGCTCTTTCCTTGCAATTTCAGATTGTGCTGCCAGCTGTCTTTGTGTGTATTGCTCTCATGTTCAGCCTGATCGTTCCTCCCTTTGGGAAGTATCCCAGCCTGGAATTACACCCCTGGATGTATGATGAACAGTACACTTTTATTAGGTATGTTTCTTGTGGCATAGAAGTGGTGCTAAATCCTACAGTTCTGTTCTTCTCTGCAAATGTGAGTTACTGAGTTCCTTACCAGGCTATTTAAATTTGTTTAGCCCAGAAGCACATTTTAATAGAGTCCTGGTATTTTCTTTTTAGACTTTTAAATGCCAACTCTTAACTACTGGTAAGGCCATATCAATTTCTGAATGGTGCTATGACTCTAGTAATACTACAGAAAGATGAGGAGTGTGTGTGTGTGCCGCTCGGCCACGTGTTCTTCCAAGGGAAATCTTCACCCATATTCTTCTTCTGAGCTCTTTCACTGTGCTCTCAGTCTTGCTCTGCTGCTGCTTTTACTGTGTGCCTGTTATCCCACTGACCTGATAGTGTTTCTCTGCTGTACCCATAGCAATGATGCTCCAGAAGATGCAGGCACTCAGAGGCTTTTGGATGCCCTTCTCAATAAACCTGGTTTTGGGACACGCTGTATGCAGGGACACTCCATCCCGTAAGTAGAACTCTGGGCTCTAGTCATGTTGCTGTATGTTGTTGACTGTAGCTACTCCCATTCCACAATCTTCTGTTTCTAGCTGCACTAGAAACCTAGGTTGGCACTCCCACACCAGCAGAGTGAGTGGAGAGCCAGCCAGCATTGGTGTTGTTTCCTAGCTCTGCCACTGACTTGCTGCATAGCCTTGGGCAAATCACTGAAGACCCAGGCCATGAATGCAGAAGGGGTGTACCGATCCAGGATGGTGTGTCTCTAGTCTGGAAGAACTGCAGCACATGTTCACAGGATGATGGGGAGGGGGGCAAGAGGCTCTATGTGCTGGCCAGTGGTGGAGAGTAAGCTGTATCCTGCAAAACAGACACAGGAGCTGAGTTGCTACAGCCATGGGGCACGGGGAGGAGGCTGATGCTGCCTTAGGGCAGAGGAGTATTCTGGTGCCCCAAAGGCAGAAATGTCATCCAAGAAATGACTGTCTGCCGTGATCTTAAAATCATAAAATATCTCAAGTTGGAAGAGACCCATAAGGATCCTTGAGTCCAACTCCCTGCTCCTCGCAGGACCACTTAAAACTAAACCGTGTGACTAAGAGCAGCATCCAGACGCTGCTTCAGCTCTGGACGCTGTGCTTGCTGGGACTGACTGAAACAAAGCACTTGCATGCTGCAGAGTGAATGAGAAGAGGTGAGTGTCCGGCACTACTCAGCATTGGCCAACCTCAGTCTCTTTGGCACTGGGATCTGTTAGAAGCTGCAGAGCCTGATCTGTTGCTCTCAGCTGTTTGTCTCAGCAAGGTCAGGCTCCTTTGAAAAACAGCCTGCTTCTTCTGGGGACTGTGGTGCCTGTTACTTAAATGGCTTGTAAGCAAAGGCCATCATAGTTGTTTTAAAAACTGCATTTGTGTTGCCTCTTTCCTGACACAGAGACACTCCTTGCACCGTGGGGCAGAGGGAATGGACCACTGCTTCAGTCCCAGACTCAGTCCTGGACATCTTCTTAAAAGGCAACTGGAGCATGGAGAACCCTTCCCCATCTTGCGAGTGCAGCAATGAGAAGATCAAGAAGATGCTCCCTGTGTGCCCACCTGGTGCAGGCGGGCTGCCACCCCCACAGGTAGGACAGAGCTCAGCGGTGCTGTGATGAGAAATGCTCCTGGAAAGCAGAGCGGCTGGGTGTGATTCTCGTGTCACTGCACACAGTTTGTTTGACTTGGCATCTGTGTTTTCTGATGGGTGTTTATCTGCGTTTTCCCTGGTGATGCCAGCGCGAGCAAGACACTGCTGACATCCTCCAGAATCTGACAGGCCGCAATGTATCGGACTACCTCGTGAAGACCTACGTGCAGATCATTGGGAAAAGGTACTTGTTGAACACACCCTCTGCCTTCCCTCCCCACCAAATGCTGCTTGCTGTATGGGGGATGCTGCACAGATCAGGCGAATATGCCTGGGCAACCCAAACTCTTCAGCAGTGGGCCAGACCCACTCAGCTCTTCAGACTGTCCTGATCCACAGCTCAAGTGCTGTTTCCACTTTATCAGTGATAATGTGGCAGCTCTGAGGGGGGTGTCCTGAGCCTTGTAGGCAGAGTACGGGGAAAGTCTGGGCACCAGCCCTAGGGATTAAACTGAAGAGGAATGGTGGGACATATGCCAGATGTGAGAGGCTGTTGCACTCTTTTCCCTGGCCATGTGCCTGCAGCACTGGTAGGTCTGTCTCTCTCTCCTCTTATTCCATGTATTATACATCAGCTTTCTTTTCTGTCTCTACAGCTTAAAGAATAAGATCTGGGTGAATGAGTTCAGGTAAGTTACTGCCTTTTCTCTAGCTTGTATGTGTCCACTAACCCTTGAGCACTGTATTAAGCAGGACAGACCCATCCCGCTTTGCACATTTTTGAATATGACTCGTAACTGCCAGATGTTGAGGGAGCATGTTTAAGGATTAAGTGGGACAACCCCAGAGCACATCACTGGAAAGCATGCCTGCCTTATGCAGAGAGCAGTATTGGCTTGAAAAGATTTGCAGGACCAGCCTACTGATACTCCATCCTGGGAGGTGCTATTTTTCCCAAGCAAGGGAAGCAGGGAGATGTCCTGCTTTGCCCGCAGCAGCAGCAGAGGGTAGCTGCATTCATTAGATGGAACAGCGCACTAAGCAGTTGTAAGATGGGTATTTAACCCCAGAAACAAGGAGTAGGCTTGGCTAAGCAGCAGTGTAGGAAGATCAAAGTCATCTGTTAATGTAAGAGTGGAGACGCTTGCCTTGGATATAGTGCAGGAAGAGGAGACGTCTGAGGAGGGAGGAGGAGTGGCATGTTCTGGAGGTCAGTGAGTAGCCAGGTCTTAGCATCACTTTCTATCTAAACTTTCAGGTACGGTGGCTTTTCCTTGGGAGCCAGCAGTTCCCTCATGCTTCCTCCAAGCCATGAAGTCACTGGTGCCATTAAACAGGTGAAGAAAATCTTGGAGTTAGCACAGGTGAGCAGCTGTCCCCCATAAACCCAGGATGCACTGTCGGAGTCCTGTTACTTGGGATGTGACTTAGAAGCCATAAAATGAGGAGCATGTGTATGTTAGCTGTGTCCAGTGGCTTCTCCCCATTGCCTCTGAGCTGGGGTCTCCCAGGCGGGTGTCTGGGAGCAGCAGAAGGCTTGGGGGCATGCTCAGCTGACGCTTAAGCAGTCCATATTGCTGATGTGGGTTCTGCCCAACACCAGTTGCAAGCCAGTAGGGATTACAGACACCTCGAGCATTTCGTGGCAGGACAGGGCGGGCTGTCTCAGGGAATTAACAAGTGGTTGCCATCTCCTTCAAAACCCCAGTTGAGCCCTCCTGTGCTGAGTGTGCCTTGGCTCAGAGAAAAGTTTGGGCCACTGCTTTCTTCTTGAGACTGCCTGTGGGCTGCAATGTCTCTGAAGGTTGCCTGCAATCCTGGTTAATACTTACTGCTGGGAAAAAAGGCCTAAGGCTGACCTCTCTTACCAGTGGGACTGCAGAAAAGAAAGGGGGGAGGAAAGCTGCAGTTTCTCAACCTTCTTGCCACCTCCATCTTGGTGGATACAGGCTGCAGGATGGAAAGAAAACTGTCACAGCTGTGAAAAACGTAATGTGACCCCCACTAGACTCCACGACGTGAATAAATGTGTTCTCAGAGTGGAAGTAACTGTCTCTTTGCTGTTTGCAGGGGAGTTCTGGAGACCGGTTTCTCAACAGCTTGTCAAGTTTCATGAAAGGCCTGGATACAAAGAACAATGTGAAGGTAAATTAGCCAATCGTCACTGCTGTGCCTGCTGTTTGAAGCTCTGGTAACCTGGAGTTATTTTTAGTTAGCAAAGTCTAAAGTTAGCTAGCAAAGTTGGACAACTGTGCAGACCAGAGTGCTCTCTATTTGCTAGTGGAGCAAATGCAGCTTGAATTCTTGCGTGGGTTTCCCCAAAATCTCTTTCTCCCTTGGAGTCTAGGCCTAAGGCCCAGAAGGAGTTCAGTGCTGGATCAGTGCTAGCTTCCAGCAGCCTCTTGTGGTTATTGATCAAACTGTACGTTCTGTCCCTGAGCAAACTAGCTGGAAGGATGTGGAAAGAAACTATATGCCCTCAATAGAGGAAGGGGTGTTCTACAGGGCTCAGGAGCCTGTGGGGTAGCTGAGGTACCTGGTGCCTTTCTGATGCTGATGTAATCTCTTGCAGGTGTGGTTCAACAACAAGGGCTGGCATGCCATCGCCTCCTTCCTGAATGTGATCAACAATGCTATCCTTCGGGCCAACCTGCAGCAGGGCAAAAACCCTAGTGCTTACGGGATCACTGCCTTCAATCACCCACTTAACCTCACCAAGCAACAGCTCTCTGAAGTGGCACTGTAAGTCCTGAGGTGAAGTCAGATGGGTTTGGGCTCATCAGCTGCTGATTACTGGAAACGGACAAGATGGGAGGTGTTAGCCTCACTGGTGGACACTCCGTTGCCTGTGGCATTTGGGCTCTAACGTGCTGGCCTTATTTTCTGTGGTCTGGGCAGGTGGGAATGTGCTGTTGAGCACTTGCTGTTGAACAGCACTGCTGTGTCAGCTTCCTATGTCTCTGAGTCCTTGGCAGCTGCAGTTTCTAAGAACCAGTGTAATCTTCAGGCATTCTGCCGCTTGGGAGGTTGCTCTCGGCCATATTCAGAAAGGCAGCTTGACATGAATGTGGTCATTCTTTTGTCCCAAGGTGCCACCATTTGACTAGGAACCATTGAGAGATCCTGTTCAGTTTTGCCCACTGTCTCCACCTGGGGGGCACACAGTAATGCAAAGGGCTTACTTCACTCAGGCACTGACTAGTCCACTACTACCACAGCCAGAGTCAGGACTCATAAGCTGTCTGCAGATCCATCCTTCAAACCTTAGAGCAGTGGCAGATGACAGTCACGTACCTCTGAACTTTAAAACAACACAAAAAAAAGACAAATGCCCAACAACCCCAAGAAACACATTGAGTGGGAAACAAAGTGGTGGTGGTAACGAAGGCAGAAAGCAGTCTATTGTGCTGAAGTTACCAACCAATGTCCAGGTTGTGGCACTGTCCTTGAGATGCCCACAGGCTGGGTATGTTCCCTTTGTTATATAGCTGGAGAAAAACTGTGCAGTTATGGCAGCCTGATGTGGTCATCCTTTTACCTTGCAAAACAAGGTCAGCAGGAGAAACAGTTTCTGCAGTCCTGCATGAGCTGTCACATTGCATCTCAAAGGAGCCAGCACCAGCATGCAAACACTTTGCTTTCTTCTTTTTTTGTCCAGGATGACTACCTCTGTGGATGTCCTAGTCTCCATCTGTGTGATCTTTGCCATGTCCTTTGTTCCTGCCAGCTTTGTGGTTTTCCTTATCCAGGAACGTGTCAGCAAGGCTAAACACTTGCAGTTCATCAGTGGTGTGAAGCCTGTGATCTACTGGCTGGCCAACTTTGTCTGGGATATGGTAAGGGCTTCATGACTGTGCTAAACTGCCCTCCACTCTGTGTTTGCAGGGTGTCTGTTGCACTGAGGTGCAAAGTGCATTTGGGGCCAGTGGGCACCACATTAATTCAGTGAATAACAACTGTGCCTATGACTTCTGTGTTTACTCTCTTGGGGCGGTGATTAATCTCAGTGGGACAAGGAGTACTGAACAGAGGATGGGAGGGCAACCATAAGCTCAATCATCAGCATTTATTTTGTCACTTTAAAATACCTGCTGCTAAATGTTTGCTTGTGTAGCCCCTTGTTCTGCTCTGTTCAAAGCAGGTTTATTCAACCTGTGTTGTCCAGAACCTCTGAGAGTCTATTGACTACTTCTAGAGGGACCAAGAAGTGTAAATTCATGTGTACTACGTGGTAGTTCACGCATGTGACATTCCTAAGAGTCTCGCGTTGGAAACAGCTTTGGGAACACTGAAGAATGTTGAAAACCATTGGTTCAGAGCAGAAAGACACCTTTCATATATTTGTCACCTGGAAACAAATCTAAAGCCATATTTTTCACCTTCCAGTGCAACTACATTGTTCCAGCAACGCTAGTCATCATCATCTTCATCTGCTTCCAGCAGAAGTCCTATGTATCCTCTTCCAACTTGCCTGTGCTGGCTCTCCTTCTGTTTCTCTATGGGTAAGGGATTTCTCATCAGAAGGATGACTGGGAAGGCTCTTGCTTGGAAGGTGCTTACCTGATGTTGCTGCCTTTCCTCTTGCCAGGTGGTCCATCACCCCTCTCATGTATCCAGCCTCCTTCGTGTTCAAAATCCCCAGCACAGCATATGTTGTGCTGACCAGCATGAACCTCTTCATTGGCATCAATGGTAGTGTGGCCACCTTCGTCCTGGAGCTCTTCACCAACAACGTATGTTTCCCCAGAAGCTCCTAACTGTCTTGTGCTGCTATGATCTAGTTCCATGTTGGTGCCATGTTGCCTCTGGCAGCCAGTTCTCCAGAAAGGCTAGCCCCCAGCCTGTACTAGCTAGTCCCCGCTAGCTACTGCAGTGGTTTAAACACAAATTCTGACAGAAATGGGTTAAAGCCCACTTCAGCAATGTTCACAGAATAGTTAAGGTGAGAAGGGACCTCTTGAGATTGTCTAGTCCAACCTCTGAGCAGGGTCAGCTAGAGCAGGTTGCTCAGGGCTATCAAGTTTTGAACATTTCTAGGGATGGAGACTCCACAGTATCTCTGGGCAACTTCTTTCCGTTCTCAATCACCCTTAGGGGAAAAAAAAACCCCAAACTTTCTTGTGTTCAAATGGAATTTCCTGTATGTTCTTCATAAGGGGCAGTTTCTGTCTACTACAGGCCATTTCAAGCACTTGGGCATTTAGTTGCCCTCAGTTTTGTCTCCTGCGGTAAATACCGCTCTAACTGTATTAGGAACTTAATGCACCTCACTTCATTTTTTCCAAAGCCAGATGCCTACCAGGGAAGGTGCAAGTTCCTCTCATGCCTGTATGTGACACAAGACGTCTTAGCAGACCCTGTTTGACACACACTGGTGTGAAGTGTTCCTTGTGGGAGGAGGCTGAGGAGACCCTGTGGGAGTTACCTGTTAATTGTACTGCTGCCTGTGGGCATAAGGAGGCAGTCCTTGATGATGGTCCCTTTTGTTACAAGGCCTGTTTTAGCTCAGTAAAAACATGTACGTGCTTGAAGATAAGTGCCCGGCAGAACAGGAACTTCTCCTCAGGCTGCTGTCAGTCTAATCTGTGGGCTAAGCCAACTGGAAGACAACAAAGGAAAAGGATTAGAGCCTCCAATATGGGATAGGGCTACCCACAGCCTCCGACATAACCAGTCTGTGCAAGCACAACTTTGCTGTCTCCTCAACCTGTAGCCTTTCTGCACATTGTCATTTGCAGATGCTGTCTTTTAGACTGTGAGCATTTGGAGGAACCTCTCCTTCGGTGCAGTTTGCTTGTATTACTTGCTTGCATCTTCAGCAAAGCCACAACACTGACTGTCCAGAGGAGCCATGGCACTAGCTCTTGAGAGGGCATTTCTAATCCTTCTATTTTTATGGGGTTGCAGTGTGGGGAAGGGATGGGTCAATCACAACATGGGTCACACTTGGCAGGTGGTGGCTGCTTTCTGCTCAGATGGCTCACTGGCACTTGATTTTGTCTTAACAGAAGCTGAATAACATCAATGACATCCTGAAGTCTGTCTTCCTCATCTTCCCCCACTTCTGCCTGGGGCGGGGACTCATTGACATGGTGAAAAACCAGGCCATGGCTGATGCTCTGGAGAGGTTTGGTAAGTGAAATTGTGTATCACAGGGACAGTGGCCTGAACTGAACAGGGAAAGCTCAAGTCTGCTCTGGATGAGCACCCTTTGCTCCTCTGATTTTTCAGGAACTGAAAGTGCACAATTTGCAGCACAGATCTGATCAAAGCTGGCAAGTCTCCACAGCTGTCCTCTTTAGTTTGTTACAAAGACTGAAGGAGGCCTGGCAGATAGATCCCCAGAGTTTTGAGTTATTAGGGACATTAAATAAAAATGCTTAAAGCCAACTGTATGGAGAGGATCATTAGGCCAAGTGTAAGGAGTGGCTGAGATTCTGGGAAGCTGAATATTCTTTTGCTGGGATGCAGATGGCCAGGCCTGAGTCACAGTCTTTCTGTGCGTCACTAACATTTTGGGAAGGTGGGCCAGCTGTTCTTTGGCAGGCTGAATTTTCTGGGCCCAAGTCCCAACTTTACTACAGTATGAAATGTGCATGCAACTACAGTTGGCCCCTTGTGTGGTCTATGCCTTCCCTCCTCCCACTGGCTGCTCTCCAGTTGCCCTGGTGCCCAACTTGGTGAGGTCTGCAGGAAGAAATGCTAGCCTGCTCCCATTGCTCTGGAAAGGTGACTGTGCTCTTCATCTCATTTTGGCAGGAGAAAATCGTTTTGTGTCCCCTCTGTCATGGGACCTGGTGGGAAGGAACCTCTTTGCCATGGCAGTAGAGGGTGTTGTCTTCTTCCTCATCACAGTGCTCATCCAGTACAGGTTCTTCATCAAACCCAGGTAGGTTGTCTGCTCCACTTCACCGCTGCAGGCAGGTGAAGTTTTCATTGGTGTCCCCCATAAGGTGGAGAGAATATTAACTATGGAGGTCCTGTCATCTTCTGCTAAGGCTTTATCATGTTGCTCTCTCCAGGCCTGTCTATGCCAAGCTGCCTCCTGTGAATGATGAAGATGAGGATGTATCCAGAGAGAGACAGAGGATCATTAGCGGAGGAGGACAGAGTGACATCTTGGAAATCAAGGAGCTAACCAAGGTGACAGAAAAGTTCTGCATTCCTAAGACTTGTTGGCACAACACCATGTAGTTCACCAGAAGCCTCATTTACAGGAATTTAGTGGGATCAAAACTGGAGCATGTTTGGAGTCTTGAATATGTATAATTATAGTTCTAATTATACCTCTCTTTGATGTTGTCCTTCTCATTCTTTTTCTTCTGGTTTCAGATTTACAGAATGAAGCGAAAGCCGGCAGTTGATAGGATCTGTGTTGGAATACCCCCTGGAGAGGTAAGCTTCAAATCTGTCAAATTCACTGCTTTGCTATTACTGCGGTGTTTAAGAGCAACAGACAGCAAAGGGTAGGGTAAGATCAGGAACAGATGAAGTTTAAATTACATCAAAGGAAATTGCCTGGAAGTTGAAGCAGTTTCTGATTCTGTCTCTCTTTGCCTTTGAAGAAGATACTGAATTCTCAGGGTCTGAGACCAGGGGCCAAACTCTGGTACCCTCCAAGGTTTGGCACAGATACGCTGTGGTGACACCACAGTTGATTCATTTTCCCAGTGTCCTGGTATGGGCTGGGATAGAGTTAATTTTCTTCCTAGTAGCAGGCACAGTGCTGTGTTTTGGGTTTAGTAGGAGAAGAATGTTGGTAACACACTGATGTTTTTAGATGTTGCTAAGTACTGCTCATGCTAGTCAAGGACTTTTCAGCTTCCCATGCTCTGCCAGGTACACAAGAAACTGGGAGGGGGCACAGCCAGAATAGCTGATCCAAACTGACCAAAGGGGTATTCCATACCATATGACGTCATGCTCAGGATATAAACTGGGGGGGGTTGGCTGGGGAGCAGCGATTGCTGCTGGGGAACTGTCTGGGTATCGTTTGGTGGGTGGTGAGCAATTGCATTGTGCATCACCTGCTGTGTATATTATTATTATCATCATCATTATTATATTGTTATTATTATCATTACTATTTTACTTTATTTCAATTATTAAACTGTTCTTATCTCAACCCAGGAGTGTTTCTCACTCTTACTCCTCCGATTCTCTCCCCCATCCCATCGGGGTAGGGGGAGTGAGTGAGCGGCTGCGTGGTGCTTAGTTGCTGGCTGGGGCTAAACCACGACACCCAGCCTAAAGATTTATATTTAAAATGAAAGTCCAGGAGTTTTTTTCTGAAAATGTACTGAAGATTCCCTCCAGCTGTCCTGAGGGTTAAGTTTGCACCCTCCCATCTTGTCAGTGCTGAAAATGATGCAGCTGAATCCTGTTCTCAAACACGCTGTGCTCATCTGCTCTTTTGTATCCCCAGTGCTTTGGACTCCTGGGAGTAAATGGTGCTGGCAAGTCATCCACTTTTAAGATGCTAACTGGTGATACAGATGTGACAGGAGGAGAAGCTTTCCTCAAAGGAAACAGGTGAAAGACCATGCATCTTCCCTCTGCTTTGTGTCAAAGCAGGTCCTTTGCTGCTTTCTCCTCCAGCTTTCACAGCCTTTGTTCCACTTCAGCAAGTCTGAACTCTGCCCCACTTTTCCCTTTTTCAACTCCTGGCATCTGTTTCGGCTCTCTCATATTTAAATGTCATATTTAGGAAGAGATGTTGGGGGCGGGGAGAGAGAAAAAAGAATTTGGCCAAGATGGACTTCTAGGAGCCTGTATTTTTGTTAGTTCAGTGATTCCAAAATTACTGTTTCAGTTTCCTCCTTTTAACACCTAAAAAAGCAGCATATACTTGTCAAATCCTAACAAAGGGCTTTTTCTTTATAGTATCTTGTCCAACATCCAAGAAGTCCATCAGAACATGGGATACTGTCCACAGTTTGATGCTGTTAATGAACTGCTGACAGGGCGAGAGCACTTGGAGTTCTTTGCGCTCCTGAGAGGTGTTCCAGAGAAAGAAGTCTGCAAGGTAAATGAAACACCATAGGACCCACCCCGGTGACCAACTGTTCCTGGTTGCATGCACCCTCCCTGCAACACATGCAATGCCATGATGTGAAGCTGCTTGAAGATACTGTATGGTGAAATCTGCACCCCTTTTCTTCCAGGACAAACCAAGTTGCTGTGGTCTTTCAGTGCTGCCTAGAAAGGTGTACTAAATGGAAGGGCAGATACTTTGGGTCCTGCATCCTCATGGTGGATGCACTTCTCTACTGAATGACTTCTTTCCCTTAAGAGTTTAAGGGCTGTGGAGCTGCAGGTCATGCAGAACCTCACCTGCTGTCAAGAGTTAATTCTTCAAAGTCCCAGGGAGCAAGCACTCTACAGCTTCACAGAAGCCTTATGCTGGCTGTTAGATCTTTCCAGTTGATCACACTGCATCATTAAAGTGCTGCTTTCAGACATGGGGTTACACTAACAGTCTTTAGGCAATAAATGACAGCTGCCAGTACCATACAGCACCCTTCTTAGTGCTGTTTCCTTGAGTTAACAGTGGTCTTCACTCTGTCCCGAGTGCTGCAGAACGGGAACTGTTGTAGCTAAGAAGATGACATCTGTACCCAGTGCTTTGGATAGGGCCAAATCTGGTGCCTAGAGTATGCCCAGGTAGCTTGAAACCCTCTTTGAGAGTAGTGATGATGGGTGAAAACTGCAAGCTCCTTCAAAGGTTGCTGGTGAGTTCCTTAGTGTGTTGTTCCCACCAGCCCCATCTAAAAAGAGACCCAGTTCTGGGTATGATCCGAGTAGTAGCTGAATCTCTTCCCCCTGATGCTTTTTAGTCCCCAGGGCAACAATGCGTGCCTATTGGCAGCAGTAGTAATACTCCTGGATAACAAACCAGATCCTCCCCATCTTTCTGAAGGGGTAAGGTGAACCACAGTGGGATTGCTGTGTGTCAGTAGTGACCGGGTCCCTGCTGCAAGCCCACAGCAACTGGAAAGCTAGCTAAAGCCAGTGCTGTGAAGAGCACTATGCCAGTGGTTAATGAGGCTCAACTCATGTTGAACTCATGTTCACTGGCCAAAAAGCTGCAGCTATTTGATTTTCTGGCCTCCTAGGGGCAGGATTGCATATATCCTGATCTAGAGCTGAACAGGGTGTTTCAAAACCCATATCCATGCCACATTACGTCCTCGGAGGAGTGGCCCTTCTGAGAAATGTTTTTAAAGCCAAAGCTCATAAGGAGAATCTTGTTGTGTAGATGTTGCTGTGCTTGATTCATAGATGGTGTTGTGCTGTCTCTTGTAGGTCGGTGAGTGGGCAATTCGGAAACTGGGCCTTGTGAAATACGGAGAAAAATATGCTGGGAATTACAGCGGTGGGAACAGGCGCAAGCTCTCCACAGCCATTGCCCTCATTGGAGGGCCACCTGTGGTGTTCCTGGTGAGTCTGCAACCATTGCTCATTAGCGTTTTCCTTGGACAACAGAAAAATCAGGTTCAAATGAAGATCAAATATTTCACAGCAAGCTAATGTTTAAATACATACTAACAATAAGTCATTTAAATATGAGCAAAATATTTTAGGATTCTTTACATTAAAATCGAGGACAAACCTTAGGGTTACTAAAGTTTATAGTGCAGGAGAAAGTAGTCTAGTGCTTTATTTAAACAAGTTAATTGACTTTAACTTCTTTTAGAACTGGGTATTTCAACATGTTATAAATTGGAGAGTAAGCAGTAGTTACCAGTTCTGAAAAAGATGTTTGTTAGTTTAAAATTCGGAGCATAAATTATTTTCTCATTTTGAAAAATGAGTCAAACTTGCTTATTTACAAGTTTTCCAGTATGCATAATCAGAATGACAGGTCATTTCAGAGATGAGATATTTGTCGCTAGAATGTAACATCATAACCTGGTTTTTTGTATGCATTTTTCAGGATGAGCCAACAACAGGGATGGATCCCAAAGCACGTCGTTTCTTGTGGAACTGTGCTCTAAGTGTAATCAAAGAGGGGAGATCAGTGGTCCTCACATCTCACAGGTAAGTAGCAGCCCAGTTGTATCATACCCTGGTTTTTGCATCCACCAGGGCTGGATGCTAAACTTTGCTTGGCTGCTCAGTCCTTCACTGCTGCTTGCAGTGCTAACGAAGTTACTTCTGCCTGCAGCATGGAAGAATGCGAAGCCCTGTGCACTCGAATGGCGATAATGGTCAATGGGCGATTCAGGTGTCTGGGCAGCGTCCAGCATCTAAAGAACAGGTAGCTATTTTCTTTTCACTTACAGCACAGAATTGTCTGCATTTTTAGGAAGATTTTAAGTCAGGCTTAATTCCTCATGCAGTATTCCCGTTGCTATTCTGGCTGTAGGAAATGCTGCTGGATTTTAAGCTGCACTTCTCTTTCAAAGGCACTTAATTCCTGTGCTGGCCCTCTTGTTTGTAGGTTTGGAGATGGTTACACCATAGTGGTGAGAATTGCAGGGGCAAACCCAGACCTGAAGCCTGTTGAGGAGTTCTTTGGGCATGCCTTCCCTGGAAGTGTCCTGAAGGAAAAGCATCGGAATATGCTGCAGTACCAGCTTCCTTCTTCACTATCCTCCCTGGCCAGAATATTCAGTATTCTTTCCCAGAACAAAAAGAGACTCCACATAGAAGACTACTCCGTATCTCAGACCACACTTGACCAAGTAAGTTTTTAGTAGCCTGTCTGCCAAAAGCTTCTTTGTGCAGAGGTAGGAATAAATATATCAATTTACTGGACCTATCTTTTAAGGGCATTTCAGCCATGTAGACTAGTGAATCCCAGGACTAGTTCAGGAAGCCCAGTGTATAAAATGCCCTGAATTAATGAAAAGCCAGGGTGATGTGTGACATGGCCTTTTTTCTTGCAGGTCTTTGTAAATTTTGCTAAGGACCAAAGCGACGACGACCACACTAAGGACCTGTCATTGCACAAAAACCAGACTGTGGTAGATATTGCAATCCTTAATTCCTTCCTGCAAGATGAGAAGGTAAAAGAAAGTTGTGTGTGAGCCAACTTCAGCAAAGAAATGATGAGCAGAATGCAAACTTCCTTTTCCTGGGATAGGATACTCCCAAAGAAGCTAGAGGAAGAGAAACTGGACACTCTACTGATAACCATTCAATGCAATGCAATTCAATGCAATGAAAACAAAATTCCTTTACAGGGGCAGTGCCTCGTGGAGTCGTCTTGTACTGTTCTCAAGTGAAAGACTTGAACTAAGCTCATTACAGTATAACTCTGAAGCTGTGGTAAAGCACCCACCAGATGCTGTGGGCTTTCAAGCATACTGTATCTTGTCCTGTACAGTAAGTTTTTAGTAGGGTTGCAAAAACAGTTCATTGAGGAATCATGGCCAGTGGTTATTTATAGATATTTTAGACATGAATGTTTTAGTCTTTAAAACAATCATGTCAGGAGTGGGAATTTCCTGGTGCTACATCCATTGCTGGCAATGAATGCACCAAGACAGACAGTGGCAAGAAAAGTCACCACCAGTGTTGTGGCCTTAGGTTGTGAAAACTTACCTGACTGGCTGTTTTTCTTAGACTGGTGTAGGTCAGTTGGTGACAAATCTGGGGCCACAAAGCAGTACTGTGCAGATGGGATGGCAAGAGACAAGCCATTGTATCCATACCATCAGTAAGGGGTGATATGCAGAACCGTGAACCCTGCAAATGCACAGGATTGTCCCACCAGCATCAGAACCAATAACGTACTCTGACTAGGTTTTTGTGTAGTTAAGTACTCTCCTGCTCCTTTGAGGTACTGCAGCAGCTGCATGAACACCTAGTAGGGGGAAGTGGGTGAGAAGCAGACCTAGGGTTTGGACCACAGCAGCAAACTCAGTAGTTGTACAAGCTGCTAATGCCAAGAGCAAATTCTAAATCATGAGATGTCACTCAGATATGTAATATCTGCTCTTTAACCCCTGCTTTGCACCAGAAAGGTACCCATCATCTGAAGTTACTGCTTAGCACAAGCATGTTGCCATTTCTGGCTTTGCCAGATAAAACTAGAAATGAGATGTAGATTTTTTTTTTTTAAACAGTATTATTTATGACTTTAGGTAGGTAGCATAATTAGGGATTGAAAGTGCTTTCAGTTGATCTTTGTAGCCACAGTATTTCTTTACATTATGCTTGCAATGCTACGCTCTCATTCTATCCATTCAGCGATAGCTATGTTTATGATCTGACCAAGTTCCAGACTCTAGCAATCAGCTGCTATCTGCAATTACTGCAAGTTGTTCACCTAAAATCTTCCCATTTGAAAACTGGTATAACATTAGATTAATGTGTAAGTTCCTGCTTCTGTTGTGCAGTGTAGTTTCAGTCATTAGGTGATCCCTAACTGGAGAATACACCCTTACTATACATGTGACAAACAGCTTCAGTAAAAATCCCCTTCAAGAATAAGGTAGTTCAAAATACTAGTGCTACAGTTACATCAGTCAATAATTTTTAAAGTTTTACAAAACCAGAATAATTTAGAGGGGATATTATATGGTAAGAACAACCAATTCTTGTTCACATTGTACAACAGTCATAGGAGAGTATGTTTTCATTAATACACTTACAGGCCCCTCTGTCTTGCTTTTACATGCAGAAATAGGTTCAGTAATGTGGTTTGAACACAAGTGCAGTTCCTGGGCTATTCCTGTATGTCATGCCTCCGCCTTAAATACCTGTACAGGTTCTGCACTAGTTCTTGATGCTACTCTGCCATGAATCAATCACGGACCATTTTCTTCTGTGAATGCCCATAAGCAGCCCAGCAAACAGTGAAGAGGCTGGCATGAGCCTGAAGAAGGTTGATTACGTATTTCCAGGTATACTTGGTAACACTGACCAATTCAGCATTTTTAATACACAAACAGTTAAATATTTAGCACAAGTTCCCAGTCCCTGCTGTGTCCTGCCTTGGGATAAAGTAAGAGCTTACTACATGCTCTGCTGAAGTGCCTTTTTCATACTATTTTTTTTTATCTGTATAATACATTGCTAAGGGGATTGAGAAAGGAGTGTAATGGGGATTGGTATACCTCACTTAAAACATGCTTTGTTATTACCTTTATGGCATCATCACCCTAGGGGGATGAGTTATAGGGTGATGAATACACCAGACTTCCAGGTGCAGAAAACTTACTAACAGCTGAGCTACAGCCATGACTTCTCCGTAACAGGCTGCAGGTATGTTATGGTATCATTGAAACAAATAGCATGTATTGAAGGCTTACCACTGCTAAAAATCGCTATTACAAATCAGCATTAAGTCACCAAAGTGAAGGGCTTAAGTTCTGCGCTGCACCAAACTAGTGCATGTAGAGCTAGAATGAGTTCTAGGAGGATTCAGATTTGGTCCCGAAAGGGCTGTGGTTTGCTCTTTGTAACTGCTCATGTAGATGAATAATTTAGCAGGAAACAACAGTCACATCATAATCCTCTTTTCTTAGCCCACTGAAAAGAGATTCTCGATTCCTATTGCCCTGTGACTGCCATGCTCATACAGAGTCTGCTGTGACAAAATGTTACAGTAAACATGGGTATTACACAGTTCTGATCTGTCTTGTTTGGACTGAACAAGCAGCGTAATGCAACTCTCAGATGAAGATTCGTCATGGAGTAAGTTCAGACAGCCACTAATTTACTCTTTCAAGTGTGTGTTGGGGGAAAAATCACTCTTGTGTCATGTACAATATATGAACCACTCTTGATAATGAAACTGCACTGAGGTGTTAACTTATTTTAAACTTTATTATTATGGACATATTGCATCCCTCTTTGTAGTACATTTGTATTTCAGCAAGGAGTTGTTGTATTTTCCCCATGGTTAAACCACCACTCTGTGCTTATCCTTCCCTCCTGAATTATAGTTGGTCCTTCATTCCAAGCACTTTATGCTATCTGTAATGGGATCTATTTTTGCACTGGAATATCTGTTAACTTTGCAAAAATCTAGAGAGATTTCACAACTGAAATTTCTAAGTTAAATCCTTAAACGGACATTTTCATTAAAAGCAAAAAAAAAAAAGTATATATATTTGTATTTGCTAATAACTGTTACGTGAAGGTATTAAAAGGCACTCTAATTGCCTTGTATTAAGTAAAAAATAAAGCTGTTATGGCGCCACTGGTCTTCCAAGTGTCATTTTTTGCATACGTTCTTTTGAGGAGTGCTGTTAGCAGCTCTTGTTTGCCCAGTTTTGTTTTGTTGTGAACTTTGATGCATAATGCACAAGCAAGGTCCAGTATCTTGACAAATTAGCATGGGGCACATACTATTTTCAGCTAAGTGAGGTGGTGCAAGATTTGAAAGGCAACTGCTACTTTAAGCTTTTATAGTTAGTAAATAAAAAGGTCTCTAGCAAATCCTGAAAAAAGTGATTGGTGTAACTGTCAAATCCAGTTGCAGAGCGTTAACAAACTTATCTGGATGTTTAAATCCCAAGTCAGGTACCTGCCTCTGAATATTTCCATTATAGAGACATGGCAAGTTGCAACTATTGATAATGGTTCCTCCTCTTTGCTAAAACTACCCTACACCTGTTTTTACTGACAAAACAAAATGTTATGTTTGAGTATAAAGAATCTGAAATACCCTAAACTTAGCTAATCCTTAGCTAATACCAAATTAAAGGAAGATCATTCAACTTAATACTAGGTTGATTTTGAATAGCAGTTTATAAATGAAAGCAGAATAATGGTCCAATTGCTCAAAGGAAAACTGATTTTAAAATTTTGCCTTCTACTGCCTGTAGTCCCACTGTCAATGAATTAAGTTCCAGAATCCAACTAATTCTTGAAGTTACACTCATCAAGAAAATTCATCCTGAGATAAGAAGCCAATTAAAATTTCCTGGGTTTTCTGTTTTAATCTAGTGTCCAGCTGGTGCCTTGGGTAATGTGCTTGATTTAGTAACTCCTGTCAGAAAACAACAAGCTTTGGAGTAAAGCACACCTCTAACATCCTGAGTATTCTTTACTCTCAATGCTGGTGACAAGAAAAAGAGTTTTACTAAGAAAATTATACTGGTTTTAGTACACCTCTCTATTTTTTATTTCAGTAAACAATAAAACAACTTAATTTTTGCATTCATGTGAAAAAAAAAACAAGTCCTGTCCCATTTTCCAGCCCATGTTCTTGTTATTTAAAAAAAAAAACAAACCAAAGTTCTCCTTTGAGTTAACTGCCATAAGGTAATATTCTGAATCAACTTGGTAGTGATGGTTTATCAGCCATTTATACCTTAAAACATTGATTTGTAAAATATAAGATGGTGGTCTCTGAGTAGTGCTTGTTCTACCCTGAGAATGCTAAAGATGGAGGGAGAAGAGTATGAAGACTTGGGTATAGGAGCTGGGACCTATTACACTCCCTTACTACAGCAGCTGGATCCCATCCATGCACCTTGGACATAAGCATAATTGCCCACAGCTGGGGTTTTTTAGTGCTTTCCATGAGATCTTAATGCATTTTACAGAAGCAATAATCATCAGTAGGCAGACTGCACAAAGATACTTCACTAGAGATGTGAAATCAGTTGGTCATTGCAGGTCAGTGATTAACCTGCGGAAAAGCCTCTCAAGTGCTCTGCCAGTTAGTGACTTTTAAATTGCAGAAGAGGGTGCTCTGTACTGCTGCACACAAAACACAAGTTTGACTTCTCAGCCTGTGTGCCCTCTGCCCTGCTGGTATTCACTCTAGCTTACTGGCTCTAAAGCAACTATTAATGAAGACTGTTGCTGACCAAAATGCAAGACCTGCTGAATGCCGTACTTGGAGAATGGCGTTTATCATTTCACTGTTTAAAAAGAGTAAGAGCTTGAGCTGTAAACACTAAAATTCCATGCTTTATCCAAATTTATTTGGCTTTTAACAGTCTGGCAAAACATATTTTGAAGAATGTAAGCACGTGTAGATAGCTGAGTTTGACTACACAGTTGAACAAGAAGGGCTAATCCAACTGCAGCACCCTAAGCAAATATTAAAATACCCAAGGCAAAGCATTATGTGTGTAATCCACAGTTTTCAGGAAGTGTTTACCGAATGAGAAAGGACAGAGCTGACGAGCTATAACAAGACAGTGAATAAAAATGTTCTTGTGGCAGAGTTCATCAGGACCCGCTACCTGACCAGCTTCACTGCAGCACCTCCTAGGGGCAATTACCGCCATGCTGACGTTTTATGTTACTCAGAATTAATAAAAAGCACCCCAATGAGAAGCCTGATTAAAACATAACTGGGTAACAGGTATGTGGGGACATTCCTGCTTAAACCAGTATGCTATAGCCAAGATGTGTTAATTATAAGAGTCGCCAAAGTACCTTATGAAAATTATACTAGCCCTGCACTGTAACGTGGGAAAAGAGCACTTAACTTCCTAGGTTTGATAAGTGATCTAGCTTAATGCAGAAAAGCATTAAGAACTGAGGTGTTAAAATAAAAGCTCGGTGAAATGAGGTTCATGCCATAAGTGATACAGCTTGAGTTCTTTTTTCCTGGGGATGTAGGAATCACCGTAAGCTTCTTTTTGGCAATTCCTATCAAGGTGCAAAATTTTACTAATTTACATTGCTAGTGATGAGCATTTTGCATCCATTTATTGTAAACTGAAGAACAGTTGGCTCAGTTCATGAGAGTATGACGATCCATGGGATGGCACTTGCTGACAGCACTTCCATCTTGTCCTTTCTGCTATCGGTTACATCCTTTAGAAGAAGGTTACTTCAGCGGTGAGCATTGCAGAGGAATCAGGAGCACATTTTGCTGGGACTCCAAGAATCTGACACTGTCCCGCACTGAAATTAAATGCATATTTAATTAAGACAGTAATCCAAGGAGAAATAATACTTTTCTCAGAATGCATGCAGCTAACACTAGTGAGTTCTCTGGATCCATCATCTCTTACCAGCTGCTACCACTCTGGCATCTTCATGGGCGCTGTGCCTTCCCGCTGCCCGGTGGTCTGGGCTCTCGTTCCACCAGATCACATGGACTGAGAAAGTACAAATAAAGTCAGCTGAATACTGTTATACTGCAATACAACATGTTCTGTAAGTCCTAGCAGCCTGCCTTCACCTGTTAGATGCCTTGCAGTTAGCAGAAACAATTCTCCAGGCAAGTAAGTGGTGGCCTTGCTGAGCCTTTAAAAAGTTTGCCTCTTTAACATCAGATCTGAGCATCCTTTAAGATAGCAGCTCCTGGCTTAAGCCTATAACCAATACACAAAGCTGGGTTCAAGGACTGTTTACAGGACTTTGGTGATCCACACCAACATTTTCATCAATACAGCCAATCCTGATCCAGGACAAGGGCTTGCCCCTCTCCCTCCACCCCTTCTCCTGCCAAAGTCTGTTTCAGAAATTGAGTAGTACCTGTGTTAAGTAATCCATACTCTGTGTGGAAAACACCGATCAGCTTGGTATAGCCTGTATTGATGTGAGCATTGATTGCAGCTTGAAACGCTTCACCCCACAATGCTGGCCCACCAGGCTTCATCTGGAAAGTAACCCATTCATATACTCCTGGAAGAAAAGGCAAAGATGACCTCAAGGAAGGAAATACAAATTAATATTCTGGTTCTCAAACGGTGTGTCATGGCCATGATATATTGTGAAACCAGTACTGCAATTCCCTGCCATTTGGGGTCAGCAGGACGTGAAACTGCCCCTTCATCCCAGCACGCGCAATATCACAGGGGCTCACAAGAGCACACGCATGCGGCTCACTAACTGGAGCTAGTTCAAGTGCAAATGTAAGTACAGGGACCCTGAGGAACAGAAGGCTTCACACAAAGCCCAATTTAGCAATTTTCAGTGTTGCCTGGAAATTTGGGGAGATTCAGACTACTTTGCAGAAATCACAAATACTCATACATGTTTGTGGGATTTGGATGGCTGATTGAAGAATGCAAGGTGGCCTTTTCTAAGACTGGTGATGTTTTCTGGCACTGAAGTGGTTTATGACATTATGAATCCCTTAGACTCCTGGCAATTGGTCACAGCAAGATCTGAAGGCATAACCAACAGACTAGGACTAGCTTAGCATCTCTGCTCTGCCAAACAGTATCTCCCTTGTTTGTAGACAAATGGCATGATTTGCTGAAAAACTCCAGTCCTGCTACAAGACATGTTATCTATCTCCTTTCTGTTCAGGTAGTTACTCTGGATCACAACTGCTGACACTTTAATAGAAAGCTAGACACTTGCCATATGGCAACATCTGTCTGGTCTCATTCTCCAGCAATGGGCTGGAGACGGTAACTAAAACGGGAACAAAGTGCTTGAAAAGTCAGCTCTCTCCAGTTTTAAGAGAAAAACTGGCCTGCTTTCAAATTCAACTGTAACAGCATAAAATTCAGAATCACAGGGAAATACAGAACAAAGATTACTGTATGTATGCACATGCTGAGGGCTAAAGCAAGGTCTGTTTGCTGTCACTCCATGCAACAAAGTCTGCAAATGGTCATAAATTGGGGAACAGTCAATATTATTAATACCACATCTGCTACAGAGAGAATTAAAATACACCAGGACAGGACAGCTACACCTCATCTATGATTGGTACACAGTATGCTTGATTTGCATGTATCTTTAAAAAGTAGGGATTATTTTTGTTTTTTCTTAAAACTACTGTGCAAAAGAAGCAGTAACATCAAAGCAAATTGCTAAAAGAGAAAAGCCTCCGTGGAAGAGAACAATCATTGTCTTCAGTGCCACCAGTAAATGCCCTCTCACTGACAGATGGACAAAGCAAGTCCAGGATGACTGCTCTGATCACTACCACTGGGTTGCCATTTTGCATTGTTCATTTAGGCAATTCACACACCTCTTTACAACCTTAACGATCAGGGCTCTAGTGAGTTAGTGATGTAAGTTAGTGTAAAATCCTTCTTAAAAGCTTTGCCCTCATCTGTGTTATGTCACCTTTTTCACATGGGTGTATGTACATGCACTTGTTACGTAAAGTGTTATAAAACCATGAAATACCTGGTTTAAACTTTAAGCCATTTTTTGTTAGTCCATCAGCATCAGTAACTTTAATCAGCAAAAGAGAAGATAAGCTTACCCCCTTCTTTTGGAGGCTTTCCAAGTTGACACCAGGGTACCAGATAAGCAACCTCATTGTGCTGCTTTTCTATCAACGGGAGAGCTGGGGAGAGGAATTTTCCCTGCCAGTCTTTGTCATTGGCTAGTGCATGCCGGACTGCTGTTCTGTGGGCAAAATTATCTGTAAGAAAAGAAAAAAAAAGAAAAAACCACACTGTGAAAAAATGCACTTAATCAGACTCAATCAAAATGTATAATTACAAGGAGGCAAGCTGCAGTTCCGTAAGTTCGAAATTGGTATTTTAAACAGCATATTAGCTCAAAGCAGATGTAGTAAGTTTCCTTTAAATTCTGCAGAAATCTTCACTTTAGCTCTCAGATTTAAACGGTTTCAAGCCAAACCAAATTTTCCAAGAAAGTTTATAAAGAAGTTAAAATACATTAAGCAATGTTACTGTTAAGAAAGATTCATATATGGCATCCACAGGGACTACTAGATGGGGCAACAGTTTCCAAGTATAAGGAGATTCAGAGAAAGCACAGTGGATAAGGAAGTGAAGTGGAAAAAAAACTTCAGAAGGTATTACCCTACCAAGAGAAAATTAAGAAAAACATGAAGTTTGGCTTATATAAAATGACATTAAAATTACAAGTGTAGAAGTAATGTCTTTTTGTTCAGCTACATAAAAAATTATTAAATACCCCAAATCTAAACTTCTTCTTCTTTTTTTTGTTAATTAAAAACAAATCAAATTAATTAAGAGTGTCTGAATTTAAATTGGTTAGGCTTCAGTGGCATCTTAAGCAGTATGTTTATGCAGACAGCTTTCAATAATACACAAGAAAAATCCAGCACCTGAAAATGGGAAGAACCTTCAGAAATATCAGTATCTCGGGACCAAGAGAAAAATATACCAATTATTTTTAATTAGTAAAAAGATATCAGCAAGGGTCTGATGACTCAAGGAGAAAGGATATTGTATCTTACACATGTAAACATCATTAGGAAACAAAAATTGTAGGTTTTTTCCTTAGTTTTCCATTTTAAAAGTTTCTCACAGATTATTAAAAATGGTTGGGTTTTTTGGTTTTGGTTTGGTTTTTTTTTTTCAGAAAAAGAACAAGGCTAAAAAGTTCTGAGAAGCAGGACAATTTACTAACCATAGATACACACAAACTCATAACATTCCTGTCATTAGATGGCTGGTCCCTTCACCCCTCCAGGATGAAAGGGGTGACTCTATTCTAAACAGGTACTGTGAACATGCTGGATTTCAGCAAGCAGACTGAGAACTTCAGAAGCAAAATTCTCTGTCTCAGCATACAGATATACCCTGGACTGCAGCAGGTATACAAAGAAATGATACCAGCGTGCCTTCCCACCTCTCCATAACCAAGTATCAAGTTCCCTTGGGCTCCACAAAGAGCACAGCTGGCACACCTAGTTTCTCATGTAACTGTAGCTTTTCTTGGCTCACCAGCATCTTCCAGGTCAGTACCAGCTCCAACAACATAAAACGTTGATTATATGGCAAGAAGCCTGCTGCTACCAAGGCTGGAGCAGCAACAAAGTGCTTTGTGTGCTTGGGAAGTCGGGGCCGGTGGAGTGGCTTCCCACCTCAGCACAGTCCAGCTGCAGAAGGAGTTTAAGCATGCAAACTGTGTGCTCATTTATTTTAGGGGAGTGACTGTTACACTGAACTAAAATTCGAGGACAATTATACATGCATATAAACATACACAGACTGCATATAGATTGTCTGCACTTACTTACATATATTATTAAGGAGGTCTCAAACTTTTTTCCATTCATTTTGAAATTCTGAAGACATTTGTGGTTCAGGAACTGGCCCTAAATTAAAAATATTTACGATGAAGAAAGCACTCTTCTGCAGTTCCTCTATTATAACCTGTTTTGAGTGGAGATCGCTTTTTAAGAACAGTTGTAACTCTCTCATCCCAAAATGTCAAAATTGTCCTGACAGGCTCTGCAGTGTTCTTTTCAGTTATCAGTGCAGGAACAATTGCTTTTTTGGACACCTTCTTAGAGTAAGAGCAACAAATAAAAGCCAGGTAAGCATTCTCCTTGCCTTCTTGCCTCAGAGACAGGGAGCATAAAGAGAGCAGAGCAGCACAAAGGGATGCTGAGCGTACCGTACTTCCAAACGTGGACAACCTTATTCATTGCTCCCAGCTCCGCAGACCAGAATCCCACCAGCTCTGAGTGAGCTGTGCGAAGGTGAAAGTACTTGTTGACCATTTCCACAAACTCCTTCATCTTCGATGGCTTAATATCATATGTGCGAATTTCGTAGAAAATGCTATTATTTTGTCTGGGCCCTGTAGCAAGGGATGCGAGTACCTGAGAGAAAAATGTTAAGAAAAATAACTCAAACTAATTCTCAAGCCAGAAAACCATCTTCTGCCTAATTTCTAGACTTTTTTTAAAACAGCGAGACGCTATAGATCATAGAATCATAGAATCGTTTAGGTTGGAAAAGACCTTTAAGATCATCCAGTCCAACCACTAACCTAATGCTACCAAGTCCACCACTAAACCAATTAAGGGTAGAGGAATAATTAATTTCATGTTTCTTGGCTTGGTGGCTGGATTTTTTTAAATGAAAGTAAAAACCAGGAATCGTTAAGGTTGGAAGGGATCTCTAAGATCATCAGTTCAACCATCAACCCAACACCGCCATGCCTACTAAACCATGTCCCAATGTGCCACGTCTACACATTTTTTGAACGCCTCCAGGGATGGTGACTCCACCACCTCTCTGGGCAGCCTGTTCCAATGTTTGACCACTCTTCCCATGAAGAAATTTTTCCTAATATCCAATCTAAACCTCCCCTGACGCAGCTTGAGGCCATTGCAATTTTTTTTACTGGGTGCTGGGAGACGGAGTACGTTGTGATCTCCACTACAGTAGTATCTTGTGACTTTTTTCTTTGGATATAGTTCCCATGCACATTATTTGTTGCAACTCCTTCT
This sequence comes from Pelecanus crispus, assembly GCF_030463565.1. Taxonomy (NCBI): domain Eukaryota; kingdom Metazoa; phylum Chordata; class Aves; order Pelecaniformes; family Pelecanidae; genus Pelecanus; species Pelecanus crispus. The sequence continues at coordinate 54,712,395 of NC_134676.1, forward strand.
GGCAGTGCAACAGACCGTGATGTGACTTTTATTTGTTGCACTCAATTGTTTAATTATTGGCCCATAACAAAGCAGGATTTTCCTTTTCTTATACCCCTTCCTCAGGAAGCCACCAGCAGGATGCAAAAGTCAAAGCAATAAAAAGAGAGTCGGCTAAACACGTTAATCCAAGGCAAGGCTGCTGGTGCTACCAAAGCAGAGGCAACATCGACATCTGCCTGCATTGCCCTAACCTGACCAACTCACACTACTGCAAGCTGTTTTCTAATTACAGTACTACATCAGCATTAGGAAATTGCATATTGTTGGCAAAAGAAAGAAAAAGATATCAATGCTTGGGAAAAGACCGATTCCTTCCAGCACAAGATTGCTAAAGTCTGCATCCTTGCCTTTCACTGGCTGCTTCCAAAGGCTGGTCAAGAACAGTTTTTCTATTCATATAATGTAAAACCCTTCAGAAGTCCCAGAATATGCTTACTTTTGCAACCGCCTCAATAACCTAGAACCCGCTACTCACTCACTCAAATAAAACTAGAAAAATGAAGGCCAAACCAAACCTTTGGCCTTACCCCGTATTTGCACAGAGGTGGCTGCAGGATGGATTTTGGACATGACTTACTTCACGAGCATCAGCAGGCACGAGCACCGTACAGCTCAAGCCACAAAATACACATGGCCAAGACCAAAGGTCTTGTTTCCTAATGACCCTTCCGAGTATTACACACGTAGTTTTGGCTGCCATGTGTCACAGCTTCTTTTAGCGTTTACATGTTCCTAAATCCCCACAGCATCCTGAAAAAACAGGAACCCTACACTTACGGCGAGCAGTCACGACAGCAGTCGGCTGCCAGTGGCCCAACTGATGCCGAATTTCTGCAGGAAGAGAGAAGCCCAGACGTTTTCTGCCACTCAAGCCAATACTGGGCCCCTGCCGGACCCCCTCTCCCGTCCACAGAACGCGACACACGGTTCTGGAGAGGAGCCGGGGCCGACGCTCAGCACGAGGCGTGCCCATGCTTTGCAAACCGGCCCGTTAAACACGATGTCGCGACAACGACAGCCCCTGCACTGGCGGGGGGGGAGTGCGGCGCCCGCCCAGCCCGGGGGGCAAGAGCCCCGGGCGGGAACGCCGGGACCCACCTGCCCTCGCCCCGCCCCGCCCCGCCCCCACGGGCTCAAACCCCGCCCCGCGGGCCCAAGCCCCGCCCCCTCGCCGACCCAAGCACCCAGCGTCGCTCACCCAGGCCCCGCCCCCGCGGCTCGCGGCGCCCGCCCCGCCCCCTGCCGCCGCCGCGCCTCGCTCCCCCCCCGCCGCGCCCCCGCCGTTACCTGAGGTCGGGCCCGGGCCCGGGCCAGGCGGGCGGCGGCGGCGAGGGGCCGGCGGAGCGTCCCCGGGGGCAGCATGGCGAGCGGCAGCCCGGGCGGAAGGCAAAGGCGGAGGTCCGCCGTCGGTTGCGTGAGAGGGCGGGCAGACGGCGGGCCCTGGGGCGGGACAGGGCGGCGGGGCCCTCCCACGTCGGGGCGGCCGTTGGGTGGCCGCTGAGCGGCCGTGGGGCGGCCGTTGGGGCGGGCTCCGCAGCGAGCCCCGCTGCTGCGTGGGTCAGCAGCAAACCGAACCGCCGTGAGGGGTGTTTAATCCTGGGCTTATTCCTCTGGAGTGGGATGGATGGATGGATGGACGGACGGACGGATCGATGATGAGCGCACGGCTGAGAAGTGCTCGTTCAAGTTACCGCGCTTCAGTGCCTGAAACGCGGGATCTCTGTCTTTGCCTGAGTGCCTGAATACAATAAAAAAGTGTCCTGAGTGCTTAGGGAGACCAGGGACTCTTTGTCCCCCACAGGTTGCCCTGGGCAAATGACTCAGCAAATCACCCACCCTCCAGCATTTGCAGGATCAAACTTCAAATTGTGTGGCTACAAATCCTGCACCTACCATCCTCCTCCTGAAGAAAGCCTTGTGGCTTTATTCTGTAGTATTCTTTTGGGTAAATCCAAGCTTTGTGCCCCGGGTGTACAGTGCCAAGTGCTGTCACCCCATTTCAGCTGCATGCCCAACTGTGTAGTTCTTACTACCACACGGTTACCTAGGGGTAGGATTTTGTGATGGCTGAGACTGTATACCTTTGCGGAATTCAATATTGGCCAAAACAAATGTAAACTTCCCATTGGTGTCAGCGCATCCAGTGTTTTACCCATCGGAGACAAATCAGCTTCTAGCAAAGAGGGGTTTATGGAAGACTACCTAAATTAACAAGGCAGTATCTTTCATGATTCCTCTTAATAGGGTGTCGTGGTTTAGCTCCAGCCAGCAGCTAAGCACGATGCAGCCGCTCACTCACTCCCCCTACCCCAATGGGACGGGGGAGAGAATTGGAGGAGTAAGAGTGAGAAAACTCCTGTGTTGAGATAAGAACAGTTTAATAATTGAAATAAAGCAGTAATGATAATAATAACAATAATATACAAAGCAAATAATGCACAATGCAATTGCTCACCACCCGCCGACCGATGCCCAGCCAGTTCCTGAGCAGCGATCACTCCCCCCCCAGTCAACTCCCCCCAGTTTATATCCTGAGCATGACGTCATATGGTATGGAATACCCCTTTGGTCAGTTTGGATCAACTATTCTGGCTGTGCCCCTTTGGTCAGTTTGGATCAACTATTCTGGCTGTGCCCCTTTGGTCAGTTTGGATCAACTATTCTGGCTGTGCCCCCTCCCAGTTTCTTGTGTACCTGGCAGAGCATGGGAAGTTGAAAAGTCCTTGACTAGCATAAACAGTACTTAGCAAAAGCTAAAACATCAGTGTGTTATCAACATTCTTCTCATCCTAAATCCAAAACACAGCACTGTGCCTGCTACTAGGAAGAAAATTAACTCTATCCCAGCCCAAACCAGGACATAGGGGCAGCATATTCCTTTTTCCACCCCAAGTAATTGATTTTGAGGGCCTCTGCGTGGGATTAAGGTGAAGAGAGAAGTCACGGATTCATGCCTATGGAGTTTTCATGCTTTTTTCTCACAATTGCGGACAATTTTTTCTCTTTGTTAAAGACAAACCCAGGAAGAAAGATTGTCTAAATTACTATAAGATAGAAAAAGTAGTTCTAAGAAACACATTAAAAGAGTGGTGTGGAAAGAATGAAGCATCTGCGCTGCATCTATGTTGTGTGTTCATTTGCAAGTGGTATTCTTGGTTACATTTTTTGTATTAGAAGAACCGAGCATGATACATGCTAAAGTGTTTTTGCAGTATGACATGAGTAATTCTCATAGTTTCTACAGCAGAAGCACACTTGAAGTGTGATTACTGATGCAGTTATTGCCGGTTTAAGATTGGTTTAACATGTGGGGTTTTTTTCAGTTATGAACAAATTGTATTTCAGCTGAAGGCAGGGAATGAGATGGCAAACTCCAAAATATTTAAGGTTCTCCTTTGTTTATCGTATTATATGGATGAAGTAATGTTGTTCATAGCCATGTTGTGCTGGAATATTCCTTCACTTTTTTAAAAGCTTTTTATTTTTATTGTTTGAACTTTTCCTGTGTTTGCTTTCTCATCGGGAATGATCAGACAAGCCCCGATTTGAACTGAGTAGTCATAAAAACAGGGTTTTGTTCTTGCTAACCTGAATAGTCAAGAAGAAGCTTTGATTTTACATTTCTTTTGTGTACTCAGGGACTAGAAAGGTGAACATGATTTTCGTATTTGAGCAAAACAGTTCAGCACAGCACAGAGCTACAAGGTACAACAAACTGCACTGGAACTCAGTGAAGGCCTGAAAAGATTCCCTGAAACAATTAATTTTATATAGCAAGTAAATTTGAGAAAACCGCTTATGAGTGCAGCTAAGAAAGTGGCTAAGAGAAAACTCGTGGAGAAGGCTGTTCTTCCAGCTATTTTTGCTTGGAACTTGAATCCACCATACCCCCTGGTATTTTCTCATTCACGTTCTTCTATAAGTCCAGGCATATATTATTCTTTCCATGTGGATGTGGCAGAGCCAGTGGTGAAACAAGAGGATTGTACCTCCAACTCTTGCCTGCCACTCGCAGGTCTGTCTACCAGTAGACAGAATGGTAAACAGGAGCTGTGCTTCATAGACATAAATTTCACAACTCAGATTTTACATCTGCATTGTATATAAATATTTATTGTGTGGCACTGATGAGAATACCTATAAGAACCAGCATCATCTCTGTGTTTACCAGTGGTAAGAGTCACATTAGTGTTCTTTGTACCCAGGGCCTGAGGGCATGCTTGAACCAGAGGCATGTTCAGGTGCTTACCAGGCAGTGAATGAGCATTGAGGAAGTTGGTTTCATGTTTTCGCGTTGCTGGAGAAGGCAGTGGGAGAGCAACATAGCACTTTATCTCTCTGAGAAGCAGGTCTGTGCTGTCCATGCTGGATTGATACACTCCACACCCGAATATGTATTGACGTTTGACATGGCCCCTGACCACGCCAGGGTGGAGTCCATCAGCTGTCTTGGCCTCGCTGAGAGACTGCAGCCTTTCAGAGCCATACAGCAAGAAGATAAAGGGCAGAGCAGGCGCTTACAGCTATCTGGAAGGGAATTAGAGACCTGCTTCATACTGCTTGATTTTTAAAACATTTGGGCCTGATGTTTAATGTCATGATGCCTTGTGTCATTGTTTATAGGAAGAGATAAATTTTACTGTATCAAATGTTCTCCCCTCATCTTGCAAGTAGCTGTAGCACAAACTGGGTAACAGGCCACTACATCTGTTTGAATTAAGTTCCAAAGAAAACATTCCAATGTGTTCCCTGTTCTTTTTTAGAAGATGTGTTTCTTAGAAACTAGGTGAATGGATTTTTCCTTTCTTTTTTTTTCCTGGGAAATCTGTAATGGCTTAATGATTCCCAAAGAAAGGACATGTTAAAGATAACACACACACTGGAATCCTCCAATCATTTTTGTAGGGTAAAAAGTTTTTATTCCAAACTTCTGATTTAAAAAAAAAAAAGTCTTTTCTATCAACAGGGCATAAATACTATATTTAAAGTATTTAAAGATTGTATTAATTGCTTGTGCTTATTCCTTGGCCACTGTAATTGCAATTGTTCCTCTCAGAATATCTATGTGGGCTTTGTGAATGATATTTTTAAAATTTGAGAGTGAAATATTCCTTTTAGTCAATCCCTTTTTAGTTAATTAGGCAAAAAATGAATGCTCTGCTTGCATGTTTTCACAGACGGGGTGACATAAGGTAGCTTCTGCCACTGTGGTTGTTTCAAGCACGACGCAGCTGAGAACTGGGAGGTCTGTGCTACAAAGAGCATGGAAAGGAGACAACATGAGTATGCAGATGAAGGTTTACATAAGGAACACCTAGCTGGGCTGATTTTTCACTTCACAGGTACCAACTAGCTCAATTAACATTTTCCCCAATAAAATTAAGACCTGAAATGATGCTGATAAAATATGCAGATCCTCTTTCCTAAGTTAAAATTCTCTACAGCCTTCTCTTATTTGCTTCTCTTTTCTGTATACAATAAGCTCTCTTCTGGAGGTGCAGAGTGAGATTTGCTCTAGGATTTAGCCAAGGTTGCACTTGTGTTCTGAACCTAGGTTTGCTTGCAGAGGAGTGAGTATAAGATGGGAGCTAAGTATTGCTTTAGGGCAGGCTCTAACTTCTCTAGTATGAAAGCAGGTAGAGCCAGGTGGCAGAGATCAATCTTTCAGGGCCACCCCGCCATTCCTTGGGCAGGTTTTTTCTGGGTCATCTAGTTGGTCTTCTATGCACAGACCTGGACATGTTTAACTTGGAGAAATCCAAGATGATTTCAGCTGAGGGTGGAACAGTACTGTGCCTCCTAACCTCCTAAGCTGTCTGAGGCCTTATGTGATGGAGAAGACAAGCAAAAGTACCCACTGCACCAGATTTGTATGAAGGGAGATGGAGTCCAACATGAGACAGCTACCTGGGAAAAGCACCTTCTTACCTTGCAGTCCCATGCCAGGCCTGGCCCAGAGGTGGAGAAAAGACATGGGCCTGGGCAGGCATATGAGGGGGTGAGGCTAATAGGGACCGCTTTCCTTTCTTGGGTGATTTCTTTTACCCTCTCCCACCTTTGATCCAAGATGAATGCAAGCAGGCCACTCTCAGACAGGTGCATCCCCTCATGTTGTCTTGTTGCTGTGCTTCTGCCAGTGGGAAGGCCTGACTGACCAGCTAGCCCCTTTTACCTGTGCTGCCCTGCTGAGCCTGACCTCTGCAATGCCCAATGTTGAAGGTGAGCATTGCTCATTTACTGTGAGCCTGGTTAACCTGGGTGGAGAACCATCAATGCTGGCACACAGTAAGCATGTAATTTCTCGGTATTTTTTTCTTCATCTCTTTATCTGTTACCCACTGTAATACCAGTAATACTACTTATGACATTGACCCACACAGCCTGCAGCAAAAGTCCCAATGGCTGTGTTAATGAAAGGAACTCTATGATGGCTATGCTTGGCCTCCTTGTGGTTAGAGGCAGCAAGTCTTGTTGCTCTTTTGTTGTGAGCAAGCTCCTCTGCCCTAATTCAGCTCCTGAGTTTGAGATTAAGTCCTGGAGGATTTTTCATCAATTAAAAGCCCAAAATAATGAGTGAGATTTCTAAGCAAGGGTGAGTTATCAGCTCCAGTAACTCACCTGTCCTAATTATTGATGCATTGCTTAGATAAACATCTCTTTCCTGTAGAAAAACAGTCTTGTCCTCCTTTCCTGGAAAAGCTGTTCCCTCTTCCAGTCTCTGCACATAACTTCTTTCAAGGCTTCCTTTGCCTGGAGTTGCATTGAAATGAGTACTGATAATAGGCCTCTGTTTCTGCCTTAGTTGCTCTTCCCTCAAGCCCTAGAGAACTTGCTTTTCTTGGTACTGCAAGATGAGAAGTTCCCCTGTTGTACACTGTCTATTTCCAAAATTCAGGAGGCACTGTTGCTCTTTAGGGTAATGAGATGCAGGTCTGTGCTAATAACACAAGGGACGTTTGCAGTAGTATAGAATAGAATAGAATCGTTTAGGTTGGAAAAGACTTTTAAGATCATCCAGTCCAACCATTAACCTAACATTACTAAGTCCACCACTAAACCAATTAAGGGTACTTGTCAGCTACCTTCGCATCTGTCTGGCATGGTGTCATCACCATCTCTGTCCTTCCAGTCTGAATCCTGGTGCAGTGAGCACAGCTGAAGTCTGGACTACTTTATCTACCTGTGAGTGAGCTATGGTTAACACAGGTTGAACGTGCTGAGCAGGGTATAGCTCTGTTAAATAAGCCAATGGGCTAAGAAGATGGAGGCTGGGAGCAGAACAGACAAGTTCTGCCACCATTCCTCCTCAAAGCAATCCGTAGAGTGATACTGGGCATCAAGAGCTGTGAGATACACCTCAGCACTCCTGCTACCACACAAGAGCGACTGTAGTGCCTGGATAAACTGCAGGTAGACAGATATGAATTGAGTGGACGTGCAATGTGAAGAATGTTTGCAAGTGGGCTTGGCTCACCTGGAGATTGTAAATTACATCAGCGGCCACTCCCTTTTACAAAAAAGTAGAAGCTTCTTTTTGCTTGCTTACATCTACCCATGTGGGACTCATTCTTTCAATAAAAAGTAAAAGCAAGCAACGTTGGTGCCTTTTAATATGCCCACACTATTTCAGAAAATGCTCTGAAATGGTGCTCCTGTGATTGTTATTGCGGAGAGCTCTCTCTTATAATTTAAGGTATTAAAACCAGAACAAACCAAATCCTTTTAAGTTAGGAAGCCTGTAAAACTCTGTACAAAGCTTTGACACAGAGTCTCTTGGCCAGTACAACTGAAGGAAGGTGATTGTGTAGAAAGTTCCAGTCTGGAGGAAAAGTCTTAATTAGTAAGCATTTGAGTGATTCCATGTGGATCTGTCCTGCAGTGGTACAAATATAAAAAGACCAGAATCAGAAAGCATTCTGATACTCATAATCATCTTCCAGGGAGGAGGAATACACCTACTGTAGAGAGAATCCTCCCAGCAGGCTCAGACGGCTTGGTACTAGGAAACCTGTGAGTCATGGCAACGTTAGGCAAATCAGATTAATCATTCATTTGGAGGGCTTCAAATATCAGTACTTACCCATGGGATTCCTGGTATTCTGAAATCCTGAACTTCCCCGCATTTTCTTGGAAGCTACTGATATCCCAGCAGTTTGATCTAGTCACTCTCGAAGAACTTTGATTTTTAAAGACAGCTGTAGTATTTCAGGACAGAATTTTTAAAATAACTTCTAAGAGAGAACACCTATCCACATGGAAGTCTGTCATAACAGTGAGCTCTTCCACCAGACTTTACAACATCTGTACAATCTCCAACTGTCGCATTTTTGCTTTATCTGACAGGTAGGCCCATCTCGATACAAACAAGTTACACAGGCAGCAGGACTTACAAGGAAGGCTGAACAAAAGCCAAGGCTGTTTTAATTTAGAGAAGAGGCGAATCGGGGGTCATATGATCCTTATTCATGTAATTACAAGAGCGCTTCAGGACAGAAATGTGTAAGCTGTTCTCTCTGTCCGTGGTGGATCAGATAAAAGAAGCAGACTGAAATTACAGGAAGGGAAATTTAGATTAGATGTTTTCCACTGGTTAAGATAGTGAAACACTTGAAAAGATTGCCTGGGAGAAAGTAGGATATCCAGGCTGGGAAATAATAGGGATGGTTAAAATGGTGTTCATGCATTCACACAACTGGTATGGCTAGATTAGCATAACCTGTGGAATATGGACCACAGAGTAACAGTCCATGAGACATGCAGGGTCCATGCAGCATGAAAGGGCCATGGGGAAAACAATTTAAAGAAACCCCTCAGTCTGAAGCCAGCAGGGATGTGGCAGATCTCTGCCCTCTGGTGTGAGGGATCATTTAACATGTTGGGGGCAAAACCAGTAAAAATGCCATTTTGTAAAATGGTAACACTTTGACCAAATGCTGAGTAATGTACTCATGCATCACCATCCCTCCTAATTGCCATCAAGTTCTGAAATGCTAGATGGCTTGCAGTTTTTCTTTCCTGATTAAAGAAGATTGGAACATTTGTGACTACCTGACTTTCTGGTTTCCCTGCAGACATCTTGTCTAAGATAATGTCAATGTCTGAGAGAAAGGAACTTGTATTTATACCTGGAGATTTTACAGTGTGTTGATAACAAGCAGCTACTGCCAAGAGCTGGTCCTTTGTCCCTGAAAACCGACGAGAGCCTTGTACCTTTTGAGTGACTACCAAAACAACCAGGGGTGCCTCAGGACTAAACATTGCAATGCAGCTCTGCCCCCTATATGCCACGAAATCGTTCTTGCTAGGATTGACACTGATTCAGTAAAGGGTGGACAACGGTGAATGCCATGCCATAACTTGGTTCAGCTGTTTTCTTCATAATTCCTTCTCTGTCTGTGACGTTGAGGCAGCAACCTGGGTATTTACCAAAGAGTTGCCCTCTGGTAACCAGGAGCTCTTCCCTCTGCCAGCAAAGAAAATGAAGGAGTCCTTTGGTTAGAGCTGGCAGAATTTCAAAGGGTCCAACTGTGTTGTTGGTGTTGAATCACCAAGAAAACTATGGCCTTGTTTGCCTACTAGCAGGGCACATGAGTCACAAGGAACTTCTACTAATGGTAACAAAACATACAATGTTTTGTTAAGTCTGTTCCTACTGATTCACTCTTCTGGCCCTACCTACCTCATGCACTCCTATCAGTATTTCCCATCTCCCATTTGTGTCCTGGTGGATACCTTTGGCAGGCAAAAAAAGTGCCTAGATGAGTGGACAACTTGCCAGTGCTGACTGCTGCCCAAAGGGATGTACTTCTCCCTGTCTTTCCCTCACAACAAGCATTAATAAAGTGATGATTTCCATTAACCTAATTTTTCTTGAGACCTCTGTCCTACTTTTGTTTGAAATTAGCTAACTGGTTTAAAAGATATTACGGGAAGCAGACAGATGAACAAACAGATAACAGGTGGCATAACCCTGTAAGCTTTTGTTTTTTTAGAAAATCAGGCTAAAATGAGCACTGTTTAATCAAATTGTTGCTGCCTGTGAGTTGGTCAAGTCAGGCACTCAAGAGAAAGCCTGCGCCTCAAAAACCAGGGGGCCAAATCCAGCAGACTTCTTGGGGGGGACACACTGAATATAAAATCCCTGCCCAGGCTGGTCCAGTTGAATTGTCATTGATCCAGTGTTCAGCACTCCTCTCAGTACTGCTTCAGCAGACTGTGGGCACAGGATGAAGACACCTTTGTGGCTGAACGACAGGATGGAGTTCAGAAGGACTGGGGTTGGTCCCCATCTGTGGTGGTGCCTTCTTTTGAGACTAGAGGTTGATGCTAAAGTGATGGGTTGAAGGACATGGGAAGGGGGGAACTGCAGAATCTCATTACAAAGTATCACCTTCCAGAACACCTTTATTAGCCTCCTTGTCATGTGATTGGTAGCAAAACATTGGCTTTTAAAAACATGTCACTGGGATTGAATTGGGAACTTTTTGGGTAAGGAGCAATGCTTAGAAAGCATTCTGCACATTTTAGTCTCTCCCACAGGGTAAACAGTAGTTATATTAATAGTTTTGGGTGGTCTGTGCTGTACCTTATTTACTGCAATATGCTCTGGTCTTTGAAAGCATTCCACCATATTCATCTTCAGGATGGCTTTCACTCTCCAGTCCACTCCAAGGGTATGCGTTTTCCCCACAGTTGTCCAGCCTGTCACTGCAATATCATTTGAATTACATAGTGCCATCCCCTAAGGATAATTCCAGTCCATGTGTGGAGTTTTCGACTGGTGGCTTGTCTTGCCATCTTTAGGGAAGATCTTGGTGGCTTGAAATCCATTAGTCGTAGACAACAGGTTGTGTGGTGTGCATACATACTACCATCTCCCAGACCTTCTATGGGCTCTGATCTGTAGAAAAACCATGCTTGTTGTGGCTGCTAAGACAGATTATGTCAATCTGCTCACGTCCACTACCACCTTCTACCAGATCTCCAGCCACACACATTGGCCAAAGTAAATTGCTGGAGTCTATGCCCAACCCCTGCCAATTCTTGTAAAGTATCCCTTGGATCCCAGAGATCTGCTCTTATTAAATTAAAACATGGCTTTCTAAAGAGAAAAAAAGAGAGGATCTTTGGCAATCTCTTTTTGCCAGGTTACCTCAGTGCACATAGCACAATGCTTCTTTTCATGTGTTTGAATATTTTATATCCAGGAGACCCTTGGTGAGGAATCTGAAGATCCTCAGGCTGCATCAAGTGCAGCTGTATGGCTTGAGGCCCATGGCCTTGATACAAAGATTGCCTTTGCAATGTTGACGTTGCATTCCAAAAATGCATTCCCTGCAGGAAATGCAGGTCGGAGGCAGGAAATGCAAAAAGGATTCCTGTCATGCCACCAGATGATACGGTAGTTTTGTGTCATCATGAGCCTGCAGTATTTGTTTTCTTTGGAGATCAAAGCCATTATTTAAGCAAATCCATTATTTAAGCAAGTTATTTTAGCAAAAATCACATTCCCATTATGGGAAGTAGAAGGGTTTCCTATTGTTCTCTTGGCTGTTGCTAACCTCCAATACAACTCCATCTGCCTCTCATAGGTGTGTCTAAAGAACTGCTGCATGAGGAGCTCTTTGGAGAAGCTGGACCCTTATATTTTACCTACAGAAAACAGTGATCTTCTATTGGTATCAAGGGAGCTGCTAACACATTGACAAATACTGACTTGCAAAAAGAGGCAAAGATCTCCCATCCAACTCAGGTAATCCCCTCAAACTCAAATCCAAGATGTGAGTCAGGTTTATTAATCTGAGGTCACTGATTGAAATGTGTTCTCCATTCAAGCAGGAGGAAGGAGGGACAGACCTGAGTGCCTCAGAATATCATTCTCTTCTTTCTCCACCCAGTTCCAACAGCTTAAGCTCAGGCAACTGGGGGAAATTCAGGCCCTTCTTGAGGGCTCAGTTCAGCAAAGCTCACTCCTGAGAGAGCTGGGCTGGCTGGCTATTTTGTGGCCACTTGGGATGTGGTAAATGCACTGGAGCTCATGCTTCAGCACTGTGCTTGACCAGCATCTAAAAATGTGAATGTGAATCTGAGATATTTGGGTCCCAGTTTTATAAAGCAGATGTGTGTGCCTGCCTTATTTCATGTATGTGACTATCTTCAGTGGGACTGAACCATGTGTTTAGTAGGGACTGAGAGGCGCCAAGCTGGAAGACATCTGGTTTATTGCTATGCAAAGAGCAGCCTTTTCATATTGACTGAACACTCACTTGCATCTGTGGTTTGACCATGTCATTTAACTTCTTTACCTCGGTTGATTCATCTGAGAAGTCAGATTGCTAGGGTTTGCCTTTTTGACAGGTGATGTAGGAGGATTAATTCATAAGTGTGCACCCTGGACTTCAGAGAGGTCTGTCAGTATGAAAAACTATAATTAAGAATTGTTTACCCTGCACTTGAAAACATTTGCACAACAGCCTTATCCTGAGCACAGCTGACTGTTTGGCACTACTGCTCCAAGCAGTAAAGATTGAATGTGCTCAGCAGGATCAGAATCAGACTAAAAATTTACTTCTAAGACAGCCTTTGAAAATCCAAAGTTTGGGAAGAACCTGAAGCTTTTAGAACCAAGGGAGACTCCAAAGGCCAAAGCAGCTATAGCTTTCCACCGACTCCAGAAGGCTTTGAACCAAGCTTGTATCTCCCACAACTGTCTCAGATGTTATCACTTCATCACCATAAGTACTTCTTTGTCTTCTGCTTCTCTCAGAAAACAGGAATGCAGCAAGCTCTTCAAGCCACGAGGCGAGTCTTTCTGACATCAAGGAAAGGGAAGAAAACAGCATGTTTCTTCTGCACCAGCTATCAAAAATCTAGCATCCTAATTTAAAAATATAAAATTGTGAAGGATTGGAACACATACTTGTGGGAGTGAGCAGCTTTTTCCCTTGGGCTGAATTTGGACTTGGACTTGATCTTGAGATAGCTGTGGAGTTGTAAAGCTGGTTTGATGGAGTTGTAAAAACTCAGTATGATGCTGAAGGGAAAAAAAATCAAGCTTTCGGAAATACAATAAAGAAGGATTTTTGGATTTGAGGGAGTCAGGAGCAGCACATCTGTTTCACCTGTAGACGCTGGATCCACATGGAGACGGTGAGTGATAGGGAGTTGGAAATTACAGGCAATGCCCACCAACACCTTCAGTTGTTCAGATAAAACTCATTTTGCAGGAGATTGGATCTCCATGCTAGAGTATTGTATTGTCCATTTCATGCCTTCTGTGTTCGTGGTGAGGATTTCCTGGAAGTAAGGGGAAGAAAAGAGATAGATATTGTATAACCTGCTAGCCTGGCTTTTAGTACAGTTATCTGGGATGCAGAGGAAGATGTCTCGAAATGGTGAAAACTAATGCTGAGAGCTTATAGCACAGGAGCAGGCAGGAGCTGTTTTATCCAGTTGCTGATGGAAAAGTAAGGCTGAGGTAAAGGGTCGGGGGAGCAAAGGTGATAGCAGCAACTGATTTGGGGGAAAAAATGTAGAAAAAAAATTCAAATAGAAAACGATGCTTCTTGGCTAGAATATTGTGTCTGCACAGGGTGAGCCTGGCTAGGTGTAGCTTTTGGCACAACTTCCAGATGGTGGGCAGGAACAAGAGCGGGGTGGGATGGGAACTTCTTACAGCTTTCCTGCTGCCTCAGGTAATGTTGAATGTTGAATCTGTGTGCCCATCTCACTGATGGAGGGTTGGTCTCTGGCCAGAGGCTAGGTGGGAATGAACAATTATCTGGGGAAAGAGCAATACTAAGAAGATAAATAATTGATGGGGAGGTAGGGAGCATGAGACTGGGGATGTACAGCAGTGGGGCTGTATATAGCAGGAGGGCAGGCGGATTGAGAGCTCCTGTATTGGGGTCTGGGTTTGAGTGCTGTAGGAGGCCAGGGCTGTGAGGACCAAGAGGTGGGGCTGGTTGTGAGGAAGTGGGGTGGTACATGAGAGGGTGGAAATTTAGAGGCTGCATTCTGAGGTCGACATTTGGGGAGGGAAGAGAGAGAGAGGAAGAGTTTGAAAGGAGGTCTGGGGTCCTGCTTTGGAGAGGAGTAGGAAACTGTGGGAGATTTGCATGAGAAGAGAGGACAGGAGTCTTCTCCTGGTAGCCTGTTTTCTACCCACAGCTTCAGTGGGTAACACCAGGCATACACTCCCTGTAACCTGATTCAAAGCTATGCCTTCCTTCTCGCTCCGTCCTCCCAGGCACCTTGGGGCTCTTGCTCTCCTAGGGCTTTCCATCTCTTCAGATGACCCTTCAAGGCTGATGTTAGCCCAGGAGGCTGTGCAGCTGCCTTGTGTGGCGGGTTGCCCCAGGAAGCCAGCTACAGAAGGAGAAAATGCCGCACCCCACCATGCTTGGCGATACAGCCCTCTGCACTGCAAGCCATGGCTGTTACCATGGTGCTGCACCTGACGAGTGGGTGTCTCTGGTATCACGCTCTGGCCAGACACATGATACCTCTGGCTCGAGTCTTTTTCAGCTTTGGCTCCTGTTTTCTGCTGTGGGAATGAATGGTGTCTTCCTTTGTTTAGAAAATCCGCCAAGAGACCTGCCTGCAGAGACCTTCCACTTCCAACCCAAGTCAGTATCGATCTGTTCACGTTGGCTGGGCTTGCTCTGTCCCAGTGAAATGTGCTTAATTGTCACCATTTAACCTTCCACCCATCATTTGTGACTGATGCGTGCTCACCACCTGGGGAGAGCTGGGGAGGGATATGGATGCGCCCGGCCATTTCCAGCTGTTTGTTGTCCACACATGTTGCAGCTTTGTTTAAGCAGAGGAAGCAGATCTTGTTAGTACTTTTCGTCTCAGTGGTGTTTATTCGCTCTTTGGCTGCAGCATTTCAGGCAGTGGCTGCTGTGCTAATGTCCCGGAGTTGTGGACCATAATGATCTCATTTTGGGGAGGAGAGTGGGGTGATGTGCCTTACATTTGCATGACTCTGAAGGCTGCTTGTTACATGTCAGTGCAGTCACAGTTGTAGCTGCAGCAGTCCTCCTCTGACTCAGGTTTTTCCAGACACTGGTAGTGCTGTAAAAAGCTGCTGTTTACCCTACTGAAAAAAAAAGGCCACTGAATAAATGTTCACTTCCCCTCACCTCTCACTGGCTTGGTGTCTGGTGTGCAGTGTTACTCCAGTCTGAACCATCTGTAGCAGGAGAAAGAAGACACACATGAAAAGGGGAAAACTGTACAGGGGGATTTTACATGTCTAAGGAAGCCAAAACACAAAGCCACACTGTCTTGGCTTGAAATGCATGCTTCCCTTCATCATAGCATACTATGCAGTTGCAGTATTTGGCATCTCCTTTTGGAGGTCAAGACCAGAATGATATGTGTGAGACTGGCTAAGGTTTCCCTAGAAAGGATACTGTGGAATTGCATATGTTATTCAGGAGGGGAAAAGACCACCTGGAGCACTTCTGTTCTGCTCAAACACAGAGTGCTCCCCTCACCTGTGTGTTTGATTGAGAGCACTTTTGAACACCTCTGCTGATGTTCCTGCAAAACACTCTTTCTTCTTGTGGTTGTTAGTTTAGATGGGCTACTTTTCGAGTGAATCCATCTGGTTTCCATACCTAGGCACAAGGCAGAGACAGCAGAGGAATCACTGAGGCTAGGGCAGATGGGGTTCTGAGAGGAAGACCCCCCAGGAGTAACCATGCTTAGGCAGAGGCTTTGAAGACTTATTTTGAGATGGCATTTGATTGATTAATCTGATTCAACAAAGCACTGTTGACTTGATGAACATATGGCTGTGTGCTTCGGTCTGAGAGAGGAAGGTGTCTCTTTATATTCTTCCTTTGCTTTTCTGCTAGGCACTGGGACAGAGCTGAGGAGCTATGCCTGTCAGATTGACTTGTGGGGCTGATGATGCTGGTGTGTGCTAGAAGGCAGTGAGAAAGCCCCTTCCCTCATATCCTCCCAAAGGCCAAATCCCCCTTGCCATATGGATGACATTGCAAATAAACCAACCTGTGATTCTCTGCTTTACCCTTTACATGGCAAGTTGGGAGAAGGGAAGGAGTCTTGGTGATTTGATCCCTAGAAACCTCCCTCATTAGCACAGATCGAGCCACAGAAACAACACTGAGTTCCTGGGAACTGGCTGAAATTTGCTTTTCCTTGCCTCCAGTGTTGGAGTATCCTGGACTCCTAGACCTGGCCTCTTGCTTCCCTGTCAGAAGCAAGATGGAGGGCTTTCCCCCACCCAGAGGGGTGGCTGGGTTGCACCCTTAGTGCTGGGGAGCAGCAGGAGCAAAACTCAGTAGGATTTGGCAGCCCAGGAGTAACTGACTATTTCTCCATCACTTTTGGAGGTGCTTGGGAAGAACACAGCCAACCTCAACCTGGCTGGGACCCTTCCTTGGGTTCTTCACTCTGGAGAGCTTTTAGTAAGGCTCCTAGGTGACGCCATGAATGCTGCACAGGGCTGCCGCTTTTGGAGGGAGTCAGCAAGGAAATTATTTAATGGCCTGTCCCTGCTGTGGGTTCATCAGTCCAGCACAAACTCCCAGGAGCTGTGGCTGTTTGCTGGAGAGGGGATGATGCTCTTGGCTGTCACTGGTGGCCTGCTCAGAAGGTACAGACCCCGTGCAGATGGGCTGATTTCAGGACCCTGCAGCCTTTTGCTAAAGAGAAGGACAAAAAGAGAGATTTGCTAGAGAAATGGGGAAGGGCAAAGGTTAAGATTAAGAGAGGAGGTGACAGCAGAGACCCAGGAGGTAACTGTGAACCTGCCAAAGCAGGGACATTCAGCAGGGTTTTCTGTGTCCTTCAGTTTGGCTTGGGCTAATAAGGAGATTTCTAAAAACTCGCCCAGCAGGGGAGGTACCTGTGCTGTGAAGTCCCTGTTTTTTGGAGATAAATGTCAAGTTGGAGATCCCCAAAATCTGATGAGTGGAACAAGCAGCCTCGGAGATTTCCCATCAAATGCTCTAATTTTGGCCAGTTACAGGGCTCCCCAGGCAGGGAATGTCGGTCATTTCCTTTCCTCCCAAGGAACATGGCAGATGGGGGAGGGAGTAAAGTGAAATCTCTGGAGACAAGAGATGGAGGATCTGGAAAAATTATGTTTCCTGGAGTCCTGGACATGGCAAGACTCTCGAGAATTGTCAACAGGGGAAGGAGCAAGGCAAGAGTCAGTTAACCCCTGAAAGGGAAGTTTGCAGGACCTTCAGGTGGGAGGCCAAGCCAGCCTGACAACCTGTGAGGAAGAAACCACATGAAGAACTATGATACTGGCATGAGTGTACCTCTTCTCACAGCAATGCCAGCTAACTAGCCCATGCATGCATTAACCCATGCCTTGCTGTGGCGATCACCCTGGGAATTACTATAATGATTTATTAGTGCTATCTGGCTCTTCTTAAGAAATAACAAAGGTTACCCTCTTTACACATACCCAGTTGTTTCCTAGCCTGCACCTTACCTCCAGATCTGCTGTTCCCTTTGTGCTGTTGCAGCTATTTTTCCACCCTTAATTCAGAAAGGAAGGGTTGTGATGGTGACTCTGTTTTTCTGAGTAAAACAAGAAAAAAAATGTTTTCCCAGCTGTGTCCAGAAAAATCCAGACACACAGAAGAAAATCCAATAAATTATGAACTCACTGTTTCCATCTGTGGATAATGGTATTTCTGGTTGGGGTTTTTTATTATTATAATTTGGTTTTTTTATTGCTGGCCGCCTTCTCCCTCATGGAAAGAGAGAATCTCTATTTGATTTGAAATGCAATGTCCTGAGCCATTTTCTGGTGAGTACCTGGATTATGGCTTACATGTGGTTTTCTGCCTTTTGAATGAGGAGGAATAGATCGGAAGTGAGTTTCCTATACTCCTCTCATCTCCCTGTGAGAGGAGAATAATGAGCAAGAGAGCACCTTTATAGACAAAAGATTACAGAGCGTTGGTTATTCTTTACAGACCACTGATTGCGATACACTCCTTTTTTTTTTCTTTTTCCTGAGGGCGTGGGGTGGTGAGAGAAGGTATTTTCAGCCATGAATTTTTGATTCAGACGACTAATGTTTGTCTTAGGAAGTGGTGGGAAGAGGCTGGTGCCAGCTGCCTGGAACAGGCACCGACACAGCAATGCCATGATTCTCAGTCCATGCATCACGCTGCCCTGCTGATGAGGGAAAGCACCCTGTGGTCCCACATTGTGACCAGAGGCAAGTTTGATCCATGTGGTATGGTCAGAAAGATTGGTTTGGTTTGCTGCCCTGCTCCCACTCTGGTGATCAAGCGTGGGGCTGCCTGATGGGCATACCTCAGCAGCCCCTTGGCACTGTATAACCTACCCATTTTGCTGCTTCTTGACCTCCCATTTTCTACCCAAGACTCCTTGCAAACAATCCACTGTAATTACTTTTTTTGCCTTGGGTCTCAGTTTTGCTACATGGCATTTCCAAACTTTGTATTTTCAATACCGTTACCTAGGCAACCTCAGCTGATAGGATTACTGGAGCACCACTGGCCTTGCAAGGCCCTGCTCCCCTAAATATCCCCAGCAACTGCCTGGGCACTTTGGCCACTTCTCACACAACTCCCCCTTAACCAAGCTGTGAGATCCAGCCATCCCTCGTGGTGCCTTTACACTGCCAGCCACTGTTGCCATGGCCAGCAACTTCTGACATTGCCTCTGGTTTCCTGTGCCTTGTTCGCCGACCTGAACCTCAGCCCAGCACCCAGGCCACAGCGCTGGGTCGCCTGCCTGGCGTTGGCTCCCTGCTCCCCATCACTGCCCTTGGCCAGGGGATTTGCAGCAGCTTAGCCACTGAACCAGGCTGAACATTCCTGTGGAGCGGACTGTTTGCTGTCTTCACAGAGGTTGGCTAGTGGATGCCTGCCTCTGTTATTTTTTGTATTCTAGGTTGGGCTGTGTCAAAAGACATGCCTGTCGTGTGGTATGCTCGAACTTAAATCCTTAAGCAATTTGGAGCACTCCGTAGATGTGACAAGCCCTCATAACTACTTAGCAAGCTGCCAGTTTTTGTCTCAGCTTTTGCTGCAGTAATTTTTTTGGTATAACTAACAGGAAACTTAAGCCTTTGGACAAAAAATACAGATTCCCTTCATAAATGCACTAAGAACACTGCATTTCTCTGCCGATTGCCTGTTCATGGTAATGTTTTAGGATTTAATATGGCCCTCGTGCAGAAAGTGATGATTGATGGTGTAAGAAATACTGCCTTCCCTTGTGCAGATCTCAGGACGGGTGGTGCCAAACCCCATCACCCTCCTTTGCAGTGAAGGAAACCAACAGTTAGATGCCAGCGTGGCAGAGGCTTGCAGGATCATCCTCCCCCAGGCTAGCAAATGCTCTCCTCTCCCAGTCCTATGGCACAGAGCATATTCCCGGCAGCCTAAATGTCTGGGTGACTCAGGGCAGATGCCTGGATCAGAAAGAAAAGGTAAAATTCTTCTCAACGGAACACAAATAGGGGAAAAACCCCCAAACTGGAGTGCAGCAGTTGCAGCTGCCACCTAGGTGCCCAGGGCAGAGCAATGGGCAGCTGCCTTGCAAGGGGCAGCACCAGCCCTCCCCTCAAAACCCGCTTTTTGCTCCCGGCTGCCTCCTGGCCTGCAGCAGCATTACCTCAGCCCTGCCGGGGAGGAGGGAGGCTGAGCACATCACCTCCTCAGAGACCCAGGCAATGGGTGGTTTCTTTTTCCGCTGCATTAGCCAGCTCAGATGTGGCACAGATGGGGAATCTGCAGCCTGTGTCCCTGCAGCGGCTCCTGGGGCCGCAGAGGCTCCTGAAACAGATGGGACAAAACCCTGCCGGGGCCAAAACATGCTTGGCATTGCAGCCCTGGCTGGGGGAGAGGGGTGAAGCCCTCCGGCACATCACCCTGCCCTGCCGGGCACTGTGGTCCATGGTGCGTGGTGGCCACGGATAGATGAGCACGGGGCTGCATCACCAGGACGTGCTGCTCCCGTAGGTGCCGGGCTCAGCGCTGGCACGTGGGGCAGAGGTGGATGAGGCAGTGCCTGCAAGCCCATGCAGGGACCTCTTTGGGACACAGCCAGTTCAGGGCATGGAAAGCCAGGTTTTCATCCAGCTGTTCCCAGAGGACAGAGATGACTGAATTGGAGGGCTGCTGAGCAGGGCAGGAGGCAGATCCTGTGCTGCTCCTGGGATGTGTGGGTAAGCACAGCTTGCCGTGCTGGGGAGCCGGTGGGAAGCTTGGGATGGGGAGAGGGGAAGCTGTAGGGAAAGAGCGGGATGCCTTCTGAGATACAGGGCACACCAGGCCTGAGGCACCCAGACGACAGAGGCAGTGCGGTCTCCTGCAGGGTGGCATGGATGGAAAGTACAGAGGTGGAGGTGGTGAGAAAGAGGCAGTTTGGGTTAGGAGGAGCAGCGTGAGCTCTGCATGCTGCAGCCCTGTTGGGAGGAGCATGGGGAGATGCTGCTGGATGGAACCTCCAGACGAGCTGGAAGAGCCCAGGGATGGTGCTGCTACCCGTCCTACCACTGAACAGGGAAAGCTCCAGGCCAGTGCCTCATGTTTTATGCCTGGACTTACATTTATCCTGCCAGAAAGGTTTTTGGTTTTGTTTTTGGGTTGGTTTTTTTTTTTTTTTGGTGATGGAGAACTGAAAGCCTGAGGTCACCCTGTGCTGGCAGGGAGCGTGGCTCCGGCGGCGAGCAGGGAGGCTGATGGGGAACAAGGCAGGGCTATGCTTTCTCCTCAGCCGCAGAGATGGTGCTGTGTCCGGGTGTGGTACGCTTATGTCAGTGACTTCATGGTGATGCACTCCCGCCACCAGGACTGTCCAAAGCCTTTCACAACAGCAAAGCATGTGGAACAACCCTGCCTTCCACCTAACACACAGCTTTGTTTTCCAGTGCAGGGGAAGGAGCAAATAGCATTTAGTGAGTCCTGGTCCTTGCTCCGGGTTGCTCCAGAAAGCCTATCCTCAGTTTGGGTAGGTTAAAAAAAATAAAGCTTTCAGCTGCTACTGAACAAAATGCAAATATGCTGAAACTACAGAAATTAACATCCTTCTTTCTCCAGTCTGTCAGCTACTTGTGTAGCTAACTCCTGTAACTGGGCCCATGAGATTTGGGGATATTTTCTAAAGCACGGCTTCCGACGGGGAAACCCCGCTTTTATTAAAAAGGACAACTTGCAGTGTTCCTCGTTAGAGAAATCCTAACAATGTAACTGCGAGCTCAGAAACCCGACGATGTAAGAGAACTTCCAGTGAACTCTGAAAAAAATAAAAACGAAAAATCAGTTTTGAACGTTCAGATGGGGTTGCTCTGAAGACATCTGTGTTCTTTTGCTTTTTGAAGTGGGGCTGCGACGGAAAGCCCCAGGGCTGGAAAGGCTTTCGGGGTTGGTTCGTGGTTTTTTTTGTTTTGGTTTGGTTTTTTTTGCAGCGACTGCGAGACGCTCTGAAGGGGTTTAGGCGCAGAGTCCGGCCCCGTCCGGGCCCCCGCGGGATTTGGACGCGTCCCTCCCCAGCGCCGTTGCTGTGGGCACGCGGCCTGGCTTGTGTGTTTCACTCGGTTGCTTTGCTAATCCCGAAATAATTCCTCTTTTTTTTCTCTTAAACACTCTTTTTGAGCAGCACGTGGTGTGCTCCGTTCCCCTTCATCGCTCCCCCCCCGCTCCCCTCCCCTCCCGAGCAGCCCCCCCCCCCCGCCCCGCCCCGCCCCGCCCCGCCGGCCCGGCCCAGCCCGCCCCGCGCCCGCCGCGCCCACCCTGCTGGGGCCGCCCGCCGCCGCGCTGCCCGGCTCCGCCGCCGGCGCTGCGGGCCGGCCCGGCCCGGCCCGGCACGGCGCGGCACAGCGCGGAGCGGCGCGGAGCGGCGGGGCCCGGGGCGGCACGGCACGGCACGGCACGGCACGGCACGGCGGGGCCCGGCGGGAGGGCGGCTGCGAGCCGCCGCGGCCGGCGATGGGAGATGGACGGAGCCGGCGGTGCGGTAAGGGGCGGCGTGTGCCCGGGCGGCCGCGGGGCTGCGCTCAGCCGGGGGCGCGTGTTTCCTTTCATTTACTTTCACCTCCCCTCCCGTTTTCTTTTTTCTTCTCCCTTTATTTTTCTTTTTCCTTATTTCCATTTCCTTTTCCTTGTTTCTTTTCCCTTTTCCCTTTCCCCCCTTTTTTTCCCTTCCCCCTTTTTTTCCCTTTCCCCCCCTTTTTTTCCCTCCCCCCCCTTTTTTCCCTTTCCCCCCTTTTTTTCCCTTTCCCCCTTTTTCCCTTTCCTCCTTTTTCCCTTTCCTCCTTTTTCCCTTTCCCCCTTTTTCCCTTTCCCCCTTTTTCCCTTTCCCCCTTTTTCCCTTTCCCCCTTTTTCCCTTTCCCCCTTTTCCCTTTTCCCCCTTTTCCCCCTTTTCCTCTTCTATTTCTTCCTTTTCCTTTTTTTGTTTTAATTTTCTTTCCTTTTTCCTTCCCCCCTTTTTTTCCTTCCCCCCTTTTTTTCCTTCCCCCCCCTTTTTTCCTTCCCCCCTTTTTTCCTTCCCCCCTTTTTTCCTTCCCCCCTTTTTTCCTTCCCCCCTTTTTTCCTTCCCCCCTTTTTTCCTTCCCCCCTTTTTTCCTTCCCCCCTTTTTTCCTTCCCCCTTTTTTTCCTTCCCCCCTTTTTTTCCTTCCCCCCTTTTTTTCCTTCCCCCCCTTTTTTTCCTTCCCCCCTTTTTTTCCTTCCCCCCTTTTTTTTCCTTCCCCCCTTTTTTTTCCTTCCCCCCTTTTTTTCCTTTCCCCCCTTTTTTTCCTTTCCCCCCTTTTTTTCCTTTCCCCCCTTTTTTTCCTTTCCCCCCCCTTTCTTTTCTTTCCCTCCTTTTTCTCTATTTCTTCCTTTTCTTTTTTTCCTTTAAATTTTCTTTCCTTTTTCCTTTTCTCCTTCATTTTCTTCTTCTTTTCACACTTCCCTAAGGGAAAAAAAGCTCAGAGCCTGCTTCTGCGCTCACTACTGCTAGATCCCCAGACACACAGCTGCACCGGGGGAGGCTGCACTGGTAGCCCCCCACACCTGGGCTGGGACCCCCAACCTGCATCCTGTACGGTTGGTTTTGCTTGTCTCCATGTAACTTGTCTGTGTAACAAATCAGCACGGTTGCTGCACTGACTAGCTCTCTTAATCATACCAAATTCTCGAATTAAATAAGATGTTGTGAAAAAGCCAGCGTCTTTGGCTGAGTAGTAGCACTGTGCTTTCTAGGGAGGAGTGGGGTTGAAATGAATTCACCAAAGGTGTAAAGTTTTAGAACATTAAACGTACACAGGGACGCTCCTGTGCAATTGTGGTGTTATCTTCATCCTTGCTACCGGGGACTGGAGCTACACTTCTCAATGGGAACATAAACATAGAGTTGTAATGAGCTTGAACTTCACGCAAACTCACCAAAGATGCTAACTTCCCATATAGACGCAGTATTTCCATGCCATAAACAGCAATTACCTGGCTCCCACAGGGTGCCAGTTAGTACATTGTCAGGCAGAGCACATCTATGGGTTACTGAAGCGATTTGGGTGTGTAATAGGCAACTGCAATTACTACTGCTTTTGCGGCTTCAGTCACACTTTAATTCTGTCTGTGTGTAGGGCCATTAAAACAGGGAGAGAAAGTCAAATGCAGTACTTCTAATGAAACTGGTGGTTGCACACCCAGTGTTTGAAGCAATTGTAATAGGCTGCTGAGAATCATCCAAGCCTTTCTGGTTTAGCTAGTAGAAAGAAACCTCTCTACTCCAAATACTTTTTCATCAGTCATAGCTTTAGTTGATGTGTTTTCAGCAGATGTTACCAGTTTAATGCTAGCCATGAGTCTGACCTAGCTCTGCTGATATATACAGACTGAGAGTTTGGCTATAGAGACGTTGGTTTTGGGATATGCCTTTGGTGGGAGAGAAGGTGAGGTTAAACCATGTAGGAGTCCCTGTGCAAATGCTTCCCTTCAATTACAGCCTTGGTTCATTGCAGAAGAGAGTATAAGAAAATCCTTTGTGGTAGTGGTGATGTTAAAAACAATCCCAAGAAACTTGGGCACTGTTTTCTTCAAAACTCGATACAACAAAAAAATTAGGACTTCCTGATACATAAAGAAAATTCTCGCACAGCTTACCTGTGTGAAAGGGGTCCTCTTGTGCTGTTGGTGCTTGAGCAGATTATCTGATTTACTATTGCCATTTCTATGCCATCAAATTGAGAAGCAAAAGAGCAGTGAGGATCCTAATGAACATGCTAGTGGGGTTTTTTTTCAGCAAGAATTTCTTCGCTGTTGTCAAGCTGCATAGCTGAAAGACTCGGATGTCATTCAGAGTATTTCCCTTCCCCATCTCCCCTCCAAAATGGTCCTTTCTATTCTTGCCCGTCTTACCAGGATAGTTTGGCGTTTGGTTTTGCAGCTTTGATTTAAGAGATTGTTTGAGGTTTGATTCCTGTGGGATGAAGAGGCAGTCTGTCTGCGGGAGTACCGTGGACCGGTGCCACGGAGCATCTCTGCAGGCAAGTGTTTGTCTCCATGGGCGTGCTCTGAGCCAAGCGTTGGGAGCTTCAGCATTGGGGCTGGCGGCCGAGGCGGCACAGGTCACACCCTGCACGCTGCCGTCGGTGCAGAGGAAGGATGCTTTGGCCGTGGCCAATAAGCTGTCCTTGCGCATGCAACACAGCTGATCGCTTGAAATGATCCCTGCTCCATGGAGAGATGGGCTGGCAGACCTGGGAGCCGGGGTGATTTTTTCTGAGGTGTTGCATGTGTTTCTTTTTGCAGTTCCTCTGTTTAGTTGCAAGGGTCCTGAGAGAGAGCAGGAGTCTGGGATACTGTTGGGTGCTGGTTTAAAGATAATTTAGAAGTAGCACAATGTAGTGGCTTAGGGAAGAGAGCCCAAGGAAGGGATGGAGCGGGTAGCATCTGGAGAGTAAGATTAGGGAGGTCCCCAGGGTACCAGAGAGCCATCTGCCAAGCTGCTGTGCTCCACATGAGGCTGGACAAACCTGTGAACTGCTGCCAAAACTCAAAGGTTGGGGCACTCAGCCACCAGCCAGAGTATCCTGCTCCATGTCAGCTCTGCGACCTGGGCAGTGGGGATCCCCGGGGTGCAGCAGCTGGTAGAGTTGGTTGGTGCAAGGTTTGTGGGCTTGGCCAGAAGAAGTGGGAGCGGCATTCCTGGGCTCAGCGACACCCACCACCCATTCTCCTCGAAGGGACATTTTCTCACAGCTGGTTCCTGATGGAAAGCTGGCTTCTGGTGGAGCAGGGATTTCATGGTCTGGCTCTGCCACCCAGACCAGCTCTGTGGCAAGGGGGGTTTGTTGCATGCTGGTGGGTTGTAAAACTACGTGGGGGTCTCTCCCTTTGGAAATCTGGCTGAGAGGGCATATATGTGATAGAGAGCTCCTCTGGATCGTCACCATGCAGAGAAGTGTGGCTGCAGGTGGACAAATTTAGGTCTCGACCAATTTGTGTCTTAAACATCTGAATCTCTTTCTGAAGGGATTCCTGTCCTCTGGCACCCATGGTAACAGAAGCTGTTGCCAGTCCTTTTTTCCTATTTGCGGGGGGGGGAGGCAGATAGAAATTGTATGCTTCCGTGGAATGAAAAACCTATTTGAGACCAGCTCTAAGTGTCTGACGGACACTTTTAAGTGTCCTATTCCTCTCAGCAATGGCACTGCTTGAAGTATGCTTCTGCAGTATGTTTCCAGGTGCTTTTTCTGACCACAGCCCCTCCTTGCTCCAAGATGCCTCTTGCTGTTTTGCCAGCTCCTGTCGGAGACCACAGGCTCCTGGGATGCTAATGCATCCGGGCGTTTATTCTCTGCATTACCGAGATAAGCAAGGTGGGTCGTGGATGGGGCTTAAAAGCAGGGTGGGGTGAGGGCTAGCCCTCTGGGTGCAGGCTAGGTTGCTACAGGGTTGCATCAGGAGTCAGAGGAGCTCAGGTATTATCTATCCCTTGAAGCCTGAATTGCTCCTGAATTTGCTGTACTTCCTGGATGCTGTAAGCAAACAAACCTGCCGAGGCACCGGATCAAGCTGTCCATCAGAGCGGGAGCTCTGCATTTCCACCTCCACCAAGCACCTCAGCCACCAGCTCCAGCTGCAGGAAGTGTGTGGTGTTTGCTGTGGCTTGCTTTGATAACTGTATGAAAAGATTTTCAGTGCTGCAGCTGCTGGGCTAAGCCTAAGGAGACCAGGCTGGAGATGGCTTTTGAGGATGGGCTGCCAAGGCAGAAGCACAGTGGTCACTGTAACGCTTGCTGAGTGCTTCATGTTGCAGCCATAGCAATTGTTTTGATACCTGGTGAAAGGATTGAACAAGAGGGCATTGTCTTGAGTCTGTGATACAGTAGTTTGGGAGCAGTAGGAAAACAACCCAAACGGTACAGATTACACAGTGGAAGCCTCTCTTTTTGCACAAGTGATGAATGGGGCTTGCTTTCTCTTTTTAGCGTGAAATGGCACAGTGGAAGAGGTGGGTTATCTCCAAAGTGTACTTATTATTTTTTTCCAACAGTTTTCAAACAGGAAGTGTCATTGGGGTAATAACAGCATCTCCCAGGCTGAACAAATGCCAAGTATGATGGCAAGATGCACTTAAGCCTGGGATATGGCTGCACTTCAGCGTTAAAGGAAGAACCCTTACCAGGAAAGCTCTTTTCGCAAAGGAAAACAAATTCTAGTACCAGAGAGTTCTGGTTTTCATCAGCTTTCTCATCTGTGGACTCGCTGTGGCCTGATGAGGAAAAAAGAAGAAGTATTAACTTCTTCACCAGTGGGACACTAGTGCCAGCTGGCCTACATTGTGCTGCTTGTGGGGGATGTGTCACCTTTGGTGTCTTCTGCCTTCCCACCACGGCTGAAACTGCCTGGTGGCTCCTGACAGTTTGTAGGGCCGCAGCTGCCTGAGGATGCTGGTGCTGACACTCCTTAACTTGCACTTTCTTAGCAAGCAAACAGTCTGCTCTTGCAACAATACCTTTTCAGTCCCCCAGTGCTTGCACAGCAGGAGACTTACATGAAGTTTGTTGGTGTGACTTCCAGCTTCTGCCTCAGTTGTGCTGGGGAGAAGATGGCTTAGATCAAACTTCAGTCAAATTCTGATCTGAATAACTTCTGTTAAATTTAGTGAAGACTCAGAAAGAACAATTCAGGTGAAAGCTGTAAAATTAATTTAAATACATGATATGAAATAATCATGCAGGGTCAATGAGCTATGTCTAGGGTAAAGGGAGATAGATACCCCTTTTTGCATGCTTTGTTGCTGTGTTGTAGCTCTACAGTTTGCCCTTGCCACAGAGGAAATGCAGGTTTTTAACACCTTTGCAAATGCAAATTCTTCCAGTTGCTCCTATGTAGACTGATTTGGGTCATGGGTGTGGGTTTTTTGGTTTGTTTTTTTTTTTTTTACTGTTCACTGAACTTGAGGTGCAGAGTATTTGAATCACGTGGGGATACTATCTTAATCCATGTGTGTAATACTGATTTGAAAAAGGAAGATGAGCTCTCCCAATATCCCGTCCTTCTTTATTTCCATCCACAAAAACAGCGCTTATTAGCCAGACATAGAGAATGTACAGCACATGGGAAGGGACGCACCCTGCAACTTCTCAAGTCCCAGCAGATGTTGGCTTGGGTTTTGGAAAGAATTTAGTTGCTTGCTTAAAGATACAGAAGTAACTTGTAGGCTCATGAGGCACTTACACATATCCAAATTTTAGCTTCTGTGGATTTGAAATCCATGTGGGGCAGACCTGTAGCCTTTCTAAACATCATTCTGCTGCCTGATACACCTAAAGATGATGGAAGCGCACTACCTGCTGAAAAGGAACAGTCTGTCAGTTTGCTAAATATACTTGGAACAGCTTGAACAAAAAAAGTAAATGCAAGATATCTAGTACATGCACCACTGAATTCTCTGAATAAAAGATGCTGTCTTTGTGCAATTTTTCTTAAACCAGGCCCCCATTCCAATGCTGTTTGACGCAACTCAGGAAAAATACTTGCACTGTGGCTTTTAATATTTTGGATATTTTTTACTATATTTATGTTTTATATCTAAGACCATGGTGGTTCATGCACTGAGCTGAAGCCTACCTCTCAGTTGGCTTGCTTTGATTCTTGCACATATCTTAGAAATAATGCATAGACATCCAGAGGTCCATACAGCACACATCAAAAATCACTGACTTAGCAAATAGAAAATGCTGAGTGACCTTTAAAGGTAAGGTGTAATCATACACACTTTGAATTAATATGCTGTTCACATTCACGCACTTACAGCTCAGACAGTGTCAGCCTTTGCATAATAAAAAGCATTTAATTCAGTAAAACAGCTGACTGCTTCCTAACAACTTCAACCAAACAACGAAACAAACATTTCTTCAAGGGGAGGAAAACTCAAGTGCAGGTGTAAAACAAGATCACCAGACTGAAAACAAATTTTACCTGCAACTGCTCGATACTGCTGCTAAGGCATCCATTTTTTGTCACTGTTCCCATGCCTTTTTCTAAGCAGCGACTCTTTTGCTTCGTTTCTGAATTGAGCCTCTCATCAGACACTGAACTTTTGTGAAGTCTGCCTTTGAGCGGGGAGAGCAGCTCCGATGGTATCTGTGCCCTTTCAGTTTTGCTCTCTCCAGCCTGCCTGCTCCTCAGGAGGCTGCTCCTGGTAAACACATCCCACGGTGCTGGGAGCGGCACGGGAAGGCTGTGGTGTCCTGGTGCCTTTTGGTGAATTCTTGGGGTGAAGGTGTGGGGTGCGTTGCGGTGAGGACTGACGAGTGGAGCTGGCTGGACAGTACCGAGCCTGAGGTCTACCTGGTCCAGGGCCATGCCAAAGCCCAGTGAGCAGGTAAGAATGGCTGGCTGCGCTGGTTTGGACCCAAGGTCAGTTTAGCCCAGGAGCATGTATGTGGTCATGGATGTCAGCAAATGCCTGGGAAGAGTTCAGCTTGGAGCTTCATGAGAAGGATGTGATTTCTATGTATGTTGTGGATTAGTATTCCTTGAGCTTGTTCACCCTCTTTTTCAGCTCCCGTAGGATTTTGGTTTCCATGACATTGCTTTGCAGGGAGGTCTGTGGTTTTGACTACAAACTGTGTGAGGAACCATCTCCTGTTTGGTGTGATGCTGCTAATACCTTCTTTTGATGTCCTCTGGCTGTTGTATTAAAAGAGGTGGTGCATCACCAATTGCTCTTTGCCTTTTCCAGACCCCTTGTGACTGCATGCATCTCTGCCACGTGTCTCTCAGCTGCCTCTTCCCTTCAGCTGAAAAGTCCTACCTAACTTGGTTATCCCTTTCTATAAGCCAAACTTCTCTGCTGGAAAACAGCTGTAGGTAATGCCCTCACACAAGCCCTTTCCTTCCTCCCCCCGCTTTCTGGCTCTCTACACATCTCCCTGCAACTCATGATAGTTAGGAATTAGTTTAAAACCCAAGCTGAGATTTCCTCTCTTCCAAAACGTTTGCTAGCATTAACCTTTGGCAGCTCCAGGTGAGATTTAGGCGTGCAAAACTCCTGTTGAGTCTTAATCTATTTTACTAATGCTTTAATTTAAGAATGGCAAACATGTATATTAGCATGTGGGGGTGGGGGGGTGAGGAAAATACAAACATGGTGTAGAAGGTCACATGGAAGTAAAAACTACAGACCTTGCTAGCAGTCTTTTTGTGAGCACCAGCACTTTCTCTGCTCTCTCTGTCCTGTCGGTGCGCTAGCTTTCACCAGCTAGCAAGTTTATTTTCACTCTAGCTTTCTGCACTTCATCCTGTCACTTAGGAAAGTGACTGACGAAAAAGCTCAACAGAAGTAGTCTTTCCAGAACAATTAGTACAACCTGTCAAAAGCAGTGAGGCTTCCTAAGCTCACGCCTACACAGGAATGATAACAGGGCTTAAAAACAAGGGCTGGCCACTGTTTGTGCCAGGCTTTTGGGGGGGTTGTCCGTCCGTGACACAGCAGAGGCAGAGCTCTCATTGCCTGACTCCGTAAAGACTTGACCACTGCGTTGCAGCCTGACTCGCACGGTCCTTCTGCTCTGCTGGGAACTTGCTGGAGAAGGTTGCAAATCTGTGGAAACTTTATATCCATCATTCCTGCCTGCCTTTTATTTATTTATTTGTTTGAAGCTAGCTCCATTACCAGGTACTGTATGTCTGTCAGTCTCTGGGGAGACTCCTGTGGTGCCGAAGACAATAGGACAGTAGATGTTTAAACTCCTCCTGAGAGCATAAACTCACTGTATCAGGGTATATGATAGGCTGCTGAGAAGCGTTTGGCTTTTTTGCTGCTGAAGATGGTGAAACAACGAGAATGGAACAAGCAGAGCCTGGAATTAGAAATGGTCCAGGTGTGGCTCTGAAGTCCTCCATAGTTGGCTGTGCTTTACAGGCATCCTGCAGAGGCTTCTTCAGCTTCCCTGCAGTAGCGCTGATGGTTCCTTTGCGGCTGCTGTGGCCACCTCCCCACTAGCCTCTGTGAAACCACCAGAAAGTGCCGTGCCGCCGGCGCAGGGGCTGTCGCCCGCTGGCAGGGAGCTGGCACCCGTCAGCGGCGCAGCCGAGGGGAAGGCCGTCAGCTCTGGGGAAAGGAGCTGTATACACGCAAAAGTGTGCAAAACTTGGGCTCCCTGAGGCTGCCTCATGGTACGGCTCAGCTGTGGAGACCCCCCCCCCCCCCCCAACTAGCCAGTTTCCTCCAGGTTTTCCAGTAAGCCTAGAAGAATTGGAGTTACATTTCTTTCTGGGGATAGAGTGGCTGGGTTTTATTAAGAAAGCTTGCACAGGTCCCCCCCTGAGGGTGCTCTGACCTCTCTGTCCTGGCTCACAGCCCATCACGAAAGGTCCTTAGACCCCTTCCTGCTGATGTTTTCCTTTAGCATGACTGGTCTCCTGCTGTCCAGCATTTTGGCTGACTCTTGCTCCCTGAAGGCTCAAGCTTGGGCATCCATCCCATTCTGCTTTTTCCCAAGCACCATCTTCCCAGGTCTCCTGCAAGTAGTAAGTCTGTCTAAAAGCATCTGTCCTCTCAGGGGGTCTGAGAAACTCTAGACTGACATTTGCCAGTTAATTATTTGCTCCTTTGAACACTTCCTCCTTATTAGACATTTTCAAAGAAAACACATGACCTTAAGTGTGAATGCTTCAGGAGGCATGGGTTCATGCCGGCTTTGTGCTCAGTCTGACCCATCCCTTGTCCCAGCAACCGTGGACAATGCCATCTCCTTCCACTGAGACCCACAGAGACCCACAGAGATAGAGCCCAGCTCTCCTGTTGGCTCAGCTGCAAATGCTGGTGAGAGAGAGAACAAGACTTTGGTATTCCCCAATTAATGCTCTCTGGGATGTAGGTATTTAAAAAAAAAACAACACAAAACAAGAAAAAAAGTCTGTCCCAAAAAAGGCCCCAACCAGAACCTCACTCAAATTCAAAAGAGGATGCTTCAGTGCTTTCCTTTCACAGAGAGAGGAGAAGCATTTTCTTCAGGGTTGGATGACTCACCATGCCTATCTAAAAACCACAGGGATTTTTGGGGGGCAGTTTGAGGGG
Source organism: Pelecanus crispus (assembly GCF_030463565.1). Classification (NCBI taxonomy): domain Eukaryota; kingdom Metazoa; phylum Chordata; class Aves; order Pelecaniformes; family Pelecanidae; genus Pelecanus; species Pelecanus crispus. Next base: position 54,743,987 of record NC_134676.1, read on the forward strand.
AGCTCATGACTGGAGTCAAAACCAAATTCATCCAGAGAGAGACACTTGGCTTCAGGAAAGGCAGCAGCCAGCTCTCATCAGGGGCCTGCCCAAAGCCACCTCTCAGGGTGAATTGTGGCAGTGGTTTCTCCTTGCAGCTCCTGGCCCTCTGCTCCAGTTCACGCATTCAGACAGCAGAGTGGAGCAGAGGCAGCATGCTTCGTGCTGGGCTGACTTATCTGTCCTTGCCAGCTCCCGCTGGAGGAGCCGGATCCCTGAGGTCTTAACATCATAATGCTGTTCAGTTCAGTGCTGAGAGATGGATTCAGCAGCTTCACCTCCCATGCTAGCCTGAAACCACCACGAGCACTGTGGGCACTTCCTAAACAACCTCTGCTCCCTCAGCAAGGGACAAAAGCCCAGCAAGGTGGGACCTCGACCCAATGCCTTGTGCGAGGTCAACAGAAACTGGTCCAGTGTGTTGGTAGGAGGTTGTGAGGGGTGAGGACTGCCACGTCCAAGCTAACACAGCCTCATGAATGTTAACAAAATTCACCCGAGAGGCAAATACAGCCTCCCCAGCTCCTGATCAAGAACCATGACCCACAAACATGTTCAAACAGGCAGAAAGTGCTGCAAAAGTGGGTAACAAATGGGCAGGAACTTTCTGCCGCTCTGCCCAGAGTGTAATCAGACTGAAAAACATTGTCTATGTAGCTCATGAGAAATGTATGTACAGCTGGGCTGATTTAAGGGGATTGATGCTCTGAGTGACCATCACGCTCTCTGGCAGTGACAAACACCAGATGCATTGAAGGTGGTGGTTAAAGCCCTCTGAGGGAAGCAATTATGAAATGAGCTGACCCGGATGCAGATTTCTTTGCCCTTGAGCTGAGGGAGAAGGCTTAAGCAGGAGTTTTATATCCCTTCCAATCTTGCTTGTATTTAATCCTTGCTAATGCAGCTCGGAAAGCGCTGTGAACATTTGTCCGGCCCTCTTCTGGGCTCCTGGTTTCAGGGCATGACAACTTCTGCAAGGTTTGGGTGAGTGGCAGATTGAAAGAAGAAAAGGAGAGCACATGTTCTCTCTCGATTTTCTGGGGGTTTTTTTTGGTTTTTTTTCTGTTTTTTTTCCTGTCTCTAAGGAAGGACAACAGTAAAACAATAGTCTTAAAACCCAGCTCTGACCTCATAGCATCCTCATTCTCTCCCCATCTTGCTTTCTCATTTTAATGTCTCTTGTTTGGATGAAATATCATAAACTTATCCTTAAGCCTGGATCTGGAGGCTCTGAACTGCTTTACCTTTACACATCCTTATAGTGCTCTGACAGCCTAAATAGATGTTAGCTTCAGCTGTTCCCATGCACAAGCCAGTATCTGTAATTCTCATCAGCGGTGCTGAGCACTTCTGAAAATCAAGTTATGCCTTTCAGATGTGAAGACAAAAGTCTTGCAGTCTCTGCTTAGGGACCTAACTCTGATAAATGCTGTCCTGTATGCTGAAAAACCATTAATTTAACCATTACTTTCTGCCTGTTACTGGATGGTGCAGAGGGTGCTGTGAACCGGACTCTTCTTCATTGCTTTATGGTAAGGTACAGGCAAATATAGACACTTGGCAAATGTGTTTGCTGGCAGGGAAGCTCAATACAGCAGATGTCTCTGAAGCCTCAAAGATCAAGGCTGAGGGATGGAGATGCTGTGTCCCAGAGGTGTGTAGACCAGAAATTCCTGACTGCTCAGGAACTGGACTGCTCTGTCCATTTTATTTTCCATTTCATTCGTCTGTGAGTGGGATCTGGCACCAGCTAGTTGTTTAGCTGTATGGATGGATCCCTTCATATCCATCTGGATAGCTGAATTTTTGTCTGGCTCCGTAACCTCCTCCTGTCCAGGCTATTGCAGACTGAGAGCCTCCTCCTGTGTGCTCTGGGTCCAGCTGTTCCTTTTCTAGCTCTTCCTGCCGCCTTTCCTGTGAATGAATGCAAGGCAGACATAGAGGCTTCTTCTAAGCTCATTTCATCATGCTCGTGATAGTCATCTTTGTGCTAGAAAGCCTTTCATCACGTTTCTCCCAAAGTATTTGGCAGGGTAGTGTTAGCAGGTCCATCAAAGTACCCGGTGGAGCCCTAGTGATGAATAGTTTGACCAGTGAATGGTAAATAAATATATTCAAGACCCCCACATAAGATCTACTGCCCACTTGTTACAGAGGTGTGGTGGACTAAATCCTGCAGAACTGGTGCAGTGCAGAAGGGTGGGAGAAGAAATGGGTAAAAGGTCAGGAAAACCTGGAGCAGAACAGTTCTAGGGCATGAGGCAAGATAGTTATTTGTCAATATGCTCTTGGAAGAAAATGTAATTGTTGGAGAGCTGGCCTTGAAGGAATGTATGGATCTGTGATTCCATCCATCTGTGATTAAAGAGCCTTGACTGTGTGTTGCTGTGAATTTTGTGTCTCCTGTACTTTGAATTTCTGTTTGTAGCTGATGCTTACCCTAAGGTATTTGGTGGAACTTCACAGAAGTTATTATTGTCCTGCGGGGCAGAATGTTCCATCTGGCTGCCTTTTTTTTAAAGAGTATTTTTGTAAGCTAAGGCCTTTGCCAATGTGAACCATGCAATGACTTGCTATGCCGTAACAATTGGCTGCCTCAAACATAGGGTATGAATATAAAGGTCACTGAAGAATGTATAGAGTTAATGATTTATTTCATCTGTCACTTCAGACAGAATTACGGGCTCTGTCTTGCCCCTCTGGGAAGAAACTTAATGCCGACTGCAGACAGTTTTTGCAGTACAGTTTAGCGCTGGTGTGTGCTTTATCTTGGAGATTTGATTTGTCCCCACCTGTTCAGAAAAACTAATTTTAATCTTAGTCCTGCAGCCTTTCTCTCCTCTAAGAAACTGGACCTTTACTAAGTCAAACTGCTTCTTATGAGTAGGAAGTGGTGGGAAGGTGCTGGTGGCACCAGGCCTGGCTGGCACTGGGATGTTCGATCCATCTGCCCATCTGTACCCCCAGGTGCTCCCCTGCTAGCTGGGGAGACCACCCTGTGCACCCTCCCTGCCTCCTGGCCATGGAAACAGGTTTTACTTGTGTGGCATGGTCATAAAAACAGGTTGGGCTATTGTCCTCATCTAGACCGCAGTGGTCAGGCAGGGACTGCCCAACAGGGACCTTCAGACAACACTTGCCACACGTTTGCATACCTTATTTTTGGTCATCCTTGTAGCCCTTGCTCCTCCTTTTCTCTGCCCCAGTCTCCTCCCAAAGAAACAGCCCACCCCATTTATGGTTTTTCTGTGGGTCCCAGTTTTGCGACATCCATACTCAAGTTTGCTATTTCTGATACTATTCTCTAGGCATTTTTAACCCTAACTGGTATTACTGAGATGGTTGCCCACTGCTGCTGGCCTTGCAGCGGGTAAGCCAGCTAAGGATGTGAGGGTTGGGTGCTCAAACATCACTGCTTAATACTGAAATACTTGGGTTGGAAGACAGAGGTGAGCTCTTCAAAAGCACTCTGAGTTGGCCTGTGTCTGCTCTGGTTGATCTTGGTGGTGATAGAGTTAAATGAACACTTTGAAAATCCTACCTGAGAGCCCATCTGAAGGGATTTCATGTTCCTGCTGCTGTTTTTTCACTAAAAGGTAGATAAGCTTTGTTTATTTTGACTCTACAGGCAGAAGCACTTGCGTGGGATAATGATGTATCGGCTCATGCCCAGACTGTTGCCAAGGCCAAATACGAATTTTTATTTGGCTTGGAAGAAGAGAAGCCTTCAGAAATGGGTAAGTGCTACTTATTATGATTGTGTGCAAGAAAAAAAAAAAAAAATCTCTTAAGCCACATAGGAAAGTTACCCCCTGATGACCCCACGAGGGCTTGCTCACTGTGCTATACTGCCCTTCTCCGGCCCACAGTGCAAGTACCAGACCAAAGGAGCCTGCTGGTTTGGCCCCAGAAAATGACAGCAGTTCCCTGTCTTAAGCCCCTACCTTTCTCTTTGGTTCATGCGGGCCACCTCGATGTGACAGCAAGGACTCATGTGCCGGAGACGCGTTGGCGGAGGGAGTCCCAGCACTTCTCTGCAGCAGAGTCATTTCAGCCACGCGTTCTGCAATTGCACGTGCCAAAACAACGGCCATCTCTGCCTGGAGGTCCTTCCAGGAATGCCATTTGTGGTCTGCATGCTGCTCTTCTACAACTAGAGGTAGATAAGATTTTAATTTAGATACTGGAGGTGGTACCTGAACTGCTCCATCTTCTGTAGTCAGTAATTCAAGAAATCCAGGTGCAGTATCTAATGTTATGCCTAAGGATCAGTCTTGTTCCTGTTCTTTTCTTGTAAATACAGGGCATCTTCCACCTTTTTGCAGCCCAAACTTAGAAGAAAAGAAATGTAGTTACTATACTTCTCTTGCCTCATTGTAATTACCAACAATCCCTGCCCTCTTTGCAAAAGTATTTCCTCAGGCTGTTCTCTTTGCACCTTGATCCTTTCCAATTGCAAACTTTCTGGAATGTCACTTTTAATTAAAGAAGACTCCCTTCTTGCCAGAGAAGGGCAGCACTTTGTACAAAGTTTGGTCTTCCACTTGGGAAATCTTAATTGCGGAGTGTGTGTGTGGGGAGAAACCAAAACAACCAAAATGTCCTCATTTAGGAATTTTAAAAACTTTTACAAATTACCACAAAGTGTGTATCAGATTATTACATGAATCATGATGACCTCATTTCTTGTTTGGAGAGACACAGTGTGAGAGCACTGTCAGCAGGCATTAGTACATTTCCGGAGATTGGCATTAAATAAAGTATGCTGTGTCTAATAAATCCAAGTGAATCTATTGTTATTACTAACCAAAAACAATTATCAGATGTGATGGGTATTCTGAGCTGACTGAATACTGAGTCCTGGAATAAAGGGTGGCAAAGAATAAGCCAGATATATTGGCTTATGTGTGTAATTTTCTGTATTTTTTTCTGTGCTGTTTCTTGCCTTGTTTCTGAATCTCCTTTTCCTTTATTAATCAGAAACTACCATTAGGGGCTAACAGTGAAATGGGATTGACTTCAAGGAGAGTTTCCAAATATTTAACAGTGGTTAACGTATAGCATTTGTGAATTGTACCCAAAAACTGGGTGATGTTGTGCCTACCTAGACTGGCTTCATGCTGTAACAGACCAATGCATCCTTCTCCTCCAGGAAGATGTTTGACCGCAAGGGATAAATAAGGATGGTGCTGCCCCTTCTACTTTTTTTCTTGAAGCGAACAGGTTTTAACTGGTTATTAACTGGAGATGAATGAGGACGGGGCTACTGAGGGCACAGTAGTACAAACCCAGGGCTCTGTGTACCAAATCCTGGCCTCCTCTGATTTGACATATGTTGAATGTGTCATGATACACGCTTTGGGGGGAAGCAGCTATGCCTGGAAGTCTCTCTGTCCGTCTCTGTGTTAGATGGGGAGGGGAAAAAAAAACACCACAAATCCAAACAAACCTGCTACTTTCTGAAGTTGCCTTTAAAAGCAAGAAGACATGGCTTTGTGGGTCACAGTATGAAAGATTTCAAGCTAACGAGTGACAGGGGCAGGGCCAGGAGAGCTACTGGTGTTTAAACTTGATCAAGAGAACAGCTTGTCACCAAGGGCAGTAAAGCTGAACTTCAATTTATCTAACCTAAAGCAGTTTCAACCGTGCCTTGGCTGGCCTCAGAAACTGAGAACATAACACGTAAGCTGCTGAATGGCTTAATTACATCTGCCTCTGTGTTTATCCTTTCCCTTTGGGCCACAACCATTACTGAAGATCTGCTGGATGCTGTTGAGGGTATAAATTCTTTAATTGGATACTGAAATACTTGCATCGGACAAGCCAATTCACTAAGATGGAAGAATAATTGGGGGCGACTGTAGCAAACGCTTCTGTTTGCCTAGATGGGAGACAGCAGACTTTGTTAATAAGCTGCCGTGCTTATTTTCACCTTCCACATTGAAGCTTGTGGTCATTGTCACAGCTGAGAGGAGGGGAAAAAAAATTAGATGCCTGTAGAAGACGTGTTTCATTGATGATATTCAAATGCTAATAAAGCTGTCACATTAAAAAAATTCCTCCTTATTTCTCTCCTTTGCTGTCCTCAGTCTGGTTTTATCTGGGATATTTGCGATTCCTGGTGTACTCATGTGCTCTTGTCTTTACTGCGTAATGCCTCTTATCTGGCTCCTCTCCTCTCTTGTCTGTCGCCCATCCTCCTGCCCTGGGTGCATCACTTGGAGCAGAAGCAGGACCAGGCCCCTGGGACCCTCATCGCACCGTGGGAGGGCTGGGGGCCACATGTCTCCCTGCAGACCCCTGCTCGTGGGGCTGCTCCTTGCCGCCGTGGGAGCAGGGAGGATGGACCACGTGCGGCCGCACGCCCCGTCACCGCCTGGCTGCCTTCCTCAGCAAAATCCCAGCCTTCTGCCTTCCAGCAAAAGAAAATGTTTTTTAAAAACTGAATTTGGCTGGGTTGGACAAGACGTCTTCTCAGCCTCGTTGACATAAAGGGCACTTGTGTATGGAAACATACCCTCCTCTGGAACTGGCCATGGAAACAGTGATCTCTATTGAGCTTGGGATCTCTCTTTAGGCTTGAACACACTACAGAGTACTGATTTTTATGGATTTGCAGTTAATACATTTAAATACCAAAAAGAAAAAAAAGTCCTGACAATGTGACTTAGTTCTTAAAAGTGCTTCCTTGGGGAAAAAGGGGGGGGGGGGGGGGGAATATGCTACAGAATAACTGCTTAAGTAAACATGAAAGCCAAGTACCCCATAATTCCTGTTATATGAGAAAATAAATCCAAGACAGTTGTTACGAAGAAAATAGCTTCTTAAGACGCATAAACAGTCTCTTCTCTGATGCTTCTAGGAGGAGAAAGCTTTCACCCCTCCTGTGTAACAGAGGGTTTAATCTCATCCTTCACAAAAAAGCCCTGTACAAATAGTCCCCGGGTTGCTATGCAAATCTGCTCTTTCCCAACAGCTGCTGGAAGAAGCTTGGTTTTGAATTCCTGGTGAAACAAATAGCTTTTTGGAAGGCCTGTCACTTGCTGTTTTGTGTACAGTGAGGTGTCATGAGGCAAATGAGCTCATTTAATAGCTTGCTTCTGCCAGAAGAGATGGTCCCAGCCGCATGCTGCTGTGGATTGTCTCATGCTAGTTCTTGGGCTCATCTGTTTTCTTAGCAAGCCCAAGCCAGCAAAAACTGAGTAACAAAAAAACCTGAAAATAACGCCAAAAAAAATTTCTAAAAAGAAAGGTTTACTTTCTCCTGGCAATGTGTGCTGAATCATCTCTGCAAGGGGTCAAACAGTGCCAGAGCTGACACATGAAAGAAAATGAAATGCATACTTTAACCCATGCAACATACCCATTCCTGAACCTGAATCATGCAAATGATTGCATTTGCTGTAGAATTTCTTTAACTTGTTTCAGGAGCAAAGGAAGCACACAATGGCTGCTTTTTTTTGTATGAGCAAAGCCTTTTCTTGGTCCTATGATGCTGATTTAAACAGCCTTAAGAAAATTACCCCAGTAATTTTCTGTAAAATGAGTATCACTAACTTACTGGGTTGTCCTTTGCTCTTCTGCCTTGCTTGCTTCCTCTGTGTCACATCAAGCCATGTGTGTCCAGCTCCGCTGCATCTTCCTTGCACTGCATGGATGTGGCACCTTCCTGATCCTCACTCTAAAAACTGCCCTTAGGCCACGGTCACTCAGACATTGGATCCATCTCATGCTAGCCCAGATCGCTGACTGTAGTCTTGCCCAGTGCTTCAACCGCATCACTTTCCATTTCGATGCACCACCCTTTGTCATGTTTTCATCTCTTGCTCTTTCCATCTCCAGGCAATCCTGAAAGTCTGGGCTCCCTGGTCTGGTATCTTCCTCTGCAGCTCTGCTTTCCTGAAAAGGTGCAAAACCGCATTTTTTGAGGGTTGAAGGACTGCCTGATTTTCACATTCATGTTGCTTAATTGCGGTGGACAGAGCCTGTGAGGATAGGTACGTCAGACATGTATTTAAGAGTATGCCCTGCAACATTTACCAGGGACACATGCAAGGCTGGAGTCCATAAAACTCAGAACTGTGGTGCCCCCACTTAATTAAATTAAAATTCCATCACCCCGTTGTGCGTACTTGAGTCTATCAGCTTTTTTGTTGTTGTTGTTTTTAGCGTCCCACTGCATTTTCTGACACACTGAAGACCTGCAGGAGTTTTTAAATAGCAGTGTGTAATGAATATGTTTTCTCATAGATATCCCTGATGTTTGGTGTCGCTGGTTGGCAACGATGCAAAGAGAAGGTTAACTTTTTAAAATTTAAGTCTCAAGAGGTACTGCATTAAAAGGTACTTTTCCAGTTGTGTTTGTGCACTCTTAAGAAGTGATTACCTCTCTGGCACCAGCACATTGACCGGCTGTGCTGAGTGCTCCTCTTTCACTCCAGTGCAGAGTAAACCAGGTGATTTTGAACTACTGCTTGGATGCTCTGAGGAGCAGCAAGCTCTCACAGTGCTGTCAGAAGAGCACATCTGACTGTGCATATGGAAAAATTAATGCCGGTGAAGGAGGTCAGATTGCACTGTGCTCTGCATCTAGTCTGCGTGAGGTGGAGCCATCTTGCTGTCTTTCTCTTTGAATTTCTGAGTCCCTCTCCCCGGGGCTGGGCACACTATGGAGCCATCAGGTGTGGTGTGATGGATGTCTGGGTTTCCAGTCCCAGGGAAAGGAAAACTAAAGGGGCGTGAGGCATTATGCTACGTTCCTTGCTCTGCAGGAGGAAACTGGATGTCTTGTGACCTGCACTTGAAAGCTGGATAGTTCAAGTTATCATAACCTACAGCTGCAGGGAGGAGATTACCACATCCTCGACTCGGTAAACAACAGAGTTGTTTGAAGGCCAAGGGTTTAGTACAAATAATCATTAAAACATGGGCTGTTTGTTTATTGTTTTTTAAAGATGCAGAATTAAGCACTCGGAAGCTAGGAAATGCCAGAGTTAAGGTAGTAATTACCTCCCCGTCTGTGGGCTGTTGGCCGAAGTTGAGAGCTGCGCTGACGTGAGCGCACAAATATTTGGGGGCCTGGTGATGCTGGCAGCCCGTTGGTGGTGTCTGGCCACTTTAGATGCTCTGAGCACACGTGGTGCAGGCTGAGCTCAGCTGAAGCTGGCAGGGCTCAGAAACACTTTCCCGGAGGCGGTCGAGCCCTTCCCTTCCGTCGGGCAGACGGAAAACGATGCATCCAGACCAGTGGGCACAACAGGAGAGGCTCGGCCAGCTGACTTGGCCAGCCATAGGTGGGTACGGTGGGGCATAGCTGCATTTTTGCTTGTTGTCACCATGGGCTCCTCCCCCCTCCTTGGCTTCAGCCCCATCACCTGGTGAGATAGGCACCACACAAACACAAGCCCTCCATCGTGCTGTAGCCTTGCTTCATCTCTGAAGCTTTCTGAAGGAAAAGATGCATGTTATGCTGCTTCTGGAGATGGCTTGATAATGAACATGGGGAAGGCGTTTAATTAAAATTATGTGGGTAGATGCAGTTCTGGACTAGTATCCCACTGAGAAAGTGTAACACAGGGTACAGCAATATTTTTCTGGTTCACAGTTCACCGCTTTAACAAGTGCCTTCTGCTGTAGACCCCTGCGTTGTTTGTTTAACTCTGTCCTGCTTCCTGAGGAAGGGAGTCTCATTCACTGTGCGAGCTTGCTGAACAGTTACCATGCAATGTCCAGCTGCGCCTTTAGCAGCAAATACTCGGAGCCGGGGAGACATGCATGTCCCTCTGTGCCCTGTTTTTGTTTTAGCTGGGTGCGTAACTCAATATTCAGCTCCTGGGGTGCTTTCAGGACTGCTTAGCAAGCTTTCTCTTAGCCTGGCTAATTGGTCCCAAACCATGAAATGCAGTAAAGGACATCCTTTTCTGCAGATGTGCCTAGTTTCTTCAGCGGCTGCTGCAAAGGTCCAGAGTTTCTGAGATCTGTGAGTAGTAGTGTGGGGTTTTTTAAGCCATTGCTGCATGCTCAAAGTCTGGCAATACATTTTTTATCCGAAGAGATCCTTCTATCTGAAGGACTTTTTGAGGGTTTTAAAAAGATTCTTTAAAAATACAGTATTTTAAATATGTAACATTAAGTACAAGTGGATTTAGAGAGGCTGTGAAGTCCTTGTGCAAGTGTCAAAGCAGCTGTGGGCTGTCACTGCTCCCGAAGTTTGCTCTTTCAGCTGAAGGCTCTTAGGGAACTTTTAAAGTAATTCTTGCTACCACTGTGTGTATCTACACTTAGAAAATCACCTGTTAGGTGCTTCCTTTCTAAATTATGGCAGTGGAAAAATAGAAAATTTCAGATTCTTTTTGGATCTGTCTCTTGAATTTTGGATTTAAGACTTTTCCAAACGTAAGTCTTAAAACAAAACTTGAGATTCTCACAGCCACATCACTCCAGGGGGTGGGGCTTTAAAGAAGAAAAGTACATTAAATACAGTAAGACTCACCCGCACTTTTACATCAGGATAAGGAGCCCAGATATTCCCTTTGTATTCCCTCCTGTTCCCGCTCATGCTAGCAGCTGTTTTGCTCTACACTTTTGCTTTCCAGGGTAATGACTCTTGGGAGCAAGCTATCTCACTGACCATCTGTGGCCCATACAGCAATTTGTAGTGGGTAATCCCTCACACTAAACCCTCCCAGCACGTGCTACGTATTAGTTGTGGAGTTTGTGCTGTTCTGAGCTCGCTGTAGGCCTGTGTGGTGCTACGGCAAGGTGCCATCCTTCCCACAGCTGGGGAAAGGTGCGGGGCTCACTGGAGGACTCTGAGTTCAGTGCGGTTGGCGTTATGCAAGTGCTCCCAAACCCTCTTTACTGCTGGGAAATAGTTAAAATCTGGGGTGGGGGGGGAAATACACAACTGAGTCTCAGCGTTGCTTACCTAAGCCTTTCCACCAGGAACAGGGGTAGAAGGTTTGCAATTCTAAACAAATCACAGATAGACTCAAACAGACGCACAGTGACCTGGGTATTTTACATGCTGTTTTGGTCGTTGCTTTCTTAATGGACAGGATTTACATTCTTAACCTAGCAGCTTTTCTCACTCCCTCTTTTTCAAGCCATGACAACTCGGGCATCACATCACCACCTGGCTCCAGGTGCTGGGACTTGGCTAGCGGAGACATTTGTGACAAGTTTACCTAGTGTGGGCATGGCTGTCGTGTGGCAGACTGAAGGCTCACCTAACACAGCCTCTGGTTGCTCAAAAACCCCAGAATTTAAGGAACTGTGCAAAAGCAGCGGCAAGCAGTACTTCTCTGATAACCTCTTCCAGTGTGCAGCAAGCTGTGGGTGTGGCATTTCCTGAGTGACACACTGCCCCGGATGCTTGCAGGGGGATTATTTTCTTCCCTGAACTAGTCAGTTTAATTTCTGGGTAACCCTGAGCTGCTGGCTGCCACGCCACTGCCTGGCTGTTCAAGCACGGCGAGTGCAAGGTGCCCCGCTCCTGTGCACACTACTGGGTCTGTGTCAAACCTCCCGCTGACAGCAGCAGGGATCCCCTCTGGTCATCTCTTTTCGGGGTGAGGGATCTCAGCCAACACAGTCACTTTTTCTGCATTAGGCTCTGCCATATCTCTGGTCTCCACCACCTTCCCTGTGTGTTTTGTAAGGCAGCAGAGGCATTTAACCAGGGCTTGTGTTCTGGGCAACTCTCGCCTACCTCTTCCCTCTGCTTCCCCCCTCTGCTGCCTTCACTCAGCTTCCCCGTTTCCACCAACCTGTTGTTTTCACATAATGCTGGTATAACTTTACAGGGATGATGGCCTGGCTCCGCTTCCCCAGGCAAGCAAACTGCCCAAGACCCTGAAGTGGCTGCAAGCTGCAGAAAACCCTGCGCCCAGTCTGGTGTGGACATTTGCAGTCCAGTTACAAAAGCACAGTGCTTGCATTATGCTAATCCCCCGGCTTTGGCTAACGAAGGACCTCCACTGGCCGGGCAGGACCTATCATGGCATGGAGAATGACATCATTTGGAAAAAGGGCTGCTGTGCCAGGCTGCCAGTGATTGTGCAGCAGCCCTCCCCTCTCACAGGGGGAGGCCGCTCCATCTCTGTGTGCACAGGCACCGCTTTATAAATCGGAATAGTTTTAGTTACCACAGAAGTTGTAACTGGAGGGAGTGCAGGACGAGGAGACACGTGTGACCCCCCCCCTCCCCCCCCAACAGGCTGCAATAACGATATAATGCCATAAATCCAGCGATTTTTTCATTAAGCTCTGACATCTAGAGATTAGTTTCCTCTTAACACACGCATTGTTTTTACTTGCCCTAATTTGCCTTTTACAAATAATGGCAAGAAATGCTGGTACCAAGAAAGCATAACCGGTGTGATGCTGCATGCAGGCTCACCCACGTGCTGCTTGTGATCGGCGCAAGGAGCTGCGGAGAAATAAAATGCAAGATGACTGGGCTGCTTTGTGAAACCTTCCAGCTCAGCACTGCTGAAACGCCGTCGGGTGCCCCGCGCTCTGGGACCAGCACACCACCCTCAACATCGCCATTCTGCCCATTTCTTCCCTTATGGACGCGGTTATAATAAACGGCGGCTAAGCACAGATGCTTCCCTGGCATACCGTCAGGCAGCCTTGCTGGAGGAAATTTTTTTTCCCCCCTGCAAGCTGCCAAGGTGGACTCCTTAGCTCCTGCGATAAGACTGAATGAGACTGCAGTTCCCCCATCAGTTTCATAATACTCAGAAAGCATCCATTTACATCATTGTGTGCAGTGCAGGGCAGCAGCTGCCAGGAAATTTGAAACTATTTTGATTCCAGTTGACTAGAACAGCAGCAATTGAATTAGCTGGTATCGCTATAGATAAACTGATGAGCTGTGCATTTTATTTCTTTGACCAATGGGTAACTGCTGGAGCTACAGTAACCTCTGTGAGTAAGGAGACTGTTCAAGCAAATATATCTAATTTCTCGAGCTAGCTTATATATATATATATATATACTGTATAGAGAAAGACACTCACACCATTCTTTTGTAAAATGTACCTGTAAACAAAATGTCTGTCTATGCTTGTAACTTGTGTTTTGCTTCCTAGAATTTCCTTTTTATTATGCTGTAGACAAGCTTGCTTGACATGGAATGGTTATTTACCTATGAAATATCATATCTATGCCTAATTTAAGTCATGAATTCTTTCAACGTCTAGTCATCAGAAAGACTGCCAACTGCTGTTAGGTTATATTTGCCCGGTCTCAGTTTCCTAGCCAGTCACCCCCTTTCTATTTTAGCTTTTTCTCTCTCCGTTTAATTCTTTTTTTTTTTCTTTGTTGAAAGAAGCCACCTTCAATGCAAAGTAGAAATCGGTGTTACCTGAGAGTGTGTGTCCTTTCTTTGTTTGTTTGGTGAAGGGTATTTTTTTTCCCTGCTCATCTTCAGTGCGGTCCTTAAATTTTGTTGTTGCCTTTCTAGCCTTGTTTGTAATGCAGTCATATTGGGGGATGGGGTCGGACAGGATATGCCAGTAGCTGCAGCAAGACATGATGCTGTGGTGGTGGATGGGAATAAGGGAGGAGTTTCCCTTAAAGAGCTCAAGCTCCTGCAAGCTCTGGTACCTGAAAGAGGTCTCCAAGCAAAGGGAAAGGCTTTGCACCTTTTAGGAGCAGGGGGCAATTGGTGGTGGTTTACCGCAAAGAGCGGAGACCTCGGCAGCCGTGTGCATGGTGGTGCCTAATGAAATGGGGACAGACTGCTGCTTTGGTGCCATATGTGATTTTCTTTTTTTATCAGGCAGTGAATTAGGCAATGTTCCGTGAAGGCGAGAATCCTGCTGACTTGTGCTCGGACATGGCAGCGGCAGCAGCAGTCCTTCCAGGGCAGGGCTGCTGGTGCATCACTGTAGAAAAGGCCTTATATTTCTACTGTGAAAGCGCTCCTCTCTTGCCCAGGTGAAACATGGCTTGCTAGCGTGGCGGAGAGGAGTACCTGTGCGCGCGCTCCCTCCTGCACGTCTCTCTGTGCCCATATATGCGTGTATGTGCTCTGTACGTGTACCTCTTCTGGAGTCTGCCAGGCTTTCCAGAGGGTAAAGTTTACTTGGGATGAAGTTCAGGAGGAGAAGTAAATCAGAAACTTGCTCGGGATTGCTTGCTGCCGTCAGCAGCGGCTGTCTGTGGCAGATGGGGACACGCAGCAGTGCATTTAGCATTCACCACCAGATATAAGGTTGCCTCTGTTTCCCTCATGTCAGTTCAGAAGCTAAGATAGCAATTAGCAGAGACGAGCCTGGCGCCTTGGCAGGGTCTGCGTGCGGTGCCTTGGCAGGGCTTGGCCTCCAGCACACGTTGGCTGTATCCCAACCCCATGGGGGGTCAGCTGGAGGGGCGATGCTCTCTCTGGGCTTCCTTCCAACGAGGCGGGGTGTGTGGGTTGGAGGGAGGCACAGGGGGTCCCAGCTCCTGGGGCACTATGCGTTGCCTTCCTTTGGGATGTGGCCAGAGTGTGCGGCCTGGGCAGCAGCATGGCCAAGCGCTGCACCGTGATGCTGGGGGCTTGAGGTGATCCCAGCTGGGGCATGTCCCACTTGCAGGTCTGCAAGCTGAGATTTGCTGTAGGTGGAGCTGTGTCCACCGAGAAGGGTTTATGTTAGCATCTGTAGTGACAGGCTCCCTATCGGGAGTTCTTCTCTCTTAAAAAGATCCCATCTCTGGACATGTCCTGAGAGAGCAGCAAGCACTAACGCCGCTGCATTAGAGCAGACCAGGGCTGCGGGGTGGGGAGCTGGGGCATTTTGCTGGCTTGGGCTGGTCCCAGTGCAGGTGTAGGGATGTTGCAGCCAGACAGCATTGTTCTCATCCATGAGTCCGTCCTGGTGGAAGGGTGTCCCAGTGGCTACCTGGTGCCTGTGCCATGAAGTGGGGTGGTGTGGGATGCACCCAAGCACTGCGTGGCTGAATTGTTCACAAAGGGGGCTGTTTGTTTGGGGCTTCCGGCACTTAGAAAAAGCACCATGCCTGGAAACGCTCATGTGGGGAGAGGGACCTCACTCTCTTCTTCACACTCTCCCAGTGCACCTACACCTCTGTGCTGGAAAACCTGCCTTGAAGGCAGGCTGGTGATGGAGAAGTGGTCAGGGCATCCATGCTCCTCACAGCTCCCTGGGAACTTGCAGCAGGGAAGAGGTCCCTGCTTTGTCTAGTTGCTGTCCTCAACAGCAACCAAGTCATCTAGGTGAAACCTGACCCACTGAAGTTTTATTACGGAGTGATTAAATCAACAGCATGGAGGTATCTAGAGAACCTAGTGGGGAAGAGACTGTGGTTTGGCATGGTCCAAGTCTGTCTCTTTGATCCTGCACCACACACAACGTGTAGTAGTTACCCTGTGGCTAGATATACTGGACAGTGAGCTGGCAGGTGTGAGCTGCTGCTCGTCTTTACAAACCCTGGCAGATAGATAGCTGCATTAGTGCGGTGCTGAGCTTGCGTTAAATTGTCCTCCCTTTCACCTTGAACTCAGCCTGTCATTAACCTAGCAGCTACATGGCTTCCTCCTCAGAAATGGCTTGTGGCCAGCCTGCTCGGAGTGGAGGTGGGGATCGGTTTGCTACGCAGCACCTAGAGATGCGCCTCGAGTGGGGCAAAGTGTCCAAATGCAAGTTGGTGTCTGGTTTCAGAGCTGCCACCCCTGACATTTTTCAGAGTAGGTGTTTGGATCTGGCCCCCCCGGTTGTTTGTTGTAAAGCACTTTTATACTCCAGGCCAGTTTTTTCCAGGAGGGTACAGTGGATGCAGCTGTTGCTGGTTTCTTTGGTTTTTTTTTCTTTTTCAAAAGCTTAGTTCTTCCTTGGGCCATAATGTAAGGTGGCCAAGTGTCTGTCATTGTGTCATCCGTGAGGTCCCTCTGAGGACAGCTGGTTCTCTGTTACACCACAACAATGGGAGCCACTGGGTGCTCAGCGCTTGGAAAGTGGGGCGATCTGTTTTCGCTCCTGCTTTGTTTACATCAGTTGGAAAAGCAGCGCAAGGAGGGGAGGGGTAGCAAGCTTTTTGTGCAGCGGTGAATTGTCTGCAACAGAAAATGTGAAATGCTCGGTATGCGTACATCACTGCAACGTGACCTTCAGTTACCTGAGTTGTTAGAAGAAAAGGGTAGTGCTGGCAGAAGGTTGAATTGCTCATTAATTGCTTTGTAATTTAGCTAATTGGTTTTGTCAAGGCTGTGGAATATACATGGTGTGGCTGATTATCTTCCCAGTGTTTCATCTTTATGAGTTAAAATGACCTAAAACCATTTTTTTTAAATAAAACCAACATGTATGACGCATGCTGTGGATGGATTTCAGACCTCTGAATATCTGCTTTCTTCAGCCTTTGCGCCTGGCCTGTGGCCTCAGACTGTTCATGGGCCACTGAGACCCTTTCTGAAGTGTAGCAGACATTTCTGGCATTCCTTCCTCGGCAGTGCACACTCCCAAAGTAGGGCTGCCCAAAAACTCCTATGTAAAAGGACCAGCTCTGGATAAATGCAGTGTGAGAGCGTGCAGAAGTGAGTTAAACCAAACGGTATTTTCCCTGCAGGGGAGAGCGTAGTTACTCTGTTAGGAGAGGGCTTGGAAGGGAGGTCAGGCTTTTTGCTTATGCATGTGGTAGATAAAGGTACGCTCTCTTTTTTTTCTTTGCAGGTAGTGGCCGTGGAAGCAGCACTTTGCTCCCTCATACCATCATCAATGAATTTCCAGAGTACGGCGCCGTAGAGCCAAGCGGAGACGCGCCGAGGGCTTTGTCGCCGTGCCAGGCAGAGCCTGTGACACGCAGCCCAGAAAGACGGGACGGTCACCACTGGGTACCTGGCGGGCCCCTTCCTCAGCGTGCGGCTCCTGCAGACAGTTCGAGACCTGACGCTGGGGCAGCGCAGCTGCGCGCCCCAGAAGAAGGTTTGCAACCTGCGGGTAACCTGCCAGAGATTATGAAAATCTCTCGACGGCTGGAAGCAACAAAGGTGCAAGAGAGAGCAAATACTTCTCTTGATTCAGAGACGCAAATGGAAAAAAAGAGCGTTACTGGCAGCCAAAACGTGCAGGCAGCCAGAGAACCAGTTCCAGCAGGCCAAGAAAAACCCTCAGACATGCCTCTTCCATCTGAACGAACAGCTGAGGAAAAAATGTATTTGATTGTAGAGAAAGATCTGGCTGCAATATGGGCTGGAGTAAAGCAGTCCGAGTCCTTGCAAGCCATCGGTAATAAAGCCGAGGAGGTCCACGCAGTGCAGGAGACAAGCTGTCATAGACCATCTGTGACAAACCTGGAAGCAGCCAGAAGAGTGGAGGGGTGGGCGCATTTTGAGGAGTTTTCAGCATACAGTCAAGGCAAAATGCAAATGGGTCCTGAGAGGAGGCTCTCTAAAGAGGCAGCTGTGAGCAAACATGTAGAATTTCAAGGGGTGGAGATTTTATGGCTGCAAAAAGCCGAGGAGCAGAGAAGAAAGAAGCACTCGCTGCTGGAGACCGTGTCCGTGGAGAAGAAGGCGTTCCCCAAAACATCCAGCCACCCTGCACCACCGATGGTCTCCCCAGGCTTGGTCTCCTCGCCAGACAGCGCTTGGAGCGAGGTCTGTGAGGACCCGAGGCTGGGACCTGCTGCCTCTGGAGCCACTCCTCTGGCGCTGCTCGATGAAAGCGGGGAGGCTGAAGTTTTTGTGAAGGACAAGAAGAACAGTGGCGAGGAGGAGACGGTTGTGCTAGCGAGAGGCCCCAGCAGGTGAGACGGCGCTTGGGGGGGTGCACGGGGCAGGCGGGGTTTCCCTCATCCCCTTTAGGAGCTAATGACAAACGACGAATGTTTGTCTGCTGCCTGCGGTGTGGTGGCAATGGCAGCAGTTCATGCCTGGTGGTGGCTAGTGCATGAAGTTGGGACTGAACCCCATCCACACCACCCTGCTGAGGTTTGAAGTCCGTCTCAGGTTTGGAAACATAAAGGTGTCTCTTGCTGTTTGCAGAGTAATGGCTGCATGACGGAGCACCTGTAGCAGGTGTAGTTGGGATCTGGACATGGCATGTAATTAACCACAGGCAGCATGCAGGCCTGGCCGTATGTGCCTGGCCAGATTTTCTGGTTTTGGGCAGAGTTTGTGCAAGAATGGTGTGAGCACCTCGAGAGGTTGGGTAATAAAGATGTTTTACCCAGGGCCTTGCATGTTATAAGAGGGTAAATGCTGGGTAATGTGCTTTCCATATTAACTGCCTATCTGCATTTATAGAATTGTAGCTCTATCTATTGCAAAAATTGTGCTCTGCTTTTTACAAGAGCATCCCAATTTGCTCACTTTCTTTCTGGGTGCATGCCTGTAACAAAGCAAAGGGTCCACCGGAGCGCTCTGAGCGAACCATGCCCGCTCTGACCTGGCAGGCTGTTTCCACTGAAACAACAGGATCCCAGTGAGGGAGGCACTCCTGCTTCTGTGGAGTTTTGCTTTGGCTAGCATGTGGGATCGCTCGGGCGGGCAGCCCTGATGCCTGGCACGTGCTCTGAGAAGCCCCGCAGTAGTTGGTGCAGCAGAGGAGAAGATGCTCCGCAGGGGGATGCTACACCTTCCCCTGTGCATCTGCAAGCAGGCCGAATTTTCCCCCTTCAAATCTGGTTCTCCCAGCTCCAGGTTTTTAATTTTATTTGCTTCCCTTTGCGTTTTGGAGGGATTTCCTCCCACCTTTTGCCGAAGACCCCAGCCCTAGGACTGCAGAGCCAGCAAACTGTCCTCCGGGGGCAGAGGCCCCATCTGGGTGCACGTCTCCGAGCTGTGCAGCCTCTGGCATGGCGATGGTGCTAGCGGAGACCATAGGCATTTGTGAGTGCTCCTTTGCACATAACCGGCTGATGTTATCTGTTAGGCAATAGTAGGCTTTCCCTCCGCCCCCCTCTTCTACCCAGAAGACTGTTTCTTTTTATGTCCCTGGAGAGGGAGATGGTGCCAGTCGTGAACAGAGGTGGTGCAAGGAGAAACTAGCATTTTGCCCACAGCGTCCTCTCCTGCACAAAGCCATGTTGACCTTTCTGTTCGCAAAGGTGGAAGGTGAGGAGGTTCACCCAGAGATCTAAACCTTGCCCCTGAGCTGAAACGAGCTGTTTCTGATTAATTTCCAGGATGATGGAGGAGGGGGAAGCAGCCATAGGAGGATATGAAGATATCCTTGGGCAGAGGCACTCCGATGTCTCCACTGATCTGTACAGCTCACAGTTTGAAAACATCCTAGACAATGCATCTTTATACTACAGCGCGGAGTCGCTGGAGACATTGTACTCGGAGCCTGATAGCTACTTCAGCTTTGAGATGCCACTCACTCCCATGATCCAGCAGCGCATGAAGGAGGGAGGCCAGTTTTTAGATCGGACGTCAGCCTCGGGGCAGCCAGATGTCCTGCAGCTTCCCCCTGACGGGGAGGTGAAGGGCTGCGGTGAAGGCATCGCCAATGGCTTAAGGGATGTAAGTGAAACACTCTTCAGAGGAGACGTCACGGAAGTCCCTCGTTTGGAAAGGTAAAAGCAGTGGGTGAGCTTTCTGTGTGCCTGCTGATTTTTCCCCGATGTCTGTTTACTTCAGCGGACTGTTGCAGAGTGTAGTTGTGACTCTTTCAACACTGCATGTTTTCTACACAGAATAATTTCCAGTGTAACAGAGTGAGCTGCAGGAGAGAAGTGAGCTGTCCAAACCTGCCGTTCATTAGAAAAGCGCAGATTTACTTTACGAAGGTTTTGTAGGTGGTACTTGTGTCGATAAAAGGCTGGCCGGTATTGTCGCATCTCTGGGACCTGTCCCTGGAGGAGTTAGTTACCGGTTACAGACGATCCTTTTTCAGCTCTAGTTATACCTGAATTTGTTAGCAGCACTATTTTAGGAACAATAACACCCTGTGCACATGGACGAGTTGTCCAAATGCAGTTTGTGATTTGGATGTTAAAGGTGTGTCTCTGGGCATAGCTTCTCCTCTCTTGAGGTCAGTGGGAGTTTTGCTGTTTAATTCAGCTGGGACGAGGTTTTTCTCCCACCACATTCATGGGATTAGAGACTGTTCGCCGCTTCTTTCGTCTGTGCACTAGTTACTGATTGAGAGAGGAGGCAGCGTTGCAAAAATGTTAATAATTTCCGTTTAGGTAAAGGGAGAGATGAGAAAACGTATTAAGAGAAGAGTCATGTGAGAGGCAAAAACTAGGCTAAGTGGTCAGAAAATACTGTGTAATTGTAGAAACTCACTCTGTGAGCAAACTTTCCTCATCGTGTGTTGTCAGAGAGGGTGGGGAAAGGCAGCGACAGGCAAAGTGGGGGGCCGAGCCAAGAGCAGTGATCTGCAGTGGGATGAGGGACCTTGTTGAGTGACAAAGATGCCTCAGGTCCCCATGCTCCAGGGACAGGACATTATCAAAGAGTCCTTAGATTATTCCCTTAGATGGGACTAGTCTAGTCTGAGCTTTCCTGGGAGTCAGTGGTGGGGGGTCTTTTATCTGTTTTATTCTGTTTATGCTGTTGTGAAAGAAGTCCTCTGAGCTGAAGTAGTTTTGCTAACTTTATGGATTAAGGTACAGTTTGCCCTTAAAAGAACAGGCAGAAGGACTTAGTGGTTTTGAATGTTTTTTCCATCAATCCTACTGGAAAAAAAAGGTGTTTAAATCTTGTACGACCCGGGGCTGCTTGGTGCCAATAGGCAATAAGTGACTGCCAATCTGCTACAGACAGTGCAGAGCCAGAAACGGTCAGTCCTGACACTTGCAGCTCCTTACTTTTACTGAAACTAGAGATTGCCGTAAGTCTGGGCAGTGGAGGACAAGCAGCACATACAGACCCCAATCATGTTACCCCGTAGTTGCAGCATCTTGTATCTAGAAAGTACTGTCAAGTAAGGCCCACATTGGCTCATGAGGATGGAAGTTATCATGGAGACAAGGTGTGCTTAGATAATGCTTAGAGACACATTAGCTGCCTGCCTAGTGTCGATTTCATTAGGGATTAAGTTAATTTTAGTTTAAATTTGCAGCCATAGTGATAAACCAACAGAGGATTTTTAAATTATTCTTTTTTCCACCCTTAATAAAAAAAGAAGAAAGAAGTGTCCCCAACAGCGGGGTTGTTAGGAAGCTCTGCTGTTATAGTCTGCAGGGCTATAGCCCCCGAGGGCTCGCTCTGTTAAGGTGGGTGCCCATAAAGAGTGTAGCTGCAGCAGTGCAGCCAACCACGGATATGCCCAACAGGGTAATCCTCCAGACAATTATTAACCACCTTATTAACCCTCCCCCCCCGCAATGATAGTCTAATATCATGTTGTATTGCACCAGGGTCCAGGTGACTGACAGATTGTGTGTGCTATATTGTTGGAGCCAGGGATGAATCATGGTGTTACATTGTGGGGGTGAAGAGCACTATGTGCATGCTGGGGGCTGCATGGGATTTATTTGCAGAGGGGTCAAGACAGTGTGTCACTGTGATGCTCAGGTGAACCAGAAATAGCTGTCTGAGCTGTGGGTGCTATTTCTAAGAGTTTGCATGCGTGGTTGTGTTGCCTGAAGCAATCCCAGACTTGTTTTTTCAACCGAAAGCCCGCATGTATGGTAAGCGTGCAGTAGCCACTGCGGCACCTTTGTGCCTTCTGCTGTAAATCCTTGTTCCCCAGGGTGCCGCGAACCTGCGGTTGCATTGGGGCCGCAGCATCCCAGGCGCAGCGCCTGCCCGGGGCTGCGGAGCATCAGGGGGCACCGGGTGAAGCGGTCCAGCTCTCCCGGAGAACGAGATGGGGAAGGCAAGCCCACCGCCCTGCCAGATGCAGGCAGCGCTCCCTGCCCCTGCATCCCGCAACCAGCGGCCGGAGCTGGCAGGCAGCAGCTTGCCTGCGATATATCGCAGAGCCACCGGAGGTCTCTGTGCCCTCTGCGGAGCTGCCGGCGCTCCCTGAAGCCAGGGGCTCCCGTAGCTCCCTCTGCCCCCACCCATGACGTGAAGTCACTGGAGGGTGGGTGCAGGCGGGAGGGCAGCGGGAGGACCCCATCCTGTAGGGATGGAGCAGGCGTGGGGTCTCAGCCTGTGAACAGCGGCAAGTGCAAAGCGAAGTGGGGGAATTTGGGATGCCAGGGGCTTGGGAGCAAAGCAACGCAACATTGCTGTGCGGCACGACAAGAAGCATAGCCCCCCCTTTTCTAGAAACTGCGCTGCCAAGCCATGTGAACAAAAACCGAAACCAAAACCTCAGCAATTCCCTGTGCTGTGGTATTTTGGTGACATAAAAAACGCATGGGAAAGTGTGTCGGGAGAGAGTGCACTTCCACCTACCAGGACTAATGTATGGGGTTGTGAAATACTGGCAGTTCTTCAAGGCCCAGTACAGAAGGGGAGGGCAGATGTGAGAGCAAACAGTTAATGATTTACACCTGGAAATTGAAAGCTGTGTGCCAATTAGGAAAGGAGGAGCAGGTGCTCCCCACAGCCGTGCCCTCCAGACAGCAGGTAGATGAGCACCGCAGCACCTTTTGAATCTCTCTGGAGGGATCCTGAGCATAACTGACATGAGGACCCTAGATGGCGTGAGGTTTTAATGTGTAACAGCAAGGAAACCTAATCTTGTAATGAATAAGCGGGAGGGTAACATCCTTCTCCGCTCTTAGGAAATCGCTGGCTCTGGGAGGGGTCAGCTCTGGTATGTGAAGGCCAGTCACATGCCTTCAGAATTGAAAAAAAAAAAGGGAGGAAAAAAAATGATTAGAGGCTTGTAGGCTGCAAGTTTCTATGGGCTCCTGGGTGTCTGGATCTTTCGTCTCTGCTGCCCTCCCTATCAGCTGCTGGCCGTGGTTAAACGCGGTAAGTCCTGGCGAGAGCCGTGTGATGTGCCTGCTCTGACAGCTGCCTGCCGGGCTTCCTTAGGGCAGGGGGACGTCAGCTGGCCCCTGGGTTTTCCTGCAGGATGGGCTGGCTTGCTTTTGCAAGTAGTCCTTTCCTAGCACAGCTCAGGTCAGTGTCTGGCCAGTGGAGGAGGGATGCTTGGGGAGGAGGGCGTGCAGCTTGCCTTTCTTGGGGAATGGTTCCAGCTCTTGGTGTCTTTTGGGGGGTTTAATCTCTTTTCTAGGTATGTAATGATCATCCGTCTGGGGGAAAACAAATTTCTGCAGCTGAAGTAGCCTGAAGTTTCCCCAGGTTGGGGTGGGAGAACTGGAGGACACGAGGGGGAGTGTGTCAGGTTTCGGAGCTGAGGGACAGCCTCGCTGTGTATCGGGGCACCATGGGGTCCCCGTGAAACATGCTGAGCCACAGGTTGCCAGTATAATGAAGCTTTGCAGTGGCAATAGAGACATTGCATGTGGGCTGTGTTTGGTCCCCTTGCCTCCGTGTTACCCCTGGTAACTGCTTGCAAGGTGCTACCCAGATGTTGAGCCTGAGTTTGCATCACCTGAACCAGGTGTAATCATTTGCACCAAATTAGAGTGGGAGGAAGCGGACATATTTCCAAAGCAGCAACATATACCTGAGGGAAAAGTGAGTTATCTTTGCTATGTATACAGTGAGCAACAGAATATCAGTGTGTCTAAAAGTAAAGTATGAAGTTGTCTCGGTGATGATCCCTATCTTTCTTTTCTACTTTCACACTTTAAGAACAGAATTTCTTTTAATCTTTATTTTTTCTGCATTCTTTATAGCAGACTCCCATTCCCTCTTCCTTTGTATGCTACAGTCAGAACAAGAAATTAAACCAAAAAACGTCTGGCATTTCTTTTCCTGAGTTGTCTTGGAAGGTGTGGTCTCTGTTGGTAGGACATCGCCCAAGATTTTTCTAAATCTGGAGAGAAAATTAAAAAATCTGTATTGCAGCTCCTAATCCTCAAAAATGCTAAATATTTGCCACCTACCATCATCTTCAAAGGACTGCTGGTGTTCAGCAAATTCTGCAAATCCTGTTATTTTCTTTTTTTTCCCTAGAGATGCGAACACAAATTTAGTCACGTATATATTCTTTTGTAATTCAAGGGGGGAAGAAAACAAACTTCCTAAAGCAATGTGGTAGTTCTCAGAATAAGTGACAAAAACCTAGACTGCAGTTCCCAGTGACTGCCACGTTACTTTTAATGGTTTGGGCCTCTCATAGTAGTTCCCATAGTTGTTTTCTTTCTTCTGCATATGGGTCATTTCCAGCAGTTTCTTAGTTGGCACTCTGATTATTTTGTCTTTGAGACAATGGACTTTGTTGACAGATAAACCCCATTTTGATCCCTTTCTCCAGATTGATTCTCCAAGTCTCCTCCCAGTTTATCAGTATCCTGCATGCCAGTTCTACTGCTGTTTTTCAGTTCACACTCTGGTATTTTTGTCCAAGGTAGCTTGTATGTGATTTTTAATGTAGATATGAGACTCGGTACTTAAATATCTAACACATAACCTTTATTCATTGATTTTGTTAGTCTGTCCAACAGCAGTCTAATTTCATTATAAATAACCCAGCCACCAAGCCATTAATTGGTTTACTGGTAGATTTGGTAATGTTAGGTTAATGGTTGGACTGGATGATCTTAAAGGTCTTTTCCAACCTAAACGATTCTATGATTCTATGAACTTTTCTCCCCTTTGAAGACTCACCTGGTTGAATTTTTTCGTTTAGTGTGAAATCTGCCTGTGTTCTTAAGGGGACATTGTTTGGCCTTTGGACATGCCTCAGCTCGTGACAGACTTTGGGACCTAGGAGAGGTAGGGCTGTCAGAAGGTGGTACTTCGTATTTTCTGCCATCCATATGCCCAGGATAAGGAAAGTTATTCAGAGGAATGCCACTGGTTGTTGTCCTAGAAGACCGAATGTGTCAAATGCATCTGCAGCCGGTGAGGAAGCAAACACGTGCTGGAGCCCATTTGCCTGCACAGGGGCTACTGCATCTGTCAGTTGTTGAGCCACTAGTAAGCACAATATACTAGCATGGGTATGTTAAATCCAGGTAGAGATGAAGTAGCACAATCTGCAGGGGTAAATTTCTGAAACCAGTGGCATTTTGGCAGCTGAGGATTTTCCCCTTTATCGCACAGTTTAGTAACTTCAAAAATGTTAAGCTACACTGATCACCTTGGTATTCCCTGCAGGAAGGTGGCATCACTTTGTCAAGGTTCTGGAAATACAGCGTGCGAGTTTGCCTTTGTTCTGGCTAACAAGGTGCTTGCAACACCAGTTTAGTGAGAGTTTGTAGAACTGCCTCTAGTTCCTAAATAAACTGTTGGTTTAGGGAAAAAAGGGCTGCTGACTTTTCGCCTCTTCAGTTCCCAGCCTCCTCTGAAAATAAAACAAACAAACCAAAAATCCAGGAGCTGACAGAGACAGAAAAAGAGGAAAAAAGAAAAAAAGAAGTGGAGCAGCTGATCAGTTCGCTGCACAAAGCGCCTCAGTATAAAGCTGTCAGCAGCTCAGCTTCTAAGCTGGCATCTGTTGGCACATCTCCATTAAAGTCAAAGCCATTTAGGTCAGGAAGACTTCATTCACCAAAACTGAGGCATCTCTGCCAGCTCCGAGTGGGTCCCAAAGTGCAGCCTGCCATCTCATCCATTAGCCACGACTGGCTGCCGGTCAAGGCGCCCTCCACGTTATTGCTGGTTAACTCTCTTCTTCCTCCATCTGTCTGTCTGTCGGGATAGAGAGAGGCAGAGGCTGGCGGCTGGCAGGGTGGCGTAGAGGCATGTGTAGCATCGGATGTGATGCAGGAGCACCAGCGGAGAAGATCAGGGCATGTAGCATGCAGACTCCTTGCTAGCATAGCTGGGTGAGCTGTGGGTTGGTTGGTGGTTGTTTTTCCTTTATTGCAGAAGTCTGTCTTTTATTATTAGTAACTATTCTTTTTGAGGACAGGCGGGTCATTTTGCTGCATGTTTGCAACGTAAAGCTGCTGTGCGATACTACTGCCAGTGTTGAAATGCTCCACCGGCACGTCTGCAGGGGGGAGCCTTAACCAAAAGCCGTAAACACACGTATTTTTATGCATCTGTTTTGCTCCCTGCCAGGGAGGACCAGCTGGACCAGCTGCCCTATTAATATGCACTCCCTGGGCTAGTCTCCAAATAGTTAAACTGAGCCTGAGTGAGGGGGGATGTAGTCCGCTGGCTTCTCAGTTTTGCTCGGGTCCCGGAGGACCCTGTGGGAGCCTCGTGGGGAAATGTCACGCTGGCACTGAGCGCGGGGACAGCTCTTGGCACCTGCAGCACGGTGGGGGTGGGTGGGCCCGGGGAGAGCCGAGGGCTCCCGAAACACTCAGGGGCAAGGTTACAGGTGTGCAGTGTATTCTTTGGGTCTGTTTTTTGCTCATGTCTGGGGGCAGGCGGGCTGGATCCTGAGTGTGGGACTATCCTGATGTATCCAAGAGACTGGTCTACACGTCAGTGCCTCTGTCAGAAATACCCATTGCGGGGAGACCCCTTGGACGCCCTCTGTGGCGAGGGGCAGGTTTTTGCTTTCTAGGCATGGGGGCATTAATGTGGTGAGTCCCTTTGCGATTGCTAACCCCTGCCACGGTGCTGTAAGGAGCCTGAGGTCAAAAGGGAGTCAAACCTGAAGTATTTTTAGCAAAACATTTGTACTTCAGGTGGCAATGGGCCAGCGTGTCTGGGTAATAAAGGACACGCTGTCTCTCGGAAGGGCTGCAATCCTGTCCCTGCATGTGGCAGGACTTCTTGTCCTAATGCCGTGATCCCGTAACGATAGTGTTTGCATTTGCTGTAATGCAAGCCCACCAGAAATGGCATTTTCTGAGTGTTTTAGCTGTCAGCTCCCTACTTAGGATTGGCAGGAATTCTTTTAATTGAAGAAAAAGGCAGATGATTACGGGGGCAAGAGGTTATTTTTAAGCAGCAGCATGCACTTCAGCCCCTGAATTTGACTTTGGACGTGCATTTTATTGATAACCAATAGGAGATTGCAGGGGTGGTTTGTTTGTTTTTTACTTTGCTTCTCTCTGTGTGATAGGACAAGGCTGAGGTACCTTTTAATGGATCCTCAGTGGATACTATGGGTTGTGGAAACCATCCTCTCTTCATGTGTCCTGGCTGATGCTGTGCTGGTGAGACACCCACTGAACTGAGTTGCAGCGAAGTGCAGCTGTGTCAGTCCTCAAAGAAGAATCTACTTCAAAGCATGTCTTTGAAGAGAATCCATACGTAGGACTTCAAAGCTGATTAAACCATTCGGAGTAAAATAGCACAGTGAGTCATCTGCTAGGAAAGGGCATTATTTTTATTTTTATTATTTTTCTCCCCTTCCTACAGTTGTATCTTGGAAGAGCTCTGGAGCTGGAGGTAACTGGCAAAGTAAATTGTTGCTTGGCGTGATTTTGTACTCGCTATCTCCTGGCCCTGAAGAAACCGGTTCAGAGCTGCAACAAAGCTGCAGCAGAGCTGTTCCCAGCCTGTCTGTGTGGTCGGTCATTTGTAGCAGGAACTGACTCATCACGTCCCACTGCTGCTGGGATTTTTTCGCTTTCTTTGGTGGGGTTACTCCTTTCCAGATACAGGGTGTTCAAGCACGGCTTTTCAGCTTCCTTGAAACAAAATTCAACCTGTGCCACTGATCGTTTCTGGTCAGCTCTGAAATGCGGAAGGTTATCACTGGCTGAGCATCCACGTCTCTCTGAAAGGTTGTAGGGCAGAGATTCATTCCCTCAGGGCAGGACTTTTTGCAGAGGGAATTCTTCCCCGCACGGCTGCAGTCCAGGCTGGTGTCAGGGGCATCCGAGCGCTTCTGCTTTTCTGATATCCCTGCTATGCTGCGAGGTGAGGGCTTCTGCTGAGGGACTGTTGTTTTAGAAATAGAGTGCGCTTTTCACAGCCAGAGTTGATGGTTGTGATCGAGGGGATGGTGTCCTCCATTTCGGAACCAGGAGGAGAAGAAGGCTTGGAGCGAAGGCATTTAAAACAACAGGGCCAGCACAGTATTGAAGAAGGTGATTATCAGCCCCAGTGTGGTTCCCTGGTTGATACTGTACCTCTGCTGAAAACAACATTTGTTCTGGCCCTAGCTTAGTGCGCCAGAACACCTCTCCACCCTTCCTTATTTTTAATCATTGCTGTGTTTTGCTCTAATGGACTTTGCTGGCAAATGCCTGACTTAGCCTCCCTTGGAGTAAAGCTGATGTTAAAGGCGTGCAGATTTATTTGAGAGAAAAAGTTGTTTTTTCCTCCTGTTTCCTCCTCCTCTCTTTCCAAAAAAACCTGGGAGGGTCCCAGCTCTGCTCATCCAAGCTCCCCGTGAAATCGGTGCATCCAGTGCACTCCCTCTGGACATGCATGCTGGATGGATCAGCATTCCTCAGGGAACGGCCCCATGTGCATCCAGGGGAGATGGTGTGCCACAGAATGTATGCTACGCTTCAGTCCGGTAAGAGCTGCAGGCAGTAGCAAGCTGGGATTGCTGATGCGGCTGGGCTGAGGACAGCACTTAGGCTGAGTTATAGGCTCATACCCTGCTCCTCAGCATCAGCTCCGACATCTCTTTGGTAGCGGCTGGGGCAGTTGCTCCATGGTGGATCTGACCTCTTCTCCCATAAAGCAAAATGCTAACGCTCTTTTTTTCCTTGGGACAAAACAGAGAATTTTTTCCCCCATGGATTTGGTAAAAAATGAAGAGCATCCCAGGGCTTAAAGCACCTGAAACTGCAAGTGCTTATGCCAGGGTTTCCAGTTGCAGCCTAGTAGACTGGGAGAGTGGACTGCTGAGATGCCTGTATCCTTACCATTACGTTACTAGCCTTGCTCTGTTTTTGTCTGGAAGTTGCAGCCATTCCCCACCCATACGTTGCTGTGGAGGGTTTCAATTTTGGTGAAACCCAGGCTGGTGGGGCGGGGAGTACGTGAATCTAGTGTATTCTTAAACAAATCAAGTGTGCTAAGTGCTGAGCACAACATTATTGAGATACCTTGGTATTGGGAGCTAAATCACTGTAGACCTGGTCGATAATGGAATAAGTGAAGAAAACAGTATAAAATGTTTCAGGCTCTGCCTAGCTGTTACGGTGTGTTATGGGAAACCAGCTTTACAGATGTTGCATTCTGCCTGTGTTGCATCTGTGAGCGTGGAGGGATGGCTGCTGCTGTTAGAAGGTATTGAATTTGCCATAGCAGCTGTTTATTGAATTGCTGTAATTTCTGTTGGATGTGGTGGTCACAGCCTCTGTGCATTCACTGTGAATCTGGGGATGCTTTGGCAGAAGGAGGGAGGATGTGTCAGGAGTGCACTGCTGGGGACAGAAATAAGGTCTAAGGATGTGGTTTCTGGCCACCGCTCATGCACTGTGAGACCAAAGGGGTCTGGTTTTTTGTAGCTTCTGTTTTCTGTGTTTTCTGATAGCAGAGATTAATATAAGAGTCTCTGGATGAAAATCAGCAGCCGTTGCTGTACGGGCAATTACCAGTAGTATCGTTACAGTCCCTTTCGGCCCTCAGTCCAGGATTAGGGGCAGTATAATCTATTACATTTTCAGCCTACTTTTGTCAGTGGAGGTTTCTCATTTTTATGTGATAAAGAGTAAAGCTGCGTGAGAAATCCTTGTCCAGTCTTGCTCTGCTTAGCTGGTAATGCTGTGGACTCTTTATGGGTAGAAACTGTAGACTGCAGAAGACAGACCTATTTGCAGCCTTGGTCGCTCCCAGCCCTTCGTTAGAATCCATTATAAGCACTTTACAGAGGCAGGCAAGTATTATTTGTGTTCAGTAGCTGGGGAAGCTGAGGCACGGAAGGAAAATGGTGCACCCGGAGAGACTTGGAGGTAAGAAGAGATGTCAGCCTTTCTCCTGAGTAACACCCCCCACATCCTGCTAAAATGACCTGTCCAGGAGGCAGCTTGCAGTAGTCATGCACAGGGTGTTTGTCTTTGCTAAGCCTGGCACCGAGTCTTCTCACCACCTAAAAAACTTGAGAACTGAAGTCTCACTTTAATGATAACAGTCTAGCATTTTCCCTGAACAGGAGGCTTATGTTACAGACAACCTATACTGTTGATTTGATTGCCTTCTTGTACTTATTAAATAATAAGCTAATTAACTGTTGGAATAACTGAAGGAAGCATCCCTTATGCTTTGACCTGATACATGGGTGGGGACCCCTGTCAGGATGAAGTTTTAAATCAGGAAGGTTGGAAGGTAAGGTTTCTTATGCAGCGCCGCTGGCTAGTTTTGGTGAGCAGGGGAAAGAGCACGCTCTCCTTCTTGCTGGGTGTTCCTTCTTCACATCCCAGCCGCTGCTCTGAGAGGCAAAACAGAAGCTGGGACCTGCTATAGTGTTTATTTCACTAAGTGGCAGATGCTGGCACTTCCTTTCTTTCTAAACTTATGGTGGTTTGTGGTAATGTTGACTCTCGTAGTGCACTGGTTCCTAGCAGGGTGCAAATGTTTCTTGTCAGCTTTGGCCATCTTTCAGGGCTATAAATATTGCCTTTAATAAAGAGCAGTGGTGAAACAAGGCTGTGATTTATGAGCAAGGCTCTGCAAGTCGGCATGGCTTTCGAAGCAGCGTTTCTATGTGGAAGGCTCTGTAGATGTGTTAGCTCACCTGGTTATCCTTTGCTCTTGTCAGTTGTTAGAGCTGGGAGTTTGAAACCAGTCGTGCCTTATTTGAATGGACAAGGCTTGCTTGGGGCATGTGTCAGAGGACTCTGGAATTTGCTTTCTTCACAAGTTTGGAGTGGACCAAATTTAGAGAATTTCAGACATTGGCTAATGCTTTTGGAAAGGGCTGAGGAGGCATTTCCCACAACAACGGTATCAGGAGGGGCTTTTTTTGTTTTCTAGGGTAGCTGGCGGTCAGTGATGTTAATGCTGTTGGAATTGTATTTACAGTATTAATTCCTTACTAGAGTACTGAGGCTGAGCCCCGTTTGTTATAGCACCTTATTACTTACACTGAAATAAATGCAAAATCAGATCCCCAGCCCTTGTAGGAACAGGTTAGATGTCTGTTTTCCCTAGATACTTGATAAAAAAAAGTTGTACCCCCAGTGTGGATGTGTGATACTTTGGTGTTCTAGCAGCACTAGGAGGGTGGAAACAGGTGAAATGGGCAAGTCTCCTTCCTGTAGGAGCACCGCACACCTCCTTCTCTTAAACCATGCGTGGGAAGAGAGGTAGGGCACATGTGTGGAAGGAGGCATGCAGAATAGCAAAGATTTTTATTTTAAGCTCACAGTATCTGCAGATCTCATCTTTAAAGGGTTAAGAAGTGGCTAGCAGTCATTTCGGTAAATGGCTGGATAATTGTTACTGGAGCACAGCAATTGGTTGTTCTAACCATGGCTTGTCAAGCCCGAAGATTACAGTAGTATATGAAACTCTGGTATGTTGAAGTGTTGCGTTTAAAATTATTGTTAACTCATTCCACTCATATCTGCCCCGCGCATGACCCCTGCTGATCATTCATTAGTTCTGTGTAAACGAGGATTTCATGGAAAGAATTTCTGTATAGTATTTTTTTAAATAGAAATACTGTCATGCACACACACACAGAGCTGAGATTTTGCAAGAATTTTCATGCTAGTGTCACAGAAAAGCTTTTCCAAAGTTAAAAGCCTGCCTGTGTGCAGGGGTGTGTATGTGGGGCTGTGCTTTCTGGTGTGGAGGGCTGTTGCCTCTTTGAGGGGAGAAGCAAAGCAGGCACACAGCTCAGCCAGAGCTTTCCTACTGTAGTAGAGGTGGGAGGAATCTATAAATGCATGATTTATGTAAAGTGCCCTGGGATTGCCGTGCTGAACGTCCTGACTTTGAGCAGCTGGTGAGGGAAATTATTGCCACCACGAGGGAGCAGGAGGAAAGCAAGCAGCTCTCCAGGCTGGCCTGGGTGGCTTGTGTCTCTCCTGTTCCCCAGATTGGGTTACTTGCTCCAAGTCATGCTTTTTCTACGGTGCCTCCCCTTGGGATGCCCGCTGCTCATGGGCGGCACGGAAGCCGCTGAGACTTCTGTGGATGTTATTTTAGATTTGGGGAGTTGTATTGTTTCCAGGACAACTGGGGAAGAATGAGGAAGGGACTTGTGCCGAGTCAGCTTGGAGCTACTGAACACCCTGGCTTGCTCACTGCATTTTCCTCTGGAAAACAGCTAATGGCCTACTTTTAGAGGGACCCCTTCAAGCCAAGCAAGCGATTGGGTTAAAAAATACTAGTGCAAGAAGCAAATGAGGAGCCAAACTTGTCAGGTGCAGTTGTAGGCTGATAACAGCAAACAGCTCTCTGAAGTGAGCACAAGCTGTGGACACTCGGCACACTCAGAAGGTGAGTGCAGAGCAGAATGTGTTTCTGGGCTGGAAAGCCCATATTTGGGTCTCTGTATTTAACACTCTTAACCTCTGATGACTGCTAAATAAATGTCCCTGTTCTACACAGCTCCTTCAATTAAGTGGAATTTGCTATATTGTGTAATCTTGCCTCTGTGCTATTAATTGCCTTCTATTCTAAGAGGAATTAAATCCTTCTTGAAACTGTAATGTCATCTTATTTTTCTTCTTTCCATATTCTCCCTGTCTCATAGCAATGCTGAACTGCAGAATATGGTGTTAGACTCCGGTGCTGCCATGGGAAGCAATGAACTTCACGAGAAAGATGCCACCGGAGCCCTTGGCCACGATCTCAGCAATGGCAGCAGCAGCAATTTGGAAGCAGCCAGGCGCCTGGCTAAGCGCCTCTACCATCTGGACAGATTCAAACGCTCTGATGTGGCAAAGCATTTGGGTAAAAAGTACGCACTGATACGAGGCCTTTGGCCACATTGCTGTTCTTGCTGGTTCTGGAGGGGTTCACTCTCAAATGATAACCTTTACTTATTTGTTTGTTTGTTTAAAGCAATGAATTCAGCAAGCTTGTGGCCGAAGAGTACCTTAAGTTTTTTGACTTCACAGGCATGACGCTGGACTACTCGCTCAGGTACACGCCTGTTTGCAGACCTTACGTTCTTGTTTTAGTAGTGGTGCTCTTTGCTGTTTTGTTCTGATTGAAGCGGTTGCCCTGGGGGGCCTTAAGAGGGTGAAGAGAGGGATGTGATGCTTTTCTGGGACGGAGCTTTTCTTTTCTGTTTGGCTTGGTGTGCCGCCATACTCCAGAGTGCTACTGGAGTGGTGGCATTTCCTGGAAAGGGAAATCTTTGGGTGGACCTGCTTAGAGATGGTCCTTGATGCAGAGGAGGTGGAGAAAAATGACCAGTCACTCAGTAAACAAGGGATGTGTAGTCTGCCAGGTGCTGCTGGGGAATGAAGGTGTTGCTCACAGCTGAGCCGCACAGACTTTTTGGCTGATGCCTTTTGGAGCTTGCTCTGCCCAGCTGCAGTGCACAAAGCCAGGGATAGGGTTTGATGTGGCTCGGCAGCCGCCCTCGCCGCGGCCCTCTGAGGCACCCAAAAATGTGCAGAACAGCAAAAGCTTCCACGTGGAAAATGCCATTGAGAGTTTGGTAGCTGCCAGCGTGGGTGTTTGAAAACCCAGCCCTTCAATTTTCCTTCCTTTTAACACTGGAATTAGGCCTCAACAATGTTTGTTTTCAGTATTTTTTTTCTTAGGAGGCAAAACACCAAGTTCGTGTAGCAGTGGCCTGTTAGCACGGTTGCTGGTGTTCTGGTATTTAAAGGGATTTAAAATGAGTTTATATCATCTGGCTGAGGTTACTCAAGTGCGTTACTATATTTTTCTAATGATACAAAACTAGGAGGTCCGCAGGCACTTGCCAGTCCCCTTGCAAATGCATTTCCAGGGGGCTGACTGCAGGAGACCATGGTAGACCCCAGGGAAAGCCCAGAGCCCTGCCTGCCGAAGGTGGTGGAAAGGAAACGTGCCTGCGGAAAAGTGAACTGCCTGCTCCCACAGCAGGGGGATCGGAGCTGAGCCAGAGCACCAGCTTAGCACAGGGCGGGAGCAGCCAGGCTGGTGGGAGGTCTGCTGCTTGTTCCAGGTTTTAGCAGCCCTGTAGTGCAATGCTAAATATACCCGTCTTTTTAATTGTGAAATCCAACACCTAATTGCTTTGTGGCACATTTTTAGGAGGTCTCTGCTCCCGGTAGATCTCCTGTTAATATTAATAGTCATGACCTTCTCTAAAATATGCCCTGGCTCGTGTGGGACTTAGACACATCAGGAGTTTGCTGAGGTTTCAGGAGTAGCTGCAGTGACTGTCGGCTGCATGCCCCGAGCATGCAGCAGAAGCCAGGGACAGAGCATCATCCCGAAGCCTGGGGGAGCAGAGGCGTGCTGCCTCACGCTTGCAGAGAGCAAGAGGTAACCGCCCTGTTGCTGCTGGCTCACTGACAAGCTATGGTTTGTTAAGCATTTTGGAGCCTGTGGCAGCAGCCCAGACCCACACTACCCCTGGGCTGCGGGAGGCCGTTGTGCAGTGCATATCACCATCAGCAGCAAGCCTGGGATGTGGGGAGGGTTGTTCTTTCCTTTCTTGTCCTGCTTTGCTTCCACAGCCTGGACCTACGTCACCCATACCCCTCCTGAGTGGATCTCATGTCCTCTGCAGGACTGCAGGAGGGGAGGAGGTGGGACTGCTGCTCCAGCCCCTCTTAGAGTCCATCCTGGCCCTCCTGGTGGGCAGAAACTCACCCCCGCCCCATGGCCCAAGGCCGCAGCATCGTGCTCTGAGACAGAGGAACCTGCCTTGTTTATTTACCAAATGTTATTTCATCAGTTGCCTCTCTGAAGCAGCTTCCAGAGGGGTAAAGGTGCTGAAGAGGAGGATAGGGTGTAGGTCAGTGGTGCCTGCCATGGGCAGGGGGTGTTGCTGGAAAGAGCCCGAGGAGGAGGACGAAGGATGGCTAGTTGTCATAATGTCCTGTGGGGTCATGGAGTAGGAAGGGAAGAAAAACCCTGTGAAGACTCAGTTGTAACCACTTGTTAATTGGGTTATTTGCAATATATTACATGTGAAATTAAGTTATTACCAGGCAGATCACACTCTGTATGGGTGTGAGATCATTGCAAGTACAGCCTGTCTCTGACCTTACATCAAAGAGAAAAAATTAACGTTTCTTCGTCCAGGCTAGATAGATGTGAATGTTCCAGCAACATATTCCATGCCTCTCAGATTTGCTGTTAGTTTCAGTCTTACAGGATATTTAAAAATCGACTATTAGGCACTCATTTTGTACGCCGTCTTACTTCGGACCTGGAAGGTTTGTGTTTTCAGGCTTTTCTTAGAAGCATCCTGACAAATGAGCGTAGGCTGATACCGCTGAGGTCATCTCTTGGCTCCAGGATGTGGGGATTTTGGGAAGTGCAGAAGTTCTTTGGCTGCGAGGCGAGTTTTTCTAGCAGGAAGAATAGTGGGGTGGTTAAGTGTTGGATGAAGAGTAGAAGATGCGTGCGTGTCCCACATCTTTGCACAGGCTCACTGGCTGTGTCTAATGAGCCTGGGCTGTCACAAGCAGGAACCCAGGAGGGCCAGGTTGCTCCTCCTGCTATGGAAGTTCAGTGGGAGATGTTGTGACTCTTCTGCCCTCTTCCCCAGATGTTTTCTGCAGGTCAGGTAGTCATGCTGCACTCTGCAAGGTGACTGATGTGGCTCTGGCCGCTCTGATAGGCATCCCTCCAGAAGGAGGACCACACATTTGTGTGGGCTCTGAGTCTGCAGTGCACCTGCCTGACTTCACCGCCTGGGGTAGCTCCTTTGATTTGGATGAGAATACTAATAAGTGTAAAGTTAAAAGGTGCAGGGGTGACAGACAATTAGAAAAGGACAGAGAACACCCTGGATATCTGTCATGCATAAACAACACTTGCTCCAGTTCCTTCCCCAAAGAAAAGAAAAATATTAAAAATTAGAACATCTCTTTCAAATGGTGTAATTGCTTATTAGTTTGTATATTCCGTGGCTGAGACAAGTGGCAATTTAACTCCTGCTTCATTTATTATAATCTTGGGATTAACTGCACATGGGATAATAGCCCATTTTCCTAGAAAGGCTTCTTGGAACCAAATGTCTGGCATGTGCTTATGTACTTCTTGCTGTGAAGTATGCTTTGCTCTGTGCGCATGTGAGGCAGAAAGAGATTTATGACTTTAATTTCACCTTTTCTGCTCTTCTTCTAGGAGTTTCTTTAAAGCCTTTTCACTTATCGGAGAAACCCAGGAACGAGAGAGAGTTTTAATCCACTTCTCCAGCAGATACTACCAGTGTAACCCAAACACCATTTCTTCTCAAGGTAACTTTGTTTCTGATCTGAAGGTCTTTGGTTGTCTCCCTCTTCCTTCATATCTCCTTCAATAGCATGTAATTGTGCGTGCCTGGGAACTGAAGGTGTGTAATTGCCATACCACACTTCAGAGACTGCCTGTGGTGAGCATTGAAACCCTCCATGTTCTCCACACATAATTTTGGTAAGGCAGTGAAAAATCTGTATTCATCCCCAGTCAGGAAAGGTGTTTAGGCCTCCTCAGTGTAAATCCTCAGTTGTAGCATCACCAGATTTGAATGTCCTCAGTTGTGGTTTCTGGTCTCGCTGGCTTCCAGCGTGTGTGGGTACCCCTACTCTAGCTACACACATGTGGATGAGAATAGGTCCCATCTCAGGTGGAAGAGAAGCTGTTCGCTTTCCATGCTCCATTCAGTGCTTTTGTCTCTGCATGCACTGGCAGCAGGCATGCCAGTTCTTGCCAGTTGTGGGGGTGAATTTTGGGTGCTGTATCCAGATCCTGGCATGGTTTCATCTTGACTAGCTAACATCAGTCGGAGTGCTGCCTCCTTGCCAATGTTTTCAGTCATTTGGGAAATGGATGGGGGAAACAAACAAGCACACGGATCAAACCTGAGAAAGTTGGCATTGGAGAAGAGGACCAACTGTCCGCTGGCATAGCTGCTGTGTTCAGCCAGCCACACCGGCAGAGGCATGCAGCCCTGTGACTGCAGCGCGGGCTGATCACACACCGAGAAAGGGAGGAGGGTGAGAAAGAAAATAAGCACAGGCTAAGCTGTGCTTTTAGTCTCAAGTGTAAGTGAGAAGGAGCTGCTACGCTTGGAGGTACTTCCACACTTCCTTACCCCTTGCTTTGTGACCTGCCCCCATTGCAGTGAGGTGATGTTTGTCTACTTTCTGCCTGTTCAGCTTTACTGGCCGGCATGCCAGGGAGGGGAACGGGTAGCAGCAACACAGAATCTGCTCCCGTGCTATCTGTGTCCTCTTCCTAATGCCTTTCTTGTTTCAAGACACTGCAGGCAGTCAGGTAAAATAGGTGTGTTGTGTCCGGACTGAAATAATGACTTGCATGTTGATGTGGCGGCCTTACTCTAGTCCAGGGTGCAGGAGGGACAATGCCACTTCTGAGCCTGAGGCATTTAGCTTAAACTGAGTCCTGCAGACTTTGGCCAGGTTTCTACATAATATTGATGCTGTATTTCTGCTGTCAGTAGTCGAGTGCTACACTGCAGAAATCTGGTGGTTGTTCCTTTCAGTGGAAATCCAGGATTGCATTTGCCTTTCTCTTTTCCCTTTTCCATCCTCTGGTTGAATTTGTGGTTTGGAAATGAGACAGCAGGCTACTCTAGAGAAATGTGTAGACCTGAATTGGAGCACCACAGCCCCAGATTCTAGCTGCTTACTACTGCTAGTGATAATAATAATTCTCTCATTTCATGCTCTGCTACAGTTCGGCCGCATTGCTTGGGTGCCAGGGCCTGTACAAATGTCGTAAGAAAACATGGTCCTTACCTTGGGGAACATCTTTTTGTAATGGCTTCATCTTGCACAGGTTTAAGCCTGTGATAGTCACACTGAGTGTGAGATATGTTTATCCTCATCCCCCATTCCTCTTCCTTCACAGCACAGAGGGAACTGTGCATGGTCATTATCTGGACTCAGCTACAAAAGTTTTTACGTACATCTCCCTGCAGTGTGTGCATGTCTCTTAAATGACTCTGTGTCTTTATGACACCCCTGTGAGAAGGGAAGGTGGCACCATGTGTTTATGAACAAGAGAATGTGAAAATATTTTTCCTAATGTGTTTTTAATGTTTGGAAACCGACTAGAGGCATTTGGATTTGCAGAGGTGATAAATGGCACCATGGGCACTATCACCTTTGCCTGGATTTGTCCACAGCCAATACATTTTGGGTTTTGAAAGGGGTGCCTGGAAAATGAGGAATATGAAACTGGTGTCCACTTTTGCAAATGACAGTGTACACTGACTTTCCCAAGTCTGCCACAGTTGACTCCAGGGTTGGAGCTAGGGATAGACTCTGTCTCTTCTGGCTCATTGTTGAGGGCCTTTGCTACAGGACCACCTTAGAAATTGCTGGAGCACTCTCTACCCGATAGGGACCCAAGGCAGTGTAAATAGCTGACAGAAGTTCTCCACAGTTCAGTCTAATTGAGCCCTGAATGAGGAGGAGGCCAGAGGGGGAGGAAGACAGGATACCGTGCTGTATCCACTCTGCACACAAGAATGAGTGTATTTTACTCTTCCCTTTCTGCCCTGAAATAAATGAAGAAGAGGGAGCTGATTCAGGCTGTGGTATTGGTATTAGCAAGCAGAGGGTGACAGCATGGTTTCCTGTCTAGTTTGCCTCATCCATGGGTGCTGCAAGATAGTTTTGACAGTCATTAAAAGATGAAAGAAAGGCTCCTCTGGCTTGGCAGCTGTGGGATGACCTCACTGTTCATTTATTTAATTATGTGTATTGCTTGATAAAACAGATTCTCATTAAGGGAACAGACTCAATTAGGCTATAAGGCTCAGTTTCAGCTGTTCTTAAAGGTCCAGTTGTGGGCTTGCATGTGACTCTGGTTATGTCTCTTTCTGCAGATGGAGTTCACTGTCTCACGTGTGCCATGATGCTGCTGAACACAGACCTGCACGGCCACGTGAGTATGCGCAACTTTGTGTAGACTGCTCCTATTGACACTGCTTGGAGGGGGTGGTCTTCTGGCAGCAGAGTCCCCTGGCTGGTGGCCTGCTCCTAAAGCATCCCTGCAGACAGCAAACAGTGAGAAGGCTGCAATCTCAGGCTGTTGTCCTGGGCAGAGCTTTCCAGCATGCCCAGATCAGTCATGTGTAAGCCTGGCATTGTGCCTGGTTTTGCCATGATGTGTGAGGATACTCCTTGTCCTCAGGCCCCTGTCTGTCTGGTGTGCTTCTCAGCCTTCCCTGGTTACAGCAGCTGGCCCTGGCTGGGAAGCTGTGATAATAGTTGGGATTGGTTTCCCCTTTCCAGTATGCAAAAAAAAATTTGGGAAGGCAGAAGAAAGAAGGGATGTGAAGAGGTAGTGGGAAGGTCAAGAAGGGGAAGGTGTTGTTTGCAGGCATCCAGTTGCAGGGGGGAGATCTGGTGGAACCAGAGTTCTGCTCAGCCAGGGTTATGATGGATGTGCCCAGAACGGAGTGGGGACGTGGGCATCCTGAGTGGGAGCACTGTGTTCCCCCCCTACACACCTCTCCCACCTGCCTGCCTGGGAGGAAACAGTATTCCAGTTTGAGTCCTCTTAGTCACACTGGTACAGGGTGCAGCCCTAGGAGCCCTAGCAGCCCTAGGACATGTATTTCAGCACCTGTGGTGCAATGTGCCTGCTATGCGTGGTATTCCCATGCTGATGGGAAGTGGCTTCTGTCCTGGAGTCGGGAGGGAGATGGTGAAACACAAGGAGCATGGCATGATAGTGTGTAGGAACGGTGGCTTCAGCCAGGTGGCTTTGTGGCTTCCCTCTGGCTGAGACCCTCCACTGCATTGCCAAGGGCTCTTCCAGGACAGCCTCAGTTGGGAGCTCTTATGCAGCAAGGGTGGTGGGTCGGGCAGCAGGAGGTGGAGGCACCCTGGGTCTGTCTCCAAGGGCTGCTTGGCCCCTGTGGGTACAGCTCTGTGGTGGGTGCAGGTAATGAAGCCGACGCTTGTGTGTGCTTCCCCAGGGGTTTTGACGCCCACCTCCTGTTAACTAAATGCCTTTGTCTGAAAATTGTAGAAGTGGAAGGGAGAAGGGAGTTGTGAAGAATTTTTTTTCTCTGAAGGCTGAGCCTTCCCCGACTGAGGAGCACATCAGTCGCACGGGAGGGTAAGTGGAGGTACAGGAACATGTCCTGGTGTGCTTCTTAGCATACACCGCTTCTCTTGAGTGCACCTGAGATTGCCTGTGCAGGTATCCCACTCCCCAGAGCGATGAGCAGCCAGGGCACCTGCTCTCCAGCCTGCCTGGCCTTGCAGTCCAGGGAGGATACTAAATGGTTGTGCATCAGCCTGACAGCATTTCCCCTCACTCCCTGCAATATGTTAGTGGGCCCTACTGTTTTCATTAGGTACTGGAGTAAATGATTTGGCTGTGACCCATCGTTGCTGATGACTATTTGCAGCTGAAGCTAAGATGACTCTGGCTGTTGCAGTGTGTAACTTTGGAGGCTTATCCTACTGGCAGTTGTTGGTGGGTTGTTAAATGTACACAGCTGTAACGTTTGCAGATTCCTGCATGTCTTCTCTCTCTCTCTGCGTTTTCCTTCAATTTTGGTCTTCCTCTTATTGCTTTGCATTTTTCTACACAGGTGGTAAGTTGGGCATTTTTGACTTGGAATGCAGCCCCTTGCAGATATACACTAATTGCCTGTTTTCTAACAAAGATAGTGCTCTGCCCCATCCTTAGCATGATTCTCCTAGAGCAGGAAGCAAATGAGTCACAGGGCTTGTCTACACTGAGCTCCATTTGTTTCTGACATACTGATCATAAGTCTGGACTCTTATTTCACAATAAGCAAAACTGCTTGTAGGGCTGTAGTGCAGCTGCTCTGCCTTCAGTTCACACTTGCCCTTAACTCTTGTAGACAAACTCTTACTTATCCCTTTATTTATCCCTGTCTTGCCACATTTCATTCTCTTTGTAACTAAATCATTTTTGCTAACTGTGTCTTGGAGATGCATGCTTGCTTCTCTGCAGGGAGGTCATCACCCAGACTGTGATGCTAGAGACATTTAGGATATCTCTAGACTGCCAGGCACATCTTCTGGAACCTGTGTGGAGATGTTAGCTTTGGTTGTGGAGCAAAACAGCCATTCCTCTGCTATGCCAATTATCTCACTGGGTGAAATGAGCCACACTGCTATTGATTTTGGTCAGCATGGGGAAGCTGTGAACAAACAGAAGCAGGCTGAAGTCTGTTGCAGGGAGCAAGGGGAGCATTTGCAAGTCTAGTAGAAAAGCTCCAGCCTGCACCCAAAGACTGCAATTACGAGTTGTATTCTGCAAGCTTAGCAACCAGAGAGCCAGGGTTACAGCCAGACTGTGTTGGCGGGAGCCTTCCTT
The DNA here is from genome assembly GCF_030463565.1 of Pelecanus crispus. Classification (NCBI taxonomy): domain Eukaryota; kingdom Metazoa; phylum Chordata; class Aves; order Pelecaniformes; family Pelecanidae; genus Pelecanus; species Pelecanus crispus. The sequence continues at coordinate 54,785,265 of NC_134676.1, forward strand.
GTGTGGGAAGCAGTGCATTGTGTGTCCTTCCAGAAGTATCTCCTCTCTTGTGGAAGGCAGTTGCCTGCCTTCCTTCTTCTGGTCTGTGCTGACCACAGGCTGTGGGATCTTCCTTTGTGGCTCGATGAGGCTGATGGTCAAGGTTTGCTGGTTTTCCATCTCTCCCTGTTCGTACGTTACAGAAGGGAAGTAGGGGATGTGCAGTCCAAGCTGTCATGTAACTGTAACACAGAATGACCTGTATTACCAACTGGTGCCCTTCTTTGGGCTCCACTCCTGTGTTAATTTGGGCTCTTGCTCCTAACCCAAGTCACTGTGCACAAAGCTTTTCCACTTGTATTTCTGCAGCCATGGCATACCCTGACCATGGAGAAGTCATCTTCACACCCTTCTCCTGACTGGTAGCAGTGGCATCCCCAAAGACACCATGGTCATCAGATGGCCCTGTGTTTTCCCTCTGCCTTTATCATGTCTCACAACTCTTCCCAGGCTGTTTCCCTTTCCTCAGATCTCTCTGGGTTCCTTTTTCACCAACTCAGTGTTGTCATTGCTGCCCACTTACAAGGCTCCTCGCATGCCAGCATGGAACTTCTAGCACCCAGGGGACCAAGCACAGGCACTCTCTCTGAGGGGTGATGGAGACTGGGATCCAAGAACAGTTTAGGGCAGCCTCAAGCCTCCAAATGGAGCAGTTTGTGTCCTACATGAATATAGCTGTTCCTTTCCTGTTTATGGCTCAGTTGGGCAACTTCCAGTCTGAAAATTAGACAAAGCGAGAAAAGAGAGAAATCCCATGGAAATGTCAAGGCGGCCTCAGCCTGTGAATCAGAAAAGGTGATGGCTGCTCCTGGGCATCTTATTGCAACTCAGGGCAGTTGCTACTGGAAGGGAGCATTGGAAATCGTAAGAAAAAGGTCTGGGAAGGGCCTCAGTCGGCTGTTTCCTTATGCCCCACAGCAGGATGAAGTAGAGCTTTTCCATCAGAGGGTGGTAGAGCCTCTGGAGACATGAGGGTATAAGGCACCATGCAGATACCAGGGAGCTTTATCATCACCCTCTTCATTACCCTCCAGTGTTTAGCTGGTTTTCTTTTCGGATGGGAGTGTGGGATTTGGGGTCCAAATGGACCTTCCCTTTTCTAACTATATTCACACAACGATGCTTGTCTCCGAGTAATCTTGGGAATGCTGCCTTAGTGCTGCCTGCCTTGGGCTTAATTAAGAGCAGGGAGATGCAACTCATCTGATGTTGCTTATTTACATAATTTTGGAAAGGAGCTTGAATATGATGCTGTGTTTCTCTGCCATCCCTTTCAGAACATTGGGAAAAAGATGACCTGCCAAGAGTTCGTTGCTAACCTCCAGGGGATGAATGATGGCAAAGACTTCCCGAAAGGGTTGTTGAAGGTAAGGAATGAACTGCAGAACATGGGTTTCATTTTTAGTGAGAGGTTGTTCAAAACAGAACACCCTGCTTGCATTTTCTGAATCTTAATTGTCAAACAGGAGAAGTGATGGACGTTTCTCCTCTGTACAATGTTTATTCTGTTGTTTTCCCTCTTGCCTTCACTTGATTGTGATCAAGACTCTCTGCAGTGTGGAGAGATGAGACTGAACCCTGGGGTGGGCCAGCTCCAGAGCTGTGTGTCTTGTAAGCTCACATGACGCCATGCCAGAGTGCTGCCTCCTGATTAAAGCGGACAGAAGCAGGCAGTTGGTTCTGACTACTGAATACGTAAGAGCTAATCCTGAGCTTTGTGTATCTGGAAGGCGTGTTGTGTTTTTTTCATCAAAGGTGCTTTGGGGTTTTCACATTAGAGCAGGAGATGTAATTTCAGATTAGAATGTGTTGTCTGGCACAGGCTGCTTTGCTTCAGGTTTTCTTCATTAAGTTTGTGCCAGGAGTTAAATCTGAAGAACAGGGAAAGAGGCTGAGCAGGACAAATCTTGTTTCATTGTCAATAATAATGAGAATGTTTCATTTCTCTTTTGTCTGGTTGCTGGCATGAAACAGCAGTCTGTTTGAATGAAGAGAGGAGCGCATACACTAGAGTTCATAATTTTTTTTTTGGGCGATGGAAATAAAAATGAGAGGTTGCTGCATCTGAGAGCTGACCCAAAGCCTACCGAAGTAAATCAAAAGAATTGCTGTCTCTTCTGTGGGTTTTGTGTCAGGTCCATTGTGAAATGTGGATGTACCTGCATAGTTACAGGTAGCAGACTTGGTTTTCTAGTATTGGTAGTTTCTTCAGTTTCTCCAGCCTCTTCGGGGAGCTTTTTGCTGGGCCCTCCTGCCTCAGTTTTTCCTAAGGACTTAGGAATATAAACTCAACCCCCTTGTTTTTAGATTTAATGTCTTTATTTTTTAAATCTGGATACAGAGTATTCATCTGTCAGCAGCAACACTTAAATTTTTTTTTTTCCCAAGGAATCTCATTTCTTGCTCTGCCATAGAGAGATGTGTTGAGATTAATTTGCAGGCTAATTACAGCCCTTATTGAATAAATAGGTCTCCAGACTGTGTTTAAATAACCTTCTGAGTGTACTGATGAGAGAATTCCACTGGTGCTCACCTGCTGTTTATTTTCCTGCTGACAGAATTATGCAGTTGGGCTGTATCTTGGTGTTTAGTGCTGACCTGCTAATACTAAGGCTGCCTGGCTCTTTGCCAGCCCACCCAAAGCAAGGACTGGGGCTCAGGATTTTTTGGTTGTAGTAGGATAGAAGAAACCTGGTGTTGGTGTCCTGCCTCGTTTGAGGCTTTCTGCCCTTTTCTGTGCGCTGCCCTGATGTCTTGGGGACAGAGGTGGCACCCAGCCTCGGTCTCTCATCTGGCTTGTCTGTAGATTTGCTGATGGTCTGCCCCTTGTTGTTTTAATTTACCGGTGGAGGAGTGAGTAGCAGTAACTGTGTTTCTGTAGCTACATTGCTGTGCCCGCAAGCAGCCACCCTGCCACTACATAGGTGATTACAAAGACTTAGCAGAAATTAAATTTGCATTAGTCCCAATAAATTAAATTCACGGAGCCCTCCTGCAGCACAGCGCCAAAGCGTGTACGGCTTGCCGGTGCATTAGCAGTGTAACTAATGCGTGTTGGTGAGGCTGCGAGCCATCTCCCCGCATCCTCCCCAGCCGCCGGGAGCAGAAGGCCTGTTTCCACAGGGTGGCAGTGTCCCCCCGTGGGAGCGAGGTCCTGAGCACCCACTGGTGAACAGTGCAGACCCCTGGGGAAGCTAGTGGGCTTTTCTGCCTCACCAGGCTTTCTGCATTCCCCTCGTGGCTCTGCTGCACCCCTCTATGAAGCTCTCTGACTGTGCCAAGCCCCCAAGCAAAGCTGAGTGCTGCTGGAGGGGGAAGACGACGGAGGGGAGATGTTAGCAAGTGCTTACATCTTTGCAGGTATCATTCGCCCGGGGCTTGGGAAGCTCTCTGCAGCATTTACCGTGGACCCAATTGACAGTGTCAGGGGTGCAAATACTGCTTGGGCTACCCAGGACGGTCAGCAGACAGGCAGAAATCAGAAGTAGCCTTCAGCCAACCCCATTACCCTTAGTGCTACTGAACACAGAGTATGGCCCTGAGCTTTTGTTTTGTCTGGATAGGAAAATAGCATCAGCGTGTGAGGAGGGACACTTCTGTCTTCTGTGTGATCAGCCTCAGAAAACTTCCGACATGAGATCTGATTGCTCCTTTCCACTCCCATCAGGGAGCCATCTCTGTTTTATTAAGTTTTTTCCCAACAATAATGATGCTTTGGTAAACACCATAAGGCCTTTGGGACGTGATTCTCTGTGTGTCACTGATAGTGCTTTGAGAACAGAGATTTTACTCTGGCTAGAGATGGAAATGAGAAATGCTAATATGATCTTGCTCACCTTGTGTCTTTCTGTCTGTTCATTAACACTGAAAAGAGTTTCACTTTTGTACACCCATCTGCACAAAGATCCATCTCTTTTTCCTCTTCCTTGTTCCTTTTGTCAGATCTGAGGTTGCTTTTAAAGTTGGGACCCATAAAGGCAAATATACCAAACCGTGATTAAAAGCGTGGTTCTCCCCATGGGATCTGCTTGCAGTATTCATATATTCAGTACTTTGCCAGGCAGGCAGATATATGTACCTTCCCTTTTATTCCATCTTAGCTCCAGTTCGACCGCCTGTCACACATCCCATTAATCTGCCATCAGCTGCTAGTAAAGACTAGATGTGGAGACAGTAGCCTGATTTCCAGTTATGTATTGTCAGTGCATGCTGACCTGAGAGTGGTAGTTTATACTTAACTGCAGAGTTCCTGTATACCTTCAAACTGGGGCAAATTCCTTGTAAATGAGAACCAGCATCCCAAGCTGTGATTCTCTTCTCCGGTGTAAATCAGAAGCATCTCTCTCTGTGGCTCTGGCTGCTGTAGAAGGTGAGTCAGGTCTGTTAAATCCAGGCAGATTAAGGTTATTGAAAGTGAAATTTTCCAAAGGCAAGAAAACTTTTTGAAACTCTCATCCTTTGACTCTGAGCTGTCACACTCCAAGCACACAAATAATTTTATATTATATCAAGCTGTGATCAGGCAAGGTGATCCTGAATTTCAGCTTTGATCTTATACTTTCCTGTAGTAAAGGTCCCTTTGTCCTGGTGAGTTGAAGCCCTTGAAGGAGTGCTAAAACCAAGAGTTGTGGCTGCCCATGTTCTAGTTAGTGCAGCAGTACTCTGCTGTGGATAGGCTCAGTGCTTGCTCCTGAGACTGATGGTGAATCACACAGTTATCAGCATTTACAGGTGGGGACGAGTGACAGGTTTACTGGGACTGAGAGAGACAAAGGGACCCAGCTGCAGTGCTCGTCCCCTCAGAGTGTAGCTGACATCCTGGATTAGCTGCCACAGATGCTGCTGCTGCTGGTGAGGGAAGCTGGAGGAGACATGCAGCACCACCATGAGTGAGAGAGCACTGACCACATCAGAAATGGTTAAAACAACTAAGTCCAACCTGTGGCTTCTTAGCCTAAGAGAATCACGACCAGACCGTTGTTCTTTTATTCCTATAGATAGAGAGGCCATGGCTAGGGTCTCCCGGCTTGGAAAGAAAACGAAATCAGTCTGGGGCAATGTCAGGAACCTTATGACTACAGTGTAGGAGCAGTTTATCTGTGGTCTGGTTCCTTCCTCCTGTGCTCCCACCAGCTTTAATCTGGTGCAGTGATACCATCTTCACTGATGATACTCTGGGTTTGCATTATGTGACCATAGCCTTCTTCAAAGCTGTGCTTTGTGAGATTGTCTGGAATGAGAAGAGGAGGAGATTGGCTTGGAAAGAGCCTAATTTTGGCCATGCACGCTTGTTTCACTTCAGTGCTGGCCACTGTGTCTTCCTCTTGTCACCTTGTGGCAAGGTGTGTGAGACTCTGCTCAAGCAAGGTGGCAGTGATGAGGCCTTTCTTACGCAAGGAGAGAAAATGTCTGCCCCGGCCCACAGAGAGCCTGCAAGGAGTCACCTCTGAGGAAACGGATCCCTGCTGTTGTTAGGCATGGTCTTGGGAAGGGCACTCTGTCATTAGGCAGTGTGCTAAGTACCACCTGCGCATATTGTCCTGCACAAGTCAATGTCCTCTGCATCTGCAGTCTCCAAGGTACCTCATTCACGGAGTCAAGGGCATCACCCAACCTCTGATGTGGGCTGACTCTGGTGGCTGTGTTGCCCCACGACGTGAACACTGGATGGCGGGGGGGGTCATACCTGGCTGTGTGTCTTCTGGTAGAAGGTGGTAGCTCTTTGCTGACCCATCGTGTTCTCAGGGAGCCTCTCCATCATGCTGAGGGACCTGGGATGCTCTACGGGGACTTGGCTAGAGCCATCCCAGCAGGGGCTGCTGATGGAGATAAGACTCCAATCCTGCAGAAAAGATCTGCTTTTTCTCAAAGGCTGTTTTTTGGCTAGGTCTTATCTCCTGGAGAAGCACTGTAATGAAGTGACCAAATTAAGTGGGAGTTGCTGGTACTGAACTCTTCTGAAGAACCAGTCCCCCTTAATTTCCTAAATGATTTGAAGTCTTGATCAGGATTGCTGGGATATGCAATTTCCTATAGAAGCTGCAAGGTAGGGTTTATCTCATTTTGCTGTCAGTTCCCTGCACTTTAATTAAGGATTTTTTTTTTTTGCCACTGTCTTTCTGCCTCCTCTCTTTTTTTTTCTTTTTTTTCTTTCTTCTTTCCTTTTTTTTTTTTCCTTTTTTTTCCTTTTTTCCCTTTTTTTTCTCCCCCTTTAAAAGCCCTCCAAAACAAACACTCAATTTAAAAAGAATTACTAGCATCTTGCTTCATCCGTTCCAATCATTTCAGGTATGAAAGATACCTGAGAGAGAGAAGGGAGTGAGCATCAGGTGGCTAACTTCCCCCTACCACATTTACGCAGAGGAAATCACACTAACCAGACTGCTGTGTACACCCTAATTGCTCTCATCTGCAGTATCCACACTTCCTCCATTTCATGGCTGAGGCTGTTTGGCAAGGAATTCCCACCTTCCTGCTGTTGCTGAACGGAGATGGGAGCCTGATGCATTTTGGGAGATGGGAGCATATGGCAGCATGCCAGAAGGGCCCCGGGAGGACAGCACTGACTGCTGGAGCACCCTGTGGCTGTGGGCAGTGGAGGGAGGCAGAGGAGACCAAGTGTCTCTGGTCCACTAAAGAAGCCAGAGGTCTGCTCAGCAGGAGCAGAGCTTGCCTCCTTGTTTCTTCCCCAAAATGAAGTTTTTCCTGTTAAAAATACTTCTGTTGGGATAATGTTTCTGGGGCAGCCATTTCTGATCTGTTTGAAATGAAAGATCTGTTACTGAAGGCCCCTTTCAGCTGCTAGGAGACAACAGAGTCTAATCTGGCAGTATAAAAGTCAGGATAAAACCATTAATCCTTGTCTTAAACAGTTGTTTGCGAAAGCATACTTTCCTTTCACTCTCCGAAGCGCCACAGAGCTGTAGTGACTGAAGGGAACACCTGGCTTGTCTTTGCTCTCCTCCATCCTCAGCAAGGACCTTCCTGCTGCAATAACCCTTGTTTTCCTCTGGCTTGTGATTTTTTGGGTGTCATGATTTGTCCTGTCTAAGAGTAACAACCAGTTAAAGCACACCTGTTCAGAACTGTGACTTAAACCAGGTTATGATGGTGGGTGCATTGCTTTGGGTCCCATGAGTAACAGAGATCCTGACACTCCCCTGCCCCTGAAATGCATATGTATTTTCTTTTTGTGTTCCAGGAACTTGCTTTGATGCATATAAAGAGAGAAATCTGAAATCTATGCACTTCGCTCAAGTCAAATAGCCCAGGTATCGTGTCAAGGAAAGCAACATAAGATAATAGCAAAAGCCTAATGCTCTCCACCAACCCTCTGTCCCTGAGCAGGGAAGGCAGAACTTTAGAAAAGTCTTAAATCACAAAATTTTGTAATGGTGATGCAGGAATTCCTCTGCGTGGTCTAGGGGTGGTACTAGGAATTGCTTATGTTGCTAGAAAGCAGCCATTACAGGATGGGCCTGTTTCTGCTTTCATGATCTGCATTTCTCTGAATTATTTTTGCTCCTCCAACCTTTCATCTCTTGCTTTCTGATTGTTATTCAAAAGATCTCACCTAGCCCACCAGGCTTTTGGGTCAGCAGGGAGTGAAACCCAAGCAGGGTCAGCTAAGAATTTCCATTACTACTAGCTGCAATTATGTGGCTCAATACCAAGCTCCTAATGAATGTTTAGGGGTTTAATTTTCACCTGTGGAGGCAAGGTCGCTGTAGTGTCTTGTCCACATTGATCAGGCAAGTGAATCACTTGATTTTTACCTTCTCCAGCCTGTCAGATAGCCAAGGCTGTCAGTAGTCCCCTGGTTTAACTGAAATGCTTAGCAGCTCCTGAGGATGAATGTCGCCGTTCAGAGCTTCCCATTTCTTGTGCTGTCAGTGTGGAGGATACAGACTGGTAGTCTCCAGGAATGACATGCTCTGCCACTTTAAAGGAGGAATTTTGGGCTCTTTTTGAGCTGGGAAATCTCTAATACAATGTCACACATACATTTTGGTCCCGATGACATATTACTCCCACCTCCATGTAGGTAGAAAACAAATTCTGAAAAACATTCTTTGATCTTCCACCCACTGATCTGCTTGAAATTTAAGTTCTGTGCTGCAACTCGAGGGAAGGAGGAGTAGGAATATAATTTATACCATATTTAAAAAAAAAAAAAGAGAGAGAGAAGAGGAGAAAACATTGCTTCCACCAGTTTTAGAATTATTGCTATATAAATCTTCGGTATTCCTTCCTTCTGTTGCCAGCACATTTTTCAAATGACATTGGACTGTTGTCTCTCTGACCCAGTTACACTGTTTTCTTTCAAGAAAGAGCGCTGGGTTACTCCTTAAATCTTGATTTATTTTTTCTTCCTCCTTTCCTGTGTTGTTAAATGGAACATTTAGATTCCTTCCAAGGTCATGCTTCCTTGGGTGATGAAGTATTTGTAAGATCCTGGTACAAACATGGGGCAAATCAAGCCACCTATTTTCTGCCCTGCTGACAGATGGTTTCTGGCAGGAGTCACGAGGGTTAGGAAGGATTTCTCCTGCTTTTGGGGCAAGACAGCTGTCCATCACTCCATAGGTACGTGCATTTGTGGAGGAAAGGGATGTCAAAGGTTATGCCTGTTTTCCCCCCAGTGCTGCTCCTTCCATGCTGCAATGCTTGCAAGTGCAGGTGGCACCCATGTGAAATGTGTGGTTCTCAGAGTGACCTGGACCCCCTTTCCCCCTTACTGTGTTTGCTGTCTGAATCAGAGGGAAGCATTGAAGGGTGGTTGTTTTTCCCTTTTTTACACACATCTCTGGAGGAGTGCCGGGTGGTGAGGGGTTTATTTCAGTGTCATTGACTCTAAGCATGCTCACTGCAGGGACAGAGGCAGGGGTTGTTTGCAGCTCATGCAAGAGAGTGCTTGGTTCACCTCCCTGTGGGTTTCTCTCACAGCCTTGCAGAATTTTAGGTTTTTGGTGCTTTTATGGATTTGTTCGAGGTGCTGCTGTTTTCTGTAGCTATATTTGGCAGCTTTAACTTGAGGAACTTGGTGGTCTGTGTTAGTTGGTGCCTATGTGGCTCACTTAATTTCTGTCAGCCCTGTTGGCAGTAGACGATAGTTCCTAAAAAGAGAAATGCAAGAGGAGAAACTTTTTTCCCCTGGAGACTATAGTGCTTTGCCAGGAAACGCAACAGCTAGTCTGTGACACAGAGCTGTTTTCAGATATGCTGCGAGGAAAATGAGATGGGTAATGGCATCTTTTCACTTGCAATGCCATCCAGGATAGAGGGGGCACAGTTTCTTTGCACCCCTGTTGTTATCAAAGAGCTTGTTTTCATCAAACCTGTGGTCTCCCACCATTCTCAGCAGGGCACTTATCTTAGGAGTGGTTTCTTTTGGCTCAAGATGCAGCATGGATCCCAGTGAGGTACAGTGATACCAGGATTGATTTGGTCTTCCATCAGCCAATATGGTTTTGTCACTCCACTCACTTTTAGAGGCTTACTGATATAAAACGTCAGTCATAAAGGCTTGTGTCTGTGACCACAAGCCAGCTCTTTGTGGATGTGCTTTTAGACCGTTTCTCCTGTAAAGTAAAACATACAGATTTCAGTTGCCCTCAAGGGGTCATAGGTGCAATGCTTGTGTTTTCCTGGTGCTATGAGTTGATGTGCTTTGCTTTATGGTTGAGGTGATCTGAAAGCACATGCTTATGCAGCTACAATAGCCTAGTTGACACGGGATAGCTTTCTGGGCTGTAGTAATTTGACCGCTTTCCATTGTAAGGATTACTTTCCATATTGTAAGAGAAATCAGAGTCATCCCCAGGGATTCCTTCAGAGCCTATAGCACAGGTGTATGCACTGCAATATAAACCATAAGAAAATGAAAGATTCTTTCTTGAAGACATCAACAGATGCTTTTGCTGGTAAATTCAACGGGGGTAAAACTCAGCATCTCTGTAAATGCCTGGTAATACTGTACTGTGGTTGGTGGAGAATAGGAGTCTCTCACGGGGAAAGCTAGGTGGATAATTTTGGTTAATAATTTTGAAATTTTCTGTCAATATCCGTCATTCTCCCACCATACCTGCTGTTACGGTGTTAGGGTTCCTGCTGACCTGGTTGCTTATGCATGTAGAAATGCAGTGGTTGCTCTAGTATTTCTGCTGTTGACAGGGATGGCAGTTGGAGATGTTTAGATTTAATCTTAATTGTCAGCTCCCCCTGGTCAGCAGACCTCAGAAATCATTATTTTAATATCACAGGAATGTCGGTTCAATAACGTTACTGTTGATCAGTTGTTGAGCTCTAGTTCTGTAGCTGTCATGTATGAGTAGAATCCAGCAGAATTAACTTTCCCGACCCTGTCCATTTTGGGGAGAAGAAAAAACCAAGGATGAGGGAAGAAGGAGAGTAATCTTATGAAAGATTTAATGTTGTTTATTTAACAAACAGTATTGAATAGCAGCATTAAATAGTGCCACTTTTTTATGCTAGACAAATATGTTACTGGCTCTTGAGAGTATATTTCAGGTAATTGATACATGTGTGTTTATGTAGTTTGTTGGCTTTGGTGTTGGTATTTTTGTCACTGGAATCAGGCTTGAATGATGCTAATGGATTCTTGCGGCTTTGTATGAGGACACTGGAGTTCTTCAGAGACAGTAATGTTGTCCTTGGGTTTGGTCCCTAAAAAGCCAGTATTGATTTCACTTTGAATTCCACAGTTTTTCATCTTGTGTTTGTTCATTTGCTGAATGACGTTAGGAGGACCAAGCAAGGACTGAGTATGTTTGGCCTCCTAGGGAAACTTGACCGGTGGGAGGAAGAGAAGGGAAGGAGCTTATTGCACAGTAAGTTGGAACAGCTGCCTGTTTCCTCTGTGGCTGATGTAGTCTGCCATAGTGCCTGTGACACTGTGACAAGTGAAAAGCTTTCAGGTTGCTTTAAAAGGGTGAGATGGAAGGAATAGTAGAGACTCTGGTTTTCCCATCCTGCATCTGTTTTGGCCCAAAGTTTCGAATTCTACTGCTGGTTTATGGTTTTCTCCTCAGAGGTGCAGGTAGGGAAGGTTCATAAAATAGGGTCACCATCCTTTCGGTCACGCCGGTGGTGTCACTCGGCTGTTCAGACGAAATGCTGACTGAATATCTGCATTCTGCCCCTTTCCCACCACCTCTTTGCTGGCCTCTGATCATGACTTCTCAACACACCTGGAGGGTCCCCTGGGTGTGAACAGCTTTTATTTTTCTGGTATTGCACAGCCATATCAGCCCCTCTTTAAAAAAAAATCCCTTCTATCCCTCTATTGATGTTAACAACCCACTTCTCCCTCAGAAATCCCTGTTGCTCAGTTACAGACAGAAATCAGTCCTGTGTGCATGCTAATTTCTAAAATGGTGGGACTTCTCTAATGCTTGAGAATGGTCTTTCCCCAGAAGAAGACAGTCACTGTGTACACAGGGCTACTGGCTCAGTCAGGAGTACAAGATTGTATTATCACTTGCAGATGAAAATCAGGGGCACTGATGAAATCTGAGACGAATCCCTAAGCTGAAGACATTTAAAGCTTCAAAAGCGTGATCTCAAGAGACTCTCTCTTTTGGAGAGTGTGAGCTGAGAGAAGTGTTTTCCATGCTCCACTGGAAAAAAGAAAAAAAAAATTGAACAAGATGCAGCCTGTCACCCTTGGCATTTTGGACTGCTGTGTGGTTACAGCTGAACCAGACCTGTTCCCTTATGAATTAAGGTTCCTGTCCTGCCTGAGGATCTGCTAACCTCAGGTCAGAGGATGCTAGGTGGAGAACTGCTGCACTTAGGCAGCAGCGATGGTGGTGTGCTGTGGGCAACAGAAGAGAAATGTTGCTGTGATTCAGTCTAGCTTGTGTTTAATAATCAAATTGGTCTGCGTAATTCACATTGGCCTAGGTCTGTGTGTGATATTTAGGGAATATAATTATTTCAGATGTGTTGAGGGTGCTTGGGGAGGTGGCCTTATAAATCCAAGAGCAAGAATAATCTGCTAGGCAGGGGGCTGGTAGGATACGGAGTGATTTGTGGCCATTTACGTAGCACCTGTCGAGACCTGCTGCTTAGCTCATCTGGAGCTGTTTGATTGCAGTGAAAATTTCCTCTAAGAAGAGATTTTCTTTGAAAAGCTTTTCCACTAGCAGTGGATAATTTCAGGCAGGTTAAGTAACATAAAACCTTTTCTAGGAAGTGGCACAAGTAACTTAGAGCATGCAATTGCTTGTTGCCAGAGAAAAAGGGCCCTCTGTTCCTTCAGGTAGCCCCTAGCAATGACAGATGTGTGTAAAAAGGATGGAACACGTCTAGGATTTGATTTTAATGTCTGAGGTTGGGGTGGGCTTGCTAGAGGCAACTGTTGTGGAAATGAGAATGCATTTTGCTTGTTTGCCAGGTGGGAAGAAGTCTGTACCTCAGCCAGGACAAAGGCAGGATCTGTGGGGAATCAGAGGTTTGTCACCCCAGGAACAGTTTTTATATTGGTATTTAGGTCCCTTGTTCTCTGTTCCACTGAGCGTTGTCCTTCAGCGTGGTCCACACCAATTGCAATCTGTCACAGGATTTGCATCTGTTGCATCCTTAGGGGTAACGCAATCAAAGGGTGACTGCTGACTGACGGGCTGCCACATACTGGGGAGGCAGGAACGTCTTTTACAAGCAAAAATGCACTACGACAATAATGTAGTTGTCTAGCCATTTGCCCACTAAGGATGTAAATCCCTGATTGCAAGAGAGGGAACCAGGGGGAAAGACCACTCAATTCATCTGCTTCTTATCTACTCCAGGGTGCTGTCACGCATCTGACGTAGGGTGAGCAAACTGTCGCTCTGCCTTAACGTGTCTCAGCTGAACTCAGGTGTGAACGGGGGCCGGAGCCCCTTCACCCGGCCTTCAGCTGCCCAGTGTGTTTCAGTGTGGGATGTTCGTGTCGGTGAGCCAGGGCAGCAGCCCCTCGTCCCTGGCTGCACGTGCTGACTTGCAGCTGCCTGTGCATCATGGTGGGAGGGGGACAAGAGGCTCTGGTGTCCTCCCAGACCGCGACCCTGCTGCTGCTGGCCTTGCCCTGCCTGGTGGGCTGGCAGCACGGGTTGGGTTGCTGAACCTGGTGTCAGCCCGCAGTGAGGTCCCCTTGCCACACGGTCTTCCAGCTCCTCGTGCTCCCTCTGCACAAGCTCTTTGCCTCTTGAGTTCGGGATGATGTCCCCATTGTCCACTTCTGCCTTGGCGCTTGCACGAACTGCTCCACCTGCCCTGGCGTGTGCTGGCAGCTGCCACGACCCCGTGCAGAGCAGAGATCTCTCTCTCTCATCGGAGCGGGTTGCCATGGCAATGCAGTCTGCTGCGCTCTGGGTCTCCAGGAGCCAGAAATGATGGTGCTTTTGCAACATTGAGGTAAACATCTCTCTTTTCCCTTATATAGCGTATCCACCCCTGGTAGGAGCGCCGGCTGCCATTGGTGCCGGCCTCCCCTCGCCCCCTGCGCGGGGGAGAGCGGCTCCAGGCGCCGGGAGTGCGCCTGACCCGCGGAGCCGGGCTTGCGTGGGTGGGAGCGGTGCCTCCGGCATGTGTGGGCCATGGCAGTGGCCCTCCTGTCACTGGGTGGTGTGGGTTTCCCACTGGGGAGGAATAGGGTACCGCTCGGGAGTGGCACTGCTCACGGGGTCAGCCGCCTGAGCGTGCCGTTTGCTTGCGGAGGGGTACGGCTAAGCTCTCCTGGATGCCGAGGGGGGAGATGGGTCCCCAGCTGCTTGCTCACAGCTCTGCCACTGGTTTGCTCTGGTCACCTTGGGAAAGTCACCTCTTTTCCCCTAAGCCCCTCTTAGAGCATGAAAGTACTCTTGGTATCCCTTGGCCCCCTGGGAAGGCACCTCAAGGACTCTGGCTAATGAATGCAAATGCTTAGAGTTGTGGGAATTTGCTGGGGCATCGGCCTGGGGCTTGCCAGAACTTTGTTATGGTGTTGTGGGCTTTCACTCGTTTCTCCAGTGCTTTGGGAATCCATTGGTATTTCTCACATCCAGAAGCCTGTAGCTGGCAGGTGATTGAAGACTCTTTTTACAGTGTCCTTTGTTATTTCAGGCAGTAATGAGCATGGCAGGCTGTTGCAGGCAGGGAAGTGTGGCCGTGTGAACTGAAAATGAATCTCTTGCTTGATCTGCTGGCATTTGTTCTAGCATCTTTCTCTCCACCTCTCTCCCTCTCGCTGTTGGTGTGTGTATGAAGGGGGAGTCGATGCTGGAGAGGGGAGTGGAGCAGGGGAGGAGTTTCTATCAGCCTCTTCTTTTTCTTTTTTTTTTCCTTTTTTTTTTTTTTTTTTTTTTTTTTTTCCTTCCCCGTCCAGTGACGTGAGCAATGCCTGGAACAATCAGGCTGGCTCCAAACAGTGTGCCTGAAGATGCTGGAGAAAACAGCCTAGTGTGCTTTAAGCAAACATTGATTGCTTGAGCCTGGGCTCTCCACACATAACCTTTTCCAGGTCCTCTGCAGGGGATTGGGAAGTGCCATTAGCTTTCTTCTCCCCCATCCCATACGCTCACTTTTGGAAATGATTGGAGTTAACAGTGTTCAGAGCACCAGCAAAGTCCGGGTGAGAGCCACAGGTTCGGTGAAATACTCCCGAGAAGAATCTCTCTGGCGGCAGTCCCATCGGTCAAAATCTATGAAAATCTCCAACTCCTCTGAGTTTTCTACTAAAGAAAGCAAGGTAAATAACTAAATATTCATAGTGTTTCTCTTTGCTAGGAGTGGAGGTGGTGGTGTTGAAAAGGTTACGCTCTGCAGGAATTAAGGGCACTGGATGATCTGCAGTGATCACAGAATTGTTGTCAGGTCAGAAAAAAAGTCTCTAGGCTTGAGGAGAGACTTGAAGGTGAAAGAGGTCTGGTGTGTGATAGTGATTGGGTCTTAGAGGAATGCCCTGTCACTGAGCTTGGTGCAATAGTAAACAGTGAAAACTTGCTTGTGAGAATGCTAATCGGAGCTCTGCTCTCGGGAAAGGTGCCGGAGTTGGGAAGTGATGTCCTTGGGACTATCTGTTTAATGGGAATGATTTTCCGTAGAAAAAATAGTTTTGCTCCTTCTCTACAGCTCTGTGGTTTAGTAGGTGTGGATGCTAGGTAAAAATATCGTCTCACTTGCATGCATGATTAAATATTGCCATCAAGTATTTATTAGGAAGGCATCACTTGTGCATTTATAGGAATACATTAGTGTCTTATAGCAGTCGGTAGCACAGGCATGCCCAGCTGCTACAGTGGCTGTGTGCAGCATCTCCTCACCCAGCCCAGCCCAGTTGTACAGTTCCTAGGCGAACAATCCCCACTCCCACTCCATGCAGTATCGCTTCTTTCCTCATTTCTCACTCCTGCTCAATAACTGAGAGGCACCTGGAAACCCCTGGCAAGAGCTTTAATAGCTGTCTCCCTCCCAAAGGTGCTCCGTGTCTCCAAGGGTTGGATGAACTTTATGCAGTGACTGACTATGCCTCTAATTCCATTCCTGCTGCAAATTGATTCTGTCTTGGGATTAGAAGATATAACCATTTGCAAAGGTGTGTTGAGTGAGGCTGAAATATTTCAGAGCATCAGCCAGAGGCATTTAACCATGTCTTGTGTCCGTGTGCATGCAAACAAGCAGGCACATGCATGGATCTTCCTGTACTGTCCCTTCCCTAAATCTTGGATCTGTCCTGAAAGAAACCTCCTCTGCTATGAGGAAAAGATCCCAATGCTGCACAGTAGTTCCTAGCAGATCACTCTCTGCTGGCTTACAGATTGTATGGTATTTCAGAGCCTCAGCTGCAGAGCTTTAATCACAAAGTAATGCAGATAGAAATAAATGTAGTATTTTATTCAGTCCAGTTTCAGGAACCTCCATTTTGAGGGCCTTACTGACCATAACTAAGAAATAGCGTACTGCTAAGGTTGTGGCAGAGAAATAGCATGGCCATCGTTCTCAGGCTGTTGCTGATGCAGTATCTGCTACTCCAGCAAATGCCAAAGTAAAGGCTGCATCTTGCAGGTGCTCTGGGACCCTGCTCTTGCGATCATTTTCACCCTAGGCATGGGAATAATTGCATGGTATTCAGTGGGAGGATTTATGTGTGAAAAGTCTCTGCATATGGCAGAAACTTGGGTCTTTTGACATCAGGTGAATCACTTAATCTCTGTACCTCTGTTGCTTCTCCCAGGCTTTGTGTCCTCTGTGTATGCATGGTGAAATGTCCTCAGGGCAGGGACTTTCTCCCAGGAATGGTATCTGACACAGTTAGTTAGCTACTGCAGTAATGAACACTCTGTGTTCATCCCTCTGTGGGATTTACATATCTGCCTCCTGAGTGCTGTAGGTCATTGTGTGAGAGATACCCACTTCTCCTCCTGCCTAGCTCAGTAAGTTGGGAAGCATACTGCAGCTGTTTTTGTTTGTAGTGCTGTTTCCTTATTTCATACAAAGGTATTTGGGTCTGTAGAACATCTAAGACCTGTAAAAGCTGTGTTATGGAGGGCTGAGAAGATCCCTACATGCCCATCAGTGACGCCTGCCTAATTTGCAAGATGACAAGTGGCTCTGCCACTGATTGGTCTTGTGATTTTGGGCAATCCTATTCTCTCCATATGTCTGTTCCCCCTTCTGTTCTTTGTCTGCCCATCTATTTTGCTAAGATGTCACCGATTTAGAGAACAGATTTATATTTGAGCTTTAGCTCTTCTGTTATGTTGGTGGAAGAGACCTGGAAGTTGTTGCCAATGTGTAGCGTTACAAAGGAGATCTTTTTATCAGTGTACATTGTGTGCATGTGCTTGTACATCACCTCTCACAAAATGTCTTCATTTCTAGGCTGGGCTTTCTGGACAGCGGTGCTATGTAGATGCCCTTGGTCTCAAGCAGGGCTTGATTTGTAGACTTGTCCTCTTCCATGTTTCTGTGGGTGTGTTTCCCGCTTTGTGTCTGGACTGCCTTGTATTTTGTCTGCTCCCCATACAAAGTAATTATAATGCTCAAGACCTGTTTCTGTGACTACTTCAGCTGGCTTAGGGCAGGAGACAGATTTAACCCGTTAGTGCCTCAGAAACATACTCCTCTGATACTTAGCACTTACGTGACTCAGCCTGTTTTGCTGAGCTAGAGAGTATTATCTATCCTCATACTCTAGCCAGTGTGAACAAGGCACCAGCATGGTGCCTGCATATGAGATCTGCCTGCTGCTAGTGTCAAAGAAGCTAGGTAGCCCAAGAACCCATCATCTCCGTGAAAAACATCAGGTAGTGCTTCTGTGCACACGTACGTATACAGGCTCCACTGGGTGATGCATCCTGTGCGTGTATTATAGGCAGGTATCATGGCCTCAGGCCAGCAGGAAAACCTGCAAAAAGGATACTGTGGATTGGTGTAGTGTTGTTCTTGGGAGAGTAGACTCAAACCCAGGCTGCATGCAAGGTGAGTCAGAGGACCGTAGGATCATCCGTGTGACCCAGCATGCTCAGCAGACTCTCCTCCCGACAGACTCTGTTTTCCCCGCAGCCATGGACTGAATTGCAGAGTGCCTGTGCCTGTCCTGCCTGCAAATGCACAGGGCCAATAAAACAATTTCTGAAATAGCCTGTGCAGGTGCTCCATTGTCAAGAAACACTTTTCTAGCCTTTTCTCTGTTCACCCATAATAATTCAGTATGCTGCCTTTACCAGTAACGCTGATGAAACACTCCAGCAAGTACAGAACAAATCTTTTCTAGCAACCCCGATGTATCAATTTTACAGAGGATGCATTTCTTGTGTGGCATTAATTTCTTGGCCCTCAGGAGCCCGAGCTAACTATCCTTTTCTGTTTTATGATGATATATCTGGCACAATCTTTCCTTCCTTTTTTCTTTCTCCCCCTCCCCCCCTTCTCCATACAAACCAGATTTTTAACAGAGGAGTTTCTCTTAGAAATGTTCTCCTCCAGTTGGTGACGCACTTGAAATTCCCTGGGTGAAATGATCTCCTTTCCTTCCCCCTAAAACATTCCTATCAACCCTATCTCCACCCACACCAAAACAACATTCATCGGTTCCATATGCTGCTGAACAGCTCTGTGCTGTTTTATGAATAATGTATGCTGGCTTGTTAGAAGAATGTTTGTTGTACAAACCAGTGGAATTTGAAATTGAGAGTGATATCGGCAGACATGCCATGCCGTGCACTAACCCACTGGCTTCTTGGGGTACTACTCTGGCATCCTTGCTGCATCCTTGTCAGAAGGTGGAAAATGCGTGAGACATCAGGGGCATGTGGGCTTTGAGCCTGGCAAGGAGCTACAGGCACTCAGTGATCAGAGCCCTTATCCTTGCCTCGCCAGGTGTTACAGATCCATGCATGAAGAGAGGAGAAAATGTCAAGATCTGGATTTTGGGGGAGGGTGGCAAATGGGAGATGGTGAAGTAGTGTAGATCTGTATGCAAGCAACAATTCCAGGGAAGGGTCAACCTTCAGGTAATCACCTAAACAGCAAACTGGGAGCGGTATATAGCAATGTGTCGCACCCCATCCAAACCTGGCAGAAGGCAATGACACAGAGACACACCTGGGTCTAAAGCACAGGCACATTAACACCTATCAGGACTGCATGCAGACACCTGTGATGTCTGGCATCTGTTGCCTCTGTAACCTCTTTTATTTTTGTAGGGTTCTGCTACTTCTGTTGTTTTTCCTCCCTCCAATACACCGCATACGGTGGGAGCCAGAGCTGGTGCCTGGCTGACTGCTGTGGTCCCAGGGGCAGAGCTGGTGGACCGGTGCTGAGTGACTGGGGAGATGCTGAACTTCTGACTGAGCACTTCTGACTGCAAAGACTGAGCACGTCTTTGCCCGGAGGTGTGACTGGGGTTTCCTTGGCTACCTGGGATCAACTGTGCTGCTACCAGAGGTGAAGAAATGTCTTCAGGCAGGGTTGCTTCTGACAGTGGCTGCAGGAGAGGATGGCAGGGGCCTGGGTCAGAAAGCACAAGTGCATCCTGGTCCTGGGGGTTGCAAAAGCTGCACAGGGTATCTCCTGTAATGGTCAGATGGTCATTCCCCCAACGACGACTCCAGAAATCAGGTGGAACTGGCTGTGAGCAGAGAGCCTGGCAAACAAAGACTGGAGAAGACAATCTGCATCATCCCTGCTGGCCTTCTGAATTCAGTTGGTTTTGCCTGTTTACCTGCTCACAGCAGGCATTTCTGGCTCCTTCTCTTTTGTGCATGGAGCAGGTATAAGAAATACCTGTGGTATATTCCTTTCCCACTTGGCAGGCTTTTCTGGATGGGCTAGTGTGTACAGAAAGTCAGAGCCAGCCCTATGTTGCCTTTTGAGGGAAGGGCTCGCACAGTGCCCCAAGACCTCTTGCACCCTGCTGGCGAGGCTTTGGGGTCTGTGTGCCTAGCTGTTACCTAGATGATTTACGGAGATGAGTATCTGGGTAATTCGTTACATCTTTGTCCCTTTGTGCACACCTGGTTGTGCCTTTCTTTTGTTCACGGCTTCTGCATGCAGAGGCTGAGTCACAGCACAGTCGGCAGGTGCCGAGAGCAGCCTGTTTAAATGGGTCCAATGGTTCGTGCATGTGACAAGGTTTTGAGGGAGGTGAGGATGGCGAGTGACCTTTTTTTCTTGGCAGCTCTGTAAAATAAACAGGAGTTTTCAGAAGCACTCCCTGCATAGTTTTGCTTCTCTTTCCAATTGTAATAAAAGTACCAACTGGTGAGAGCTTGTGAAAATCTGGATTTTTAGTTGACCTACCTGCTTACCAAAGGGAAAATGGGGCTGGAATTCAGCAGCTTCTTACAGAGTTACAGGCTTCCACTTACAAAAGAAAGTGTAAGTTTCTTGCCCAGTTAATGAACAAATAGAAACAAATCTGACAAATACATAACAAATCCCCCTCTTTTTTTTTTTTTTTTTTATACTGCAGTCTGCTAAGGGTCAAATTAGAGCTGTAGGAAACAGCATTAGAGTTAAAATAAGGAAGACATCTAGGATGTTGCCTGTTACTCTGTTTTATGCAGCAGTTAATTTCTTTTATTCTCCCTTCAAAACTGCATTTATTTTCTCCAGGGAGCTTAGGGCAGTGCTGGGCCTCAGGTGTGGTGCACCCAGAGATCAGCAATTCTCAGAAAAGGGAAAGCTGTGAGGAATAGGTTTTTGCGGTCTGGGTAATAGAGCTTAAGAGTTGAAGTGGTGAAGTTGGATACTGCCAAGTAGTTGGTAGCTGGGGGTTTGGATCCTGCCTACAGTAGCCTTGGGTGCCAAAAGAGATAGAAAGTCTCTCCCCTTTCCAAGTGGTATTGGTCCACCTTGGAAGATGAGACCCGTGCAGTATTCATTCTGGCATTCCGTGCTGTGGTCCAGCTTCCAGTTTTCTGGCTTAGAGAGCAAATTTGCCAAGCACTTCTCAGGCTAGCAGGTGAGAAGCTGTGATTCTTGTCAAACTGTAAGAGAGCTTTAAATAAGAGCTTTTTTTTAGTATTATTATTTCCCAGAGAGAAACCCTGAGTTAATAAAACCTGTCCTTGCAGCTAGTTAAGTATGGTGAAAGTCATGTCCCTGCCATAATCTTTGATCAGCTTTGTTGCAATTTAGTGAAGCATTTAAGTGCTTGTCTCCAAGTTTGTTTGATTTAATCATACTCTGGAGAAATGTCTGCTGAAAAGAGCTGCTATCTGAATCAGGGCCTTGGGAAACAGACATGAAATAAATGATAGAGCAGGTGCTGGGTTGTACACCTCTGCTACTGGTTGCAAAACATGGGAGGAGGAAAATTTTCTTCTCCAGATCATGCAAGAGCCCAGTAGACATCAGGAAAATGTTAAAGCATAAATTGTTTTGGAGAAGGAATGTAAAGCAGTTCTAAAAGGCTGGTGAGTATGGCGGCAAGCACGCAGCCCAGCAGCAGTCTCTGCCAGCGAGGTGAGTCGGGGGGCAGGCATGAGAACTCATGTATCTCCATCCCTTGGGAGGTCTGTTTACTGAGGTCTTGCTGAACCTGCTCAGTAGACACACCTAACATGCCCTGAATGCAGTTGCCCAGGCTGTGGATGCTCTCTAGGGTTTTCTCTTTCACTTTTGTAAATAGTAGAGACTTTCTGAGAGGCTATTATTTGATGCTGTATGGGGGACACTGTGTCCTTCATCAGATGTATGCCATATGACTGGGTTGGTGTCTGTTACTCCTTAAAGAAGGAAGATGGACTCTAGCTCATTAGTAAAGATCAGGACAAACACATGTCACTTTTCACAAGGCAAAAGCCTGGGGCATTTGTTGTTCCCGCACCAATCTGGAGTGCTGCTTTTGTATGTCCTGCTCTTTGGCTGTAGTGATCCTTAGAGACTTCCTTAGAATCAAAATCCCATAAAAGCAGTAGTGCACAGGGCAGGTGTTCCATTTTCAGAGGTCGTGACCCAGTCTTGTAGGCATTTGGGCCAGAGAGCAGCAAAAGGCATTTCTGATACCCCAACCCAGGTTTTTGCTACGTTTCAAAAGCTCATCCAACCAGCTGGGGAAAAAATGTTGCGTCTGAAAAAAACGGGGGGCAACCGGGGAAACCGGGGAAAAAATCTTATATGTGGAAGTAGTTTTCTGGCTCAAAATGTAAGAGAATATTTTAATCACAGTAGGAAGAAAAAGACAAGTCAAAGAATGAGAGGGGGGCTTTGGCCAAATCGTTAGAAACGTAGTGGCTTCTAATAGAAAATATTGGGTGACCCAAGGGAATCAGTGTCAGCATCAGCTTGTGCAGAAAATGGAGGTGCTTCTAATTCTGCTGGATGGCTGGCTGCATGGTAAGAGAAATGTCAGCCCTTTCTCTTGCTTTCTTCATGTAGGGTGGTCTTACAATCTCTTGATAGCTCTAACCTGAAAATTAAGCAAAGTGCATACAAACTGCCAGCAATGCCCTTTCCTTCACCTTTGTCTGGCTGTTTGCCTTTGGATCAGAGCTTGGAGTTTGGAGAAGATACAGGATAAATAGATATAGACAGTGAAAAATCCAGAGTCGGAAATACTTCATCATATTGCTGTCAGTAGTGCAGCAAAGCCCTGTTAGTGGTGGGGACCTCTCTCTGCTAGCTCAGTGTAAGGAGGATGTGGGGTGATTCCTCCTGGTGGTCATACCTGTTCCGTTGCTCTGAGAAACCTACTTTTATGGTACACTGTGCCTAAAATTTGCTGCATGTGTAGCATCAGCGTGAGGCGAGTTGTACCAGTATATTTGACCTGCTTGTGTATGGTTCAGTCAAGCCAGATTTTCACAGAGCTGAGTATTAAGGATCTTCAAATAGCCCATGCAAGATTCAGAAAGGAGCCAGTGGATCACAGGATGAGCAGTGGGATATGTTCATGGGATTCTCACTCAGTTGTGGCATATGCACAAGACTAGTTTCAACTCTTCAGTTTTCCAAATTATTTTTGTTTTGGGTCAGAGTTAAGGCTATTTAAATGCTAATGTTTCTGTTGAGCATGTCACAGCTATTATAGTATGTGATTTTCAGGCTTGTTCATACTTGATGTGCTACTTTTTGATAATCATGTGCATCAACAGTTCTTCTACACGTTAACATATTTTGAGGCTGTGTAGGAGTTATGTGCCAGAGGGAGTAAATCTAGCTATGTATATAAGGTAAATTACAAATGTGGATTATAAGTGCGAGAATCAGGGACATTCCATACCAAAATACTTTACTTGAGTCAAGTGGCCTATTTGAAGAACTCCATTAGCTTGTAGTAATAGCAGGCATTTATCCATCGTATGCATCAGCTACTGGAGGGCTGAAATCAGACACACGTATCCAAGTGATGTACCTACTTCCTCTCAAAATAAATCCATCCCAACTGTCTGATATCCACCCAGGCGTAAGTCAGCCTCCAGACCCTTTTCTTTGCAGGCTGGTATCAACAACAGAATTGTGACCTTTGGGTGTCAAACCTACTGGCATCTTTCCTATGAATTGAAAGAGTAACGAGTTAGCAGGCAGCAGCCCAAGACATTGATCTTCAAGCACGAAAGCTGCTTACTGTTCATTTTCTGTTTTGCACATAGAAACCGAATGTGTTTATGTTTGGGTGTGTGATTAGGGAAGCATTCAGGTGTCTGTGAGGCTCAGGGGCTTTGGATAGCTATTCTGGCATAGCTTTATGGGTAAGTGCATATGGTGAAATCTTGGCCCCATTAAAGTCAGTGACAAAAAAATCTCACTGACTGTATCAGGAATTAATTTCAAGGCTGTAGTCTTGTGGCTTTTGCAAACTTAACAGGGCTATTTTAAAAAACCCCAAACCACAAAACCAAAAACCTGCTTGAGAAAATGATTGTAATGTTAAACCCTGCATTCTGGTATTTTTTCCTTCGATGAGATTTCTGCTCAAGTCTTTTGTGTTGCCATGAGCAGATATGGTACTTCCTTGATCAGAGACAGCTCACTTGCTAGTATTAGTTAGGTAATTTTCCTCAGCATATTAATGTACATGTAGCAGGGGTCAAACAATAATGCCATCTCATTTCTCTCCCTTTGCAGGCCCTCTACAATTCAATCAAGAATGAGAAGCTGGAATGGGCAGTGTAAGTATACTGTGTAGAAAATAGGAGTTTAAAAATAGTACCTGTGTAGTAATCTGTTTATACGTCCTATGTCACCATCTGAGTGGGCTCCAAAGCCTGGAGAAGATAGCCAGTGTACGTAATGAGTTTGCTTTTCTGTTAATGAATGACCTGGCAATACTGCCTCATCTGTTTCTCCAGCAAGGGGAGTTGTTAATGATAGGAGCCAACTCCATTTGTAAGGAAAGAGGACATGTCATTTAGTAGGGAACTTCAGCCTGAAAAGAGAAATTAAATCCTCCATTGTTCTATGACTGCATAAATAAAACAGAAGTTGACTTCTCCCTTTATCTTTCGGTACATTGTGTCAGAACCACTGAATAGAAACACACATCTTGGATTGAGTTTCCTGCTGTTGGTTTATTGTCTTGCTTTGTCTCCTGATTAACTATGGATAACTTGACAACAGCCTAATATGAAAGATGATAAATTGGACAAAGTCTGATATCCCCTGTCCTTAGCTGCTTTCGACAGGCTAACACTTCTTAACTATGGAAATACTGCAGACAATAAAGAGCTTCAATTTCTGATTGTGTTAAATTGACATTTCTCTGTGCTTAGGTTTTATGTGGTCTAGGTATGCCAGCAAAGAGTAGAAGGGTCTGCTTTACATTTTGCCGCTTGCAGAACAGTGGCAAGTTTTTGGTGTAAAATAAAAGAATGGTGTCTGCTATCTATTTTGGCTGTACGAGATGTTTACCTGCATGGATTTACATATCTGAAACCTCACCTTCTTGAGAACAATGGGTGTCTGGGAGGCATGCTCCTGCACCTTTTGTGTTCAAAGTTCTAACAACTGCCATAGGTCTTGCAGGCCTGATGGGTTCTTATCTTCCTCGTTTTAAGTTCATCATCTGCAAATGAATTTCTTGTCAGGGTGTGTATCCTCACTTACAAGGGCTGCTGGTCCCAACTGGGATTGCAGCCCACATTCAGTCGTGTGTTAGATAATGTCAGAGTAGTGAGGAAAGTGTGCTGGTAAGGGGAATCACCAAGAAGTGCCACCTCTGATGAGCCTCATAAGAAGCACAGAGGGAGACATTTTCCCAGACCATGTCTTGGACCTGGAATACACTGTGTGAATCTTACATGTCACAACACCAGAGCTGTTTGCAAGACACTCTCTCACAGGTACTTTAGACCCAGCAGAATCCATTATGTGACTTTCTCGATGTCAGAATTTTCTTCCAGCTCTTGGCAAGGGACCATACAGTGTCTAATACACTTGGGCAGCCTCCAGGTAGGAACTGGCTCATGCCTGGCTCTACTCCCATGAGCTTCAGTCAAGGTGATTTATGAGATAGCTTGCTCCTGTATAGATAGTAACTACTTTGGCATTTACATAGTCTAGTCCATATCCTTTGCTGATGAATTGTTTGGGGAAAAAATTGCAAGCAGGCTGGGAAAGGGAGAAATCAGAATCCTCCTTAAACAGGGCTTTGGGATGTGGGTGTAAAGCTACCTTCTCGCAGCAGAATGCTCAAAGTGGCCAATTGTCCATTCCAATCTGAAACTCGGACAGATAGCGGGGACTGATGTGACAATTACTTTCCATGCTGTGAATCAAAGCTCATTCTGGGCATAGTTGTGCCTTTACCTTTAGGGCTGAGAGTGGTGGCTGGAAAAGGGAGTGTAAAGATGTCTCTCCTCACTTTTATAGAGATGTGTGGTTGGTTTAATCACCCCAAGGAGCCCTAGGACTCCCTGAGCAGGAGGGAGGAGGCACATCACTCTCATGTTCTGCTGTCATGATCTCTAGAGAAGGGTGGATAGGAAGTGGACAGGGTTGGTTTTGCTATGATGGAACTGAGGAAGATCCTCTATCCTTTCCAAAGACTATCCCTTTGCTTTCTTGATGCAGCTGGCAGGGGAAGAAGTGGGAGGTAAGGCAAAGGTGGAAATAGGGCTGCAAAACCCAGTATAAGCTCCCTCGTGATGCTGGCATGTTGAAGGAATGCCTTTCCTCAAGCCAGAATCCCTTTGAGGACCTAAGACTCTCTCTTATGAGCTAAGCAACAGTCTAAGAGCTTCCCTGGCTGTACGTTATTTGGTGGATTAATGACTGTCAGTAAGTTCATAAGCAGGGGAGGGTAACAGCGATATGTAAGATGGGGAAAGACTGCTACATGATCCTTATCTTACTAGTTGCGAGCTAGGTGTGTCATCATCCTAAATGGTTTGCTGTCCATTTCCAGTAGAATCGGACTCTAGTCTGATCCAAAGCCCACAGAAAGAAAAAGCTACCATTGATTCCAATTATGTAGTCCAGAGAAGTGGCACCTTAATCAGTAGATGTGCTGTAGAGACTTACAGTAGGAGATTCATTTATCCTTCATGAACAGAGAAACACGAGTACAGCTCTGGAAGAGAGAATTGCATTACAGTTCTTTTTGTGCAGCAGTTCCAGGTTCAAGTTCTCCAAAAGGTTAAAAGTGAATCACATACCATGATCTGTAAAATAAACAGATCTGACCTTGAATTTACCCTGAACTGGTGCATGTGGGATCCTGAATGCACACTCCTACTCTGTACTGCACCCCTCTAATTTTTTGGTTACTTTTCACAATAGAACTGCCAGAAAATGATGTGCCATTTACTTGGCATGCCATTTACTTTGCTTGCCATTTCCTCTTGCCTGCCTTGTTCTTCAGTGTCCTGGGAGAAAAGAGAAAAGCAGTATGGGAAAACTAACCATCAGCAATACGATTATTCTGTCTTTTGTCCCATTCCATATTTCCTCTCTGCTGCTTACAGTTCTAGATCTCTCCTGTCTGTTGGACTGTAGTTCATTTCTTTGAACAGCAAGTGAAGCACTAAGTAGGAATCAAACCTCACTGATGTCACTGGCAGAAGTTCCTACTGACTGCAGTGAAGCCACATACTGTTTCAGTTAGTCCAGTGCATCCTGTTTTCAGTGTGCTGAGGTCACCGGAACCACCCCAGGAGTGCATGTAGCTCCAATAATTGTGTCATAGTTTCTCATTCTGCTTAAATTTCCCCAAGGGACTTGATATTTCCATGAGATTTGTTCATACTCGACATTTGTTCTTCAACCCTGACATCACTCATAAGATGAATTCAAGATTCTGTGAACTTGAGTGGTGAGATTAAAAGAGTAGGGTTTGTTTAGGTGGAAAAGGGAGCAATGAGGAGAGGGATCTGAGTGTATTTTTTCAGTGTGTAAAGGCTGTCACAGAGAAGAAGGGTGTGAATTATTCTTCACACCCATTGTGGGTGGCCTTAAATTTGAAACAACGGAAGTTTGGGTTAAACATTAAAAAAAGTTTTCTAGCAATAAGCCTTTTAAACCAGGGCATGGGTTTGCCTGGATGAACTATGGAAGTGCTTTCACTGGAGTTTTTTGTGAACTGGTTATTCTGTCCAGAATGGGTTAAGAAGAGTGGATCCAGCCTTAGATGTAAAGAGATGGATTAGCTGACCTCTTAACATCCCTTCAGTCCTGTTGTCTCTAATATTATGGCCCAGGTTTTGTAGATAGTTCTCATCCCTTGGCTTTTGCGCCTATAGTTGTCAGCTTTAAGCTGAAGAAAAATTAATTTGATTTCAAAGGTGCCAGAGCTAAATATGTTTTGTTTGCATGATGTCTACATGGAAATGTGGTGGTGAACATTATTGTTCTCAGTTATTTGTAATACCATGTCTACTTCCTGTTGAAGGTGATAGGAATAATAAAATCATCATCTTAAAATAGGCTGAATGATGATATAGAATTAATATATGAAATCCCAAAGTGCTGCTTACAAAATTGCAAAAACCAAATGGCTGCATTTGAGCCAGTTGTATCCTGAAAGCTTTCTCTCAGCAGGACAGTGTAGTTTTCAGGGGAATCACTTGGGTTTTGACTAGTTGATGATACGATTTTCTTTCCAGAGAGGTTTAGACATGGACGCAGTATATTCTTTTTGTTTTTTCTGGACTGCACTGAAAAATCCTCTCCTTCCCACCAAACCAAAATAGGTTTTTGATACAGTGATGGTGGGAAAGGGCGCTGCCAAATCCTTTCTGTGTTTCTTGTGGCAAACTGTGGCACTGAAACCAGGGTGTTTATAAAGATGTCCATGCTGAAGCTCACCTTTTTCTAGGTCAAACCCAGAAATCTTTCCCCGTTATAATTAACTCTTTGTCTCCCAAGTTCTAGGATGTTTCCTGTTTGCAACTTCATGATTGGTTTTAGAAGAGGGGTCAGGTGGTACTCACGTGGCTGTCCTTTCTTCTCCCCTCCCTTTGGGAAAGATGCCAAAACTTCTGCTTCACTGGTTTCTCAAGTCAATTTCCTAGTACGCATAATACCAGTTCCACAGATTCATATAATTATATGTTACAAATCTGAATATTTTTTTACATGCCAATGTTTAAATGGATAAACCCAGCCTTTTGCCATGTCATGGAAGTTTTGTATTTGAAGAAACGCAGAGAGGAAGCAGACTTTTAAAAATGAAGGGCTTGACCCTGTCTTTCCAGCTTAATGACTTCAAGTTTTCCAAGGCAGAGTCTCAAATCAGACTGTAGAGTGTACAGAAGTGTTTTTGGTACTGAAAGAACTGGATGGTGGTTTTCTCCCAGAAGACAAAAATGGGACTTTCTTGTATAGGGTCTTTCTGGGGAGAGACAAAAATATATTTCTTCATGAAAATGGCAACATCTGCATTTTTGCATGTGTTTCAAATCTGTGTGTTTAAGAATAAGAGGCAAACTCTTTCTGGTTGTCAGTGATCATGTATTTGGGAAGGAAAACATTGCTGTTTCAATGCTGTGTCTTGAAGTGATTAGGGCAAGCAGATTCTGGCTTTGGTGTGCTGGTTCTCAAGGGCAGCCGGTGCCCTGGTTACTGCTCTGTCTGCAGGTCCTTTTCCAAAGAGACAAGCTAAAGGAGGTGGAACTGAAGCTCCTTCTTTCGGGAAACCTTGCAAATACAACGTGCCATAAGCAGAGACTTGGAGAATCTCTGCAGGTCTTTTCCTGCCACCAGTACCCTGCAGAGAGGAGACTGTAGTAAGTCCAACTTTCTGTGGATGGCAGGTGGGACCTACAAGAGGGTTCACAGCCATTGGCCCCTTTCAGTTGTCAGAGGGGGATCACCAGAGGAATCACTTCCAGCCCTAAAGCTAGGAATGATGTCACTCTTCTGATCAAAGACAGAGAATCTCTTAAGACTTCTTAAAAAAGTCTTAGCAAAGCTAAGTGGACTCTCATGAAATGTGTGTGGGAACCAATGTGGGTTTTTTCCCCGAAGGCACAAGGATTGTGCTATTTCCTGGACCAAATGGAAAGGGGAGCCACCTTGCCCCTGACAAGGACCTGAGCTCTGTCTGTGTGACACTAGAACCATGACTCTGGACATACTTGCACAGAGACACCACCCACTGACTCTTACCTCTGCATCACTGAAGGCCTTCATGCTGGGGATGTTACAGGACTTGAATCATCTGTGAGAGCCATCTGAGGATGAGGAAGTAGTTGCACCCCCCACAGGCTAGGGTTTCAAACAAAGATCAGTTTTCAGGCGTATGTATCCAGAGGCCAGGTGAATTTTCTGCAGCTCTTCCTTCTTGCAACTGCAACTGCACCCTAAAGGCTAAAGGCTAGTGAGGAGTAAGCTCAAATTGTTACATCCTTGATAAAGCCTGTCCAGGACCTATTCAGCCAACTTTGCAGGGTACATAAGCAAAGGCTAATATCTGAACTGTTTTGCTACTTTGAAACTCCTCATAATCATCCTGCTTTCTTCTTATGCTTCACCATTGAAGCAACATGGAGTATTTGAAGAAGTGGGTCCCAGATCCCCTGGTTTTATTTCCACTTGTGTTTCATATTCAAGATCAGAGGGAGATAGAAGCTCCTTTTAGTTCTGTTTTCTCAGCTGTTCATCCATTTTTTGTTCTCTGTAATGAGTCCCCCTTGCCTCTCTGGTTCCCTTCATTGCATCTTACAGACTGGCTCATGCATCTTGTCAGAGCACTCAGCTCTCACAAATGCCTGAGGCTTCAGAGTCTCAAGGAAGTCCCATTTTCAATGACAGGTTAAAGGATCAATTAAAGGTTTGTTCAATGCTACCAGTAGTCATGACAGCAAATGCCATTTTGTCCTTGTCTGCCCTGTGTGCATTTGTCTGCTGAAGAATTCCTGTTTAATAGCTGCCACAGAGATGCCGAGTTTGAGAGCACTGCCCCCAGCACTAGTGGTGTCCAGGATCCCCAGGATTGCTCATCACAACACCTGTGGCTGCTTGGGTAAGGGCACTGGTACATTCCCATGGGACAGTTGATCAGTATAAGATAATTCGCTCCCACAGCTCCAAAGGAAATAGCTTATTCCAAAAAATATGCTAAGCCATTTACCGCAGTAGGTCTCTGCTGACAAGGAGAAATCCACTGTGTCCTTGGCTGAGATCCCAGAATTCACAAGGCACTTCTGTGTGACAAATCAACCCGAGTGCTTGGGCACTATGAGAGATTTTAGTCTGGATTAGGAACCACAGACTTGTGTTGAGAGAATTTGCGCCTGGGATGGACACATATCTAAGAAACATGTGTCACACAATGGTCCAAACTTGCCAGACACAGGAAGGGTGGGGACAGTCAAAATTATCAGAAGTTCCTAGTCTTTTTCAGTTGGGAGAGGGCTTCAACCAAAGCATGCATGAAGAAATCCTTATTGCTTTGACCAACAAAGTTTTTTGCAGATCTCTGTTCTGCAATGGAAAAACATGTATCAATAGGCTGAAAGATGCAAGGACTGCGCTCCTTTGCAGGAATCAGGTCTTCAGGTAAAAGTTTTGTTCCTCTTAATCAGGAGGCCTTGCCAGACAACACCATGATGGTATGGTTCACCACCTTGGCTATATCTCTAAAACTAAATTAAATGCCTCACACCTTTGTGTGACTCTCAGGCCAAATGTCAATGTGTAGCATCCGCATCTATACTGTTGAAAAGTCTTACCCTCCAAAGGAAGATGCTTGTCTCTATACTGCCTGTTGGGGTGGTCCTTGACTGTACTGATTCCTAAATGGTGTCTGGAAACTGTTTGGGAGTGTGCTGGGCTGAGACCATGCCAAGAACAAAGTAATATGAGGTGATCAAAGTCAAATGCCTGGGAACATTCCTTGGCACTGCTGAGTTCACTAATACAGCCTCCATGTCTCTCGATTTGGTTTCCTTGTTGTCAGATCAGTCTATTATCCTTGTATCTCCTCAGACTAAGTTATTCCACAGAAGCCCATTTCAGCAGAGGTCAGGATAACACAGATTGTCACTCTAACCTGCAGTTCGTGGAGGACATTTCTTTGGATGGTCGTTCCCATAAACAGACATGGTTGCATTGTGCCCAAAAGGAGATTCTTGGACTGACATATGCCTTGTTAATCCTCATCTGATACATGCTTTTGAACAATGCGTGTGATTGGAAGGTCTGCCTAAGCTTGCTGTCTCTGCTGATCATCTGGGTCCAGTGAGATGCAGTAGCTTGAAGTCCATGCCCCCTATTAGCCATCATTACACTCAAGTGATAATGAGTTGGTTTGTTTTTTTTTTTTTAAGCAGGAGCTGGTCTTAGGAGAAGCATTGCTATCATGACTTTCCAATGACAGCCTTCATCCTCCCTGACACACCTTTCCCAGTCACCTGAAGGGGAATGTGTGGGGACTTCAAGGGCACAAGGCTGCTCTGTAATCTGACGCTGACTGTGGTTCCTCCAGACACACCATCCCCCTGATTCAGTGGTCTGTTCTCTGAAAACCATCATCGTACTCTTGTGATGGACACCCTTTGTTTTCTAGGTTGCCTGGTCCTTTTTGCCTTTGGCTGTGATGAGCAAAAAGGCATTTATTAGTCAGGCAATGTTTGTGACTTGCTGAAGTGGGTTGCATTGTTGTCCCCAAGAGCTGTGATGAATACATTGCCCTAATAAGCAACATTTTGAGCAACATTTTGTTTCTAAAATACAGATAACATAATTCACCTAGTGTAGTTTTTATTTTTAAATTACTACTTTTACGCTAGTCTGCGGAGGAAAATAAAGAAAAGGAGGTAGAGTCTGTGTTTCATATGCTAAGTTAAGGGGTAAGCTACAGTGATCTGTAGTAATCTAATTCTTTTCATCTACATGTGAAGTCATGAAGAAATTGGAGATTTTTCAGGAGAGCCCAGCAGGCAAATATTTCCCATTTTAGCACTCAAATAAGTGGAATTAAAAATAGGTGAAGTTGGAGGACACAGAACACTCTTGAAATCTTGCCTTTTGAGACTGTAAAAGGGAAACTTGGGCTTTTTTTAAAATCCAGCTCCTATGTCCTGTACTGATGAAGCAGGTGAACTGAAGCTTTGTATAATCAGACTATGTTTTGGTACATGTCTGGGTTTCTCTCTAAATAGGTCCCCCTAGAAAGAGGGGGGTATGTTTTAACAAGGAGTGTGCAAGAATTACTGAAATGAAACTTTGCTCATCAGTCCCTTGTTCATGCTTGGTTTTCACTGCTTTTTAAGGGATGAAGAAGAGAAAAAAAAGTCTCACTCAGATGGTACAGATGAAAAGGATAATGGGAGCCAGACGAAGGCTGTCAGTCGAATTGGCAACTCAAATAACCCATTCCTGGACATCCCTCATGACCCCAATGCTGCTGTGTATAAAACTGGATTTCTGGCTCGGAAAAGCCATGCAGATATGGACGGAAAGAAAAGTGAGTATCTTTCACTCTTAATGTCTCATTTTCTTGTTATATCTGCACAGTGCTACTTACGATGAGCCCATGTGCTTCTCGAGGCAAATAGTGCTGCTTCATTAGGGGAAATTGCAGCAATAACAAACAACGTAGCAATTGGATTATCGCGCTCTCACTATTAGGCCAGGATTTACAATGTTCAGTCCCATTTGCAGCAGCTCTAGTGCATGAACATAATGACTAATGTGATACAGCAAAGCAATGTGAATCTTTTGTGCTAAAAGAAAATGAATCTCACGGTTTACAGAAGAGAAAACAATTTCAAGTGAATTAGAGTAGCTGTTCCGTAGTAGTTTAGTAATTCTCCTTTTCCTTATGTGACACCTGTTTGTTTCAAATCTCCCCTCCCTTCTGGGTCTGTCTTTAAAGAAAGTCTGTTCTTCAGCTCTGCTTGGAAGATGCTGTAACTGTTCCTTTCCCTATTTTCCCAGCCTTGGGTCACATACCCAATGAAGTTTAGCAGCTTTTGGTAACAGCCAGGTTTATGTCATGCAGTTCCTCCCTGCCCCTTCTTTGTAATAACCCTGCTCTGTCTCTTACTTCAATTATCCTCCTTCCTTCTTGTCCTGCTTCCATTTGTGGTGCACTAATTATCGAAGGCTTCTGATTCACCTGTGTGTGTTTTGTTGTTTGGACATCTTCATTTGTTTTCTATTGATATTCTTGGAAACAGCAGAGGCTACTCAGAGCATTTGTATTTTCCCTGATCATTGCTGATGATCACCTACTCATGGTTCACGCTATTGGGCTGAATCCTGAAGGCAAAGTCTGACTTTGTGATGGGTTTCTAGTAACTGCAACTCTCTCCTAGCTGGGCTAAGCTCTTTGGTGTTCACATGTTTTACTAGTATATTTTAGAAGGTACAATTGGAGGTCAGTGTTTTCAAGCTGGAGGCTGACAGCTGGAGAACTAAATCGAAACAGAGATGTTGAAATCAAACTGACCTCATTCTTTGTGATGACTGGATGCTCTGAATAGGTTCCTCTTTATTAAAATTGTTTATTTAACCTTAATAAATAATAGTATCTAGTTGCCGTTATTAAATTATTTCTTTAATTATAAGTAATCAGAATTGCTCATTATTCAGTACACTGGATGGTGGCATTTTGGGGATAATCCTTTTATGAGTAATGTAATTAGGGCCATGTTTTCAGAAGTTTCTGTGCATCTTAGAGGTCTGTCTTTCATTGTCATGCAGCTCTTAAAAAAGTTATATTCTGACTTTCCAGTTGCAAATAAGATGAAACTTATTTTTTTAAAGTTAGACCTTTTCATATTTCATTTCCTAATGGAGTTGTTGCAGGGCAGAGATCAGCTTATGCAGGATTGCTAATGAAGTGATGTGCTAGCATGCTATATGTATTTTCTCAGGAAAGGAGTACTGAGGGCTAAAGCACTTAGGCAGTCTAGAGGAGAAGGATGTAACAGGGGCCAATGGCTGGAAGCTGAACCAAACAAATACCAATTAGAAATAAGGTCCGTTGTATGAGATGAGACTGATTAACCTCTGGAGCAAGAGACTAATAACCTCTTTATCATCACTTGCTGTCTTCAGATCAGAATGGGATGCCTTTCTGAGGGTGATGCTTTAGTCGTGCACAGGTTATTGATTTCAGTATCGAGGCAAGTGGATGCTGGTCAGTGGTGCATGCTTGGTTGAGAGTGAGATTAGATGCAGGCTTCTGGTCTCTGCCACTGTGACCTTATAGCCTGTGCCTTCTCTCCCTCTATTGCACTGAATTTCAAACTGGAGCCTTCATGCTGAATCTATTCTCTCTCCCCCCCCCCCTTTTTTTTTTCTTCTTTTCTTCCTCCCCCGTTTGTTTCTAGGAATTTGTGGACTGGATATGTTGTCTCTGTTACGTTCTTCAACCTCTGACTGACTTCAGGTTCCTTGAGGGGTGATTTTTTTTTTTTTCCTTAGGATTTTGTTTGGCTCCCCTCTCCTTTCTCTTCTTTGGCTTCCTCTGTGGCTGCAGGAGGAGGGGAAGGGACCAAGAAGCCATCTGACTACTCAGTGCCAAGTCAGGTGTGCAGCAGCAGCAAGGGGGAAGGGTGCTCTTGAGAGGCACTGCCTTCTAAGCAGTGTCCCATTGGTCATGAGCAGGGCCTGCCAGCCTGCTGTGGCATGGAGAAAGGGTGTTTCCTTCTGAAAACTCTACCACAGCACAGAGCTCAGACCTAGCTGTGTAGGGGCAGTATATGCCTACCTGCAAGAGCATGGAGACTGGATCTCTCTGGCCTGCTTACTGTTCCCTTCTGATCCAGTCCAGGGCTGTCGTCAGGGTTGTTTTATTACTCTCTCACACAGGAGGTATGTGCAGGCACTGTGCTGAGTTGCATTGTCCTTTGAAAAGGAGAGTACAAAGGAGGTTTAACATAGGACTAATGTAGCTCTCCTGTTGCCTAGACAAAGTGTAAAAATGGATCCGAGTTAAATGGGTTTTCATTTGTTTTCTTTGCAGCTCCCCGGGGAAAGCGAGGCTGGAAAACCTTTTATGCTGTGCTGAAGGGAACAGTCCTGTACTTGCAGAAGGTAGGGGAAATCACTGTCTTTTGGAAACTAATTAGAGAGGGATAAAGCAGCAGGCATCCTCTCCGCTCTCACAGCCCACCTCCAGGCTCCTTTCCCTCCAACACACAGTGTAGCTGCTCTCTCCCCCACCCTGTTTACACACACATTCAGGCATGAATCCTTTCATTGACACCCTCCCCCTTTTCACACTTTCAAGTTCAGTTCCATTGTCCCCCATCCACATGTGCACCTCATCAATTCCAGCTTATACCATTGCTGTCACTCACGGCTGAAAAAATAGCCAGCTTCACCAGCAAAGACAGCAGCATCACTCTGTGTCTTGCATGCATTCCTCTGGGCTGCTTTTAACATTGCATTTTATATGTATGACTTCCCCTCCTGTAAGTCTGTCCTCCTTTCCCAGCTTTTCATAGTATACTTTTCTGCAGTGCCTGCAAGACCAGCTGCAGAACAACTGAACAGCAGCTTGGCCCTGGTAGGAATATGCAGCTTCTGCTCCATAGAACAATTGAAGGATAAAAGGATACCTCTTTTTTTTCCCACAAAGCAAGATGAGACACTGGTTTATAACAAACTTTGCTCCCTGACCGCAAAAAGTCTAAAGAAAATGTCAGCTGAAACCCTTCAGGTCTCTTGGCACGAGCTTATATATATTATAATACAGTTTTAACTATTCTCTTGTAACGTGAAATGCAACAGATGAGTGAGAACTGTCAAAATCAAATAAATGGTAGCAGCTAAGTAGATTGTTAAGGCTTTTTGTCCCCCAGCATAGGTGAAATATTAATGAAATAGGTGGTGTTTGTCCAGACTGCCCTGTATTGTAGAATTATGCTGCTTTGAAAGCCTTTTTACATTTCCACTGTGTTTTGCAACTATCAGGAGCATAATTTCAAGTGCATACTGCTGTTTCCTCCTCCCCTGCTGTGGCTTTCTGAAGTTGTTGGTTTCACTGGAGCCAACCTGGATAGTTTCTGAGAAGAGAGTGGTTTGGATCAAATTCTTACAGCATGAGGTTTACAAGGTGGATGCTCTGGCTGCAGTACCCTTTTTGAAAGGGCTGAAATCCTGAAGGAGACAAAACAATCTGCAGTTAGGAGGGAAGATTTGGGCTGAAAGTTGGATGTGGCATGCTCAAAGCCAGTGCAAGAGACTAGAAACAAATCTGCTGAATCGCAGGTGAGCCTTCCCTCTGGTCCTCTTGCTGGCAGCAGGTTCAGATTTTACTAAAGTGGCCTTTATGGCAGGTTTGTACTTGTCCTTTCCTGGCTGAAATAGAGTTACCTGCTTTGATTCCTGAAATAAGTCATCTTTAGTGTTCACCTGAAGAGACTGTGTCGTTCCCTAGGTAGGAAGGCTCCTTGTCCATAACACACTAATTAATTTCTTATTTGATCTTTGAGGGGGAATTAATAAGCTTTCAAAGGAAAGAAATGGAGATGCTGTTTATTTTAGAGTCTTAATTAAATACTTTTATGAGTATCACTGGCATGTTAGTTTAAAAAGCTTTCTGTTTGACAAAATGTAGAGATGCTGATGTAGCATGCAAGTTTTCTATAGAATGTTGCTCTTCCCACTCTCACCCTCCATCCTTTGGAGAGCAAGAGAGTAATTTCACATCTGACTGCATTTTTGCAGAACGAAGTGCATTGCTGGAGTTCTTGTTCTTATTTGTTTGTTATTCATGTGTCTTGGACTTGTCACAGCACTTGAATTCAGTGATTACAGGGTGGTTACTCTGCGAAGCTGCACTCTCCCACTTGGTCCTGAAGACACTTGCACTGAAGCCATCTTACTGTGGCACAGTGACAAGCAAGACTTTTAACTTCAGTGCTGTGAATAGGTTGACAGAGGGTCCTCATGGGAAGTGACTCATTCCCAGCGTGATGGGGCAGCTGTGAGCCTCCCCAGGGTGCCTCTGGCCCCTGCTCAGCCACAGTGCCTTATGCTGCAGCTGTGAAACATTCTCTGATTTCTCTTCAGCTCCAGAAGGTCCAGGAGGGCTTTGCTTCAGCCTTGAAATAAACTTTGCTCTGTTAGGGATGTGGTATCGCAGAAGTTGAGGGTACCAGGGTTTTAAAATACACAGCTAGACCAAGCTGTTATAGTAAAAGTTGCTGAACTTTTGTTTCCTTTTGCAATATACCAGGAGACTGAAATTATCCTAATTTCAGAAAGTTCAGCAGCATTTTAGAACAGCTTGATTTCTTTGTAGAAATGCATATCTCTAGCAGTAGTCATGGGCAAAGGATTTCCTTGCCTGCATTTGCCTTCTCTCCTGGTTATGGAGTGCTGTAGGACAGGGTGCATTCACATACACACACACACATATTGTCCCTTTCTCTCTCATTATCTGTATTATCATATATATATCTGTGGAGGTAACATCTGTGATGATGGTTTCATTGCACTGAGTGCTATTCAAGCAGGGGAGAAAGAAGTCTCACTGGTCTAGGTGCTGTATACACACAAACACATGTACAAACCTCTGCACTATTGCTTTCTGTGTTTATCTGTAACTCAGCTGTTCCCTCAAGACACTACCGTAATATAAATATTGTTTGTAGCAGCTGTGATTCCCCCAGTGCGAAGTGTGATCCCAATTCTGCTGTCATTCTGTTTGCATACCAGTCCAGTTCTCCTTGTTTTGATGTCAAAGTCCATGTATGAGAGTGGTTTGTAAATGGTGGTCACTTGAGATTTACTGGGGAGTTTATCTGGGCAGTCTTGTCTCCATGCCTACATTTTTTTTTTCCATTGGAACCATTCCAGTGCTAATTCCTGTGCTGCATATTGTTTTATTTTTAAATGAGTGGTTTAAGTGAGATGGTTTCTGAACTAGTGAGCACAGAGGCCACTGGAGGGGCTCAGTGGAAGCATTCACAATTAGCCAACTAAACATGCCTACACAGTATTATATAAAACGAGAGGTTTGACATGTTTGAGATGTTGGCCCTGTCTCTGGGCATCCTCAGGCCAAGGTTAATTTCCTGCCCTCTGTTCATAGCAAGAGGAAATTGCAAAGTAGGAGCTTGACAGAATGTCTGTTCACTAGACTGACATGGGATGTGATGTGCATACAGAAGAGAGGTTTATAAGGAGAGGATGTAAGGCTGACCTCGCTTCCTTGCTAGAAATTGCTTCTGGACAAGCAGTGCAGGACATGAACCTTCACGTTTTGTTCGGACTCTTCTGTGAGATTTGCAACATCTTTGCTCTTTGATGTGGCACTTTATAATCCTGCAGGCTTTCAGGTGTTTTTATATAACTTTCCTCAAATGTATTTCCTCTATTAACATATAAAAAAAAAGAGAGAAAGGCCAGAATGATGTAAAGTGTTCAGTGGCGAGGCTTTCTGAGAGAATTTTGCAGCATTCACATGCAACTGAGCGGAGATACCCACCCACAGTACATTGACTGATAAAAAGCCAAATGCCATTCTCTGGTCTATCAAAAATGGATTTAGAAACATGCTGACTCCAGGTCAGCAGGATGTGGGAAAGTCATTCTCCAGAAGTCTGAGAAAGATGAATTCGGCATGTCATCGTGTTGTGCGCAAACACTCACATCAGCCTTCAGCTGATAAGAGAGGTCACAGTTCCTTTCCAGCTCCTCATATATTTCTTGCCACTGTCTTGGTCTAACTTTAGTAAGCTGCCTTCCATTTCAGCTCAACCTCCATGCTGACACCAGCACATCAGAGCACGTGCTGTCCTTGATGGCATAGGAGATACGGATGTTCCTGCTCCCCTAGCATTCCCTGCCAGTTGAAAAGAGTTGGAGGCCTTAGAGGAGGAATTCTGACAGCACATTCACAGCCTTCCAGCTTTCTCTGAGGCTGGCCAACTACATGGAGACATTTCCGGTATGCTGATCGGTGCCTTTGGAGAAGCTGGCAGAGCCCCAGCTGTCAAGGTAGATTGCACCCAGCTGATCCGGTGGGATTAGCAAGGATTATCATGAATGCTCTCTGTCAGTAAGGAGAGGTGCTCAGCCAGGACTGCTTCTGGGACTGCCCAAATGTGGAGTTCTTCTGGAACAGGTTTAGACACCAGAGAGGGTTGTGGACGTTGGATTCATCTCACAGAGGAAGCTGGAAGGCAACAGGCAAGGCAATAGCTGACACTGTCTGTAGGCAGTAACTTGAGGATAGCCAGAATATCGTGTTTCTGAGGCCTGCCTAAGTTCATTTCCTGGCCCTAAAGTTTTCCCAGTCTCCTTGGCAGTGGAGCCAGTCATTTTCCCCAAAACTACCACCAAATAAATCAGCTTTTGAACCCGTGAGGGAAGGGGCTTGACATGAGGGCTTGCTTCCTCCATCTTCAAGATGGGGCTGGGCCAGACAATGGACAGCCTCCTCTAGTCCTTGTCCTTCGGCTAGGGACTTTAATGGGAGTGGGCAAAGTCCATCATGTGGAGATCCCTCCAAAGCTTGCTGGGCTCAAGCTATGAGAGAGGAAGGATGCTTGGCTTCGCTCGCTACCAGACCTGGAAAACCCCTTATGTCACAGATATGTAGGTTGAATGCTACCATTTGGTCATCTGTGCAGCAGTGCTCTGCCCTTCTGCTAGGCCTGCCAGATCTGTGGTGGGTTTTGCCTTTGTCTGTCTACAAGTAGGGGTGGTGCTGCGACAGCATTGCTGGTTAGCTGCATCTCCTCTGGTGAAGGGTCTGAGCAGCAGCAAGTTCTGGGCCTGCCCTAGCTGGACCTCTCTGAGGAAGGATGAGATGTGACAGAGGAGAAGGACATTTTGTCCTCCCTTCTGGGAGGTGGTCACCACAGCTGGTGACTCCCCATCCATTGAAACTTGCCTGGGAGAGCCCCAACCAAACCCAGCCTGGCTGAGAGCACAGATGCCTTCAGCAGCGGTGTAGTTGCTTCTGGCTGCGGCTCTGGTCTGTGTGCTGCCAGAGAAGCCGTGTAAACCAATTCATGCACGTTAACCAGCTCTTCTTCAGCGTGGGTGCCTCTCTGGGTGTTTAAGCTGGTGCTGTCCCTGCACATGCTCTGCATCCTGCACTCTGTTGCCTGCTAAACCCCATCTCATAACTCTTAGGTTCAAGTGGAGGTAGCTTTCAGGCCTGTAGGGAATTATTCCTCTGTTTTGCAGCTGTCACACCTGCTCCCTTGGTGGGTGTTTCAGATGAGACTGATTGCTATGATGTACTAAGGGGGAGAAATGGAGTCAATTGCAGACTGCTTTGGCCTCTTCTTCAGAAACTTTGTGTATGCAGCATTGCTGGCAAGTGACTTCCTTGAAAAGGCTCCTGGCTTTCCCAAGCCATTTATAGTCAGCTGGGCTTTAAACTGAACTTGTGGTTACACCATGATTGTGCCCTCATCCAGCTTCTGTCACTCAGGAGATCAAAGACTGCTCCAGGCTGATGCTTGCAACAAAGAGGAGCTTGACTCCCTGCTTTTGTCATTTGGTGTTAGGAGTGGTACTGTTGTATCAAAAACCTGGATGGTGATGTGCTTGCCATTTGCAGACCCTGAGCAGAGAGATTTAAAGGAGGTTGCTATATTTTCTTTGTGGAGACTGGTAAGGAGGCTTCTCCACTGTGTGAGGGCCTGCCTAGGAGGACGTACAAAGGTAGTTGTTTGAGAAAAATAAAAACCGAGCGGTGGAGGCTGAGAACCCAAGCAGGAACCGGCAGCTGAGCAGTAGAGGTGGGGAGCTGGCCATGAAGGATTCCTGAAATGAAGACAAATAGCCCACAGCTGTTCTGATAGTCAAATACTCCCTGTTTACCCCTCTTCCTGTCAAGTGGAACTACTTCTCTACCTTGCAAAGAGATCAAAAAAGAGAAAGAAAGAGAAAGGAAAAGATGTTAAAGGTAGTGGAAACCAGAAGTGCTCAAGTCAGGTTGCATTCAGTTCATATACTTTAATACTATTCATTACTGTGGAACAAGGTTTTTCCCTAGGTTAAGAAAAAAGGAGTAGCACGTGGAGAAATAAGATGCCGTTTTTCCCCTGTTAACTCCTGCAGGACGAATATAAGCCAGAAAAGGCTTTGTCAGAGGAAGATCTGAAGAATGCAGTTAGTGTGCATCATGCGCTAGCATCCAAGGCAACAGACTATGAGAAGAAACCCAATGTCCTCAAGCTTAAAACAGCAGATTGGAGGGTCCTGCTTTTCCAAGCCCAGTAAGTGCTTTCTTGTGCTTTGTGCCAATCGTTGAGGAACGAAAGCAGTGCTGAAGGATGGGTAAATTCATGCCTGGACAGGTTAAAGCAGAGGCTTAAAAGGTTCAATCTGTTTATTTGATCAGAAATAAGATTAAGTAGTGATTTGATTAGAGTGCACAAGTAGTTCATGAGAAAGAAACATCAGGTTTTAAGAGGCTTTTTAATCTAGCTGAGAAAAGCATAACAAGATGCAGCAGCTGGAAGCTGAAGCTGCAGGAAATTCAATTTGGAAACAAGGCACAAACTTTTAACAGGGTGATTAATCGTTGAAACAAATGACCAAAGGCAGTCTTTGAGTTCTCTGTCTCCTGATGACATCAGGATCTAGCTGGGTGTCTTT
Organism: Pelecanus crispus; assembly: GCF_030463565.1. Lineage (NCBI taxonomy): Eukaryota > Metazoa > Chordata > Aves > Pelecaniformes > Pelecanidae > Pelecanus > Pelecanus crispus. The sequence continues at coordinate 54,826,749 of NC_134676.1, forward strand.
CTAGAAGATATGCTTTGGTAAGAAACAAAGTTACTACTTAATACAAGAATAATTTGCTTAAGTTCTTCAGCCTGTGATACCCAGAAAGAACAGATGACCTGCCTTTGCTTCTGACATTAAAAACCTATGCATCAGGCTTGTGCATGAGCCCTTTTCTATTGAGACCCATGTGAAACCTCCTAGAGGTCTGTGGTGTCCAGCACAGCTGAGATCTTAGGACATGTCTGAATCAGGGCATTGGTTTTCTCTGTTGCTTGTGTCATTTGGATTGGATTAGGAAAAGATGCATGCTAGGGTGAGTTATGGACCTAATCACGAGCCAGCCTGTGACTGAGATACCTGACACTAACCACTTGCAAAGATAGACCAGAAGACTGAGCAGACTCAAAGACTTGTCCAGTTCTGGTTATTCTCACTTTTAAAATGCCATTGAAGGGGTGGGAAAGAGGTAGAGGAGGCTGAGTCAACAGGTGCTTTATATGTGTTTCTTCCCCAGGAGCCAAGAAGAAATGCAGACCTGGATCAACAAAATTAACTGTGTGGCTGCTGTCTTCTCTGCACCGCCATTTCCAGCGGCAATTGGCTCTCAGAAGAAGTTCAGTCGCCCACTCCTGCCAGCCACCACAACGAAGCTATCTCAGGTGAGCTTTTTTTATATAGAGGGTAGGTGATGGCAATTTCTCTGGCTGGCTGGAGACTGGCTGGTGGTCCTTGCCATTGTTTTGTGGCTGTCGCCAGTAGCGTTCCTAGGAGAAGGAGTCTTGCACAGTAAATCTCTGCACATTTCCTGATGCAAGATTTGAAGTGGGGGGAGAGAAGGAGCAGACTTTAATATAATTTATATTTTTGAGGAAAAGAAACAATCACCAGTGTTCCTAGTACCAGATATAGAATTTTCATCCTGCTGTTATGGCTCTGCAGAGGACATTTAAAATACTGTCTGACTGGTGTTGTTTTTTTTAATTTGAGTGTTTATTGCTACTCATTTCAGAAGAAATGGACATACTCCTGGTCTTTGGCTTATTGGGGTGATGAAAGGTGAAAGCTGATGCATCAGGCAAGCATCAGTTATATTTCTCCCACAGTACTTTTCCAGACTCCAACCCTTATCAGCTCAGGGATTTCCTGTTTAATGTATATTTATAAACTGTTTCTTACATGAACGTCTTTGGTCTCCCCTTGTGATCACATAAGCTTTCAGCTTCCACAACATCCTGTGGCAGGGAGTTTCACAGCTCTACTACTTCTTGCACGAAAAACACCTACTTCTGCTTGTTTCAGGCTGGCTGTGTCTGATGCTTGCGCCCATAGCTCTGTGTACTTTGAGAGCTGTGATGCATGCCTGCAATTCCTCCTGCACTGGCAGGAACATGATATTGAACACATTGATCAGACTGACAGAGTGGCAGAGGTGATAGATCCCAATCCTAGGTGTATACTTTATGAGTAACCTCCTGTAGCTTTTAAAGTCATCTGCCCATGCTGAATTGCTTTATAAATGCATTTTTTGCCATCTTCATAGCTTAGCAACACTCCTTAGAAACCACTGTCTCATAATCTGCATTTCTCTAAGGAGGTGGGTTTTTTAATGTCGCCCCTGCTTTTTCCCTCTCTGTGGCAGTAGCCATTCTTCTTACAATGTGGTGACCGACTTTCTATCTTCTATTCTGGGTTAAAGTTTAAAACATGGCTCATACAGAATAATACTAACTTGTCTCATCCTTGTGGTTTTACCTTTTGCTCACGCATACCTTTTTTAAAATACTGTATGGGGCTTCAGTAATTTACCCCCAGTCACCAAAAAAGCTTTTTTAACTCATCGTTGTTCTGTGTGATTGTTCCATTTAGCACGTTGTTTCCTAGCCTCTTTGTTTCCATTTAATCTGGAAAGGAAAAAAATAGAACACAGCCCTGTGGTTCATGTCTCGAAGAAGAGGAGACACGAAAAGTGGAATAAGATAAGCTGTTTTAGCTAAAGGCAGAAGAATGTTAAGTGTTCAAAGCAGATAAATTCAAAGGCAAGCAGAAACATGTCTGCTTTTATCTGTCAGTGTGGAAAAGCTGCCAGCAGGCTGCTTCTCATTTGGCAGACAAAAAAATCTGAATTGTCAAATCCCTGTTGGTTGCTGTTTAGGATTTTGTGGGCTGAATCATGATGGACAGTACTTCTTCAAAGGGCCTGTTCCTGGTCTGGCAGAAGTTGGGATGCAGTGAGGACCTAACATGGACAAGGGAGAGAGGTTGGACATGACAGGTTGTGCAAGATCATTGTACCAAGTTTGCTTTCAAAAGCAGATCAGTGTCTGATCTTGGTTAGTCCAGCCAAAGAGGGATGTGACAAAGCTATATATAAAGGAACACCCAGTCTAGAAAAGATCTACTAGGGAGGGGGGTTTTATCTTTTTTCTGAGAATGTGCATGCACGCACAAAAGCTCTAAAGGGCTGCTGCCCTGGAAATTACAAGTGCCAAATTGAAACCTGCTCAAAGACCTCCTGTTATCAGCCTGTAGAACTCACTGCAACAGGATGTCACTGGGACGAGGGATTCAGCACAACGTAAAGAGTGATTGGACACTAATAGAGACAGCAAGCAGATCCAGGGTAGTTAGTTATTAACAGCAGCAAGAATTTTTGGCAGCCAATAGCGAGTGGTTTGAGCCCTACCATGTATAGGCGGAGGCAAATTATCCCACGTTTCTTTCTTCAGTTCTCTTGCAAAAGAGTTGAAACCCAAGATTAGCTGGGGCTCAATTATCAGCCTCTGCAGAAGCTTTCCCCCTTTCTGCTCTTCTCCGCAGCCCCAGGTCAGTGAGCGGAGAGGCTCTGTCCCTGGTTGTGACTCATAGTGCAGTGCAGGCATGTCCGAGCTAGGCTTGAAGCGTCAAGCTGCGCAGCCACACCACTGGGGGACAATACTGGCAACTATCCCCTCCTCTGAGGCTAGGTACCTAAGGGGGAGCTGAGCTAGGCACTACCTGCTGTTACGACTCTGGCTAAGTCACTGAGATCTGCATGATCATGTCTATATTTTGGACTTACCTAATTCAAACAGAATTTCAGATCCAAGCCTAGAAATGGCCAGAAGGCCATGCTGCAGGAGCTGGAAACCTTCTGAGCTGAGGGAAGGTTAGCTGACAGATGGACTGGAGGAAGTGAGTGGGCCTGGGATTATGATAAAGGAAATTGCCTAGAAAGGGGGAGTAGCAGCTCCTCACTTTCTCCAAATGCACAGTGGGATAAAAGCTGGTAGCAGCATAGCAATATGAGATACCTTTTGGGGATTGGACAGCCCTTCCTCTTCTGGATGCAGTGTATTGTTCTGAACAAATGGAAGCTGCAGACCAGAGAGCATTTGGTAGTGCAGAAATGGAAGGGCGGGCCCTGACTCTATGTCCTTTTCGTCCTGGAAGGAGCTACTTTTACATTGCAAAGACCTGAGGTAGGGTCTTCGCCTGTCTCATTCTGCCCTTGGTCTGACTGCATACACAACAGCCTTAATTAATTTGCCAGAAAATGTATTAGAGCAGAAGTGTCATGTTGTCAGTAATTCTCTGCAGCAAACTGCTTCCGTTGCTCTCAGCAAGGCGAGGGATGACAGGTTTGCTATTCTTCCTGGTGGCATCTGCTAGCTGCTGAGTTTTTCTGCAAACTTGGCCACTTCGCTTGGGTACCTTTGAGGGGGCTGTTGGGGACAGAGCTCTGGGATAACAGGCCTTGTCAATCTAATTAAAATTAGTTAAAGGAAAGGAGAGAAAGAAAAAGAAACTACTTGGTATTATTGTACAGGGATCTCTCTATTTTCCTTTGCTTATCAAATATTTTAGATTCTGTCACTTAAGTACCTAATGTATTTCTGAAGGATGAACAGCTGAAGTCCCATGAAGCTAAGCTGAAGCAGATCTCCACTGAGCTTGCCGAACATCGCTCCTATCCTCCTGACAAGAAGCTCAAAGGCAAGGAAGTAGATGATTACAAACTGAAGGACCACTATCTGGAGTTTGAGGTATGTTTGGGAAACATTATTACTTTAACTTTTTGGGTGTGGATGGGGCAGGTGGTCTTATACTTGGGGTACAGTCCTAAAGTTCTGCATTTTTCACCTTAGTTCACCAAGGAGTATGTTCTTGTTAGACAGATATGTCACAGCAATCCGAGAAACTGCGATGTGCCTCCGCTTTCTGATAAGAACTTCCTGTGACCTTAGCCATGAATTTAGCTCCTCATCTGTTAAATGGAGGATAAAAATGTAACGCTCTGTCCTTGCGAGATGTGTCTGAAGAGTTGATGAAGTCTTCAGGCAGGAACTGTCTTGTGTTGTAAGACTATGTGTTTGTTGCCCAGTGTGTTGGCACCTCAATCTTTATGGAATGACTGCATTCTGCAGTAATGCAGATCATGATAATTGTCTTCCATTGGTATGTTCTGAAGGAACTGCTCTTCCAAAATTATTGTCATAGGCATGCCTCATCAGAGCCATTTGTGTTACGCACCAGTGAGCTGCATGTCAGGACGAGCAGGAAAAGGTTAGAATTAAAGATCACAGGACTGAGTGATGCAACTTGGGCAGCTGCATTAGAAAATTGTTCTGAGTATCTGACAGCAGCTTTTATCCATCATGGTGTCTGCCACATTGTAGGGCTATGTGGGAGGGGTTCGGCAACCCAGCAGATGCCTGGTATTTTTCATGGCTGCACCTTTGAGCTTTTCCCCCAGAACTGCGAGTCAGTGTTGCCTTGGGTCTGAAAGGATCCTACTCTAGATAGCCACTGCCTGGCAAGGAAAATCCATAGTCTGAAGGAGAGAAAGAGCAGATAAGACAAAAGTCAGAGAGACCACCAGAGGAGAAGCTGGAGGCAACACAAGCCTCCAGAACTGAAGTAAGCCTTCTGCCATGTGTTATATGAGTTTCTTTTGGAGGAGCTCTTTTTACTCCTGGGCTTGAGTGGTTGTGTACTTCTGCAGAAGGTTGTAACCGCTGTGTTGGGTTTGACTTTGCAGTAGCCCTGGGCTGCATTGCGTACTTGAGATGTTTTGCACAGATGTTTTGCTACTGTTTGGTATAGGGAACACAGCTGGCCAGTTTGTTCTCCCACATACCTGAAGTGATCTGACCAACAATCAAATGAGGAAGTGGTGGACAGGGCTGGCAAGCAAAGGGTACACAATGATGTGAACAGGAGAGACTACATAATCAATAAAACAGGTCTGAAGTGAGGTGATGGGATAGCTCATATGACTGGAGTGCTGCCATGAATGGATACAGGCTTTTTAGAAAGGACAGACAGGGATGGCAAGGAGGGGGAATCACCCTTTATGTGAGTAAGTAGCCAGCACACACCAAACTTTGCCTAAGGAAGGGTGATGAGATTGTTGCGGTGGCTGACTGCTAGGCCTTTTTCAAAAAACTGGAACAAACCTTGTGTTTGCAGTCCCTGGTCCTCATGGGGAACTTCAACTACCCCTCTATCTGCTGAAGGGACAACACAGCAGGGCACAAGCAATCCAGGATGTTTCTGGAGTGCATTGACAACAACTTCCTAACACAGGTGACTGAGCAGACAAGGAGAGGCACTTTGCTGGACCTCTCACTTATAAACTAGGAAGAACTGATAAGGGGACATGAAGGTCAGGGGCAACTGTGGCAACAGTGATCACGAGATGCAGGACTTCGTGATCCTGAAAGGAGGGGTCAAAGTAAAAAGTAGGATCACAACCTTGGGCTTCAGGAGAGCTGACTTTGGCTTGTTCAAGGGAACTGCTTGGAAGAATCCCATTAGATAAGACCCTGGGGGGAAGAGGGCTTTGGGAGATCCTTTTCAAGGACCACCTCCTTTAAGCTCAGGAATGGTTCACCCTGACAAGCAAGAAACCAAGCAAAGATGACTGAAGGCCTTCATGGATGAACAAGTTGCTCCTGGCAAAACTCCACCATATAAAGGAAGTGTGCAGGAGGTGGAAGCAGTGACAGGTGACACAGGAGGAATAGAGATACATTAACAGCAGGAGAGCTAGGGAAAATATGGGCCCTAGGGGGGCAGGGGACTGGGTCGCAAAAAACAGGGAAAGGCCAGGGTACTCAATGTCTTCTTTGTTTGGGTCTGTACTGGTAAAACCAGCCTTCAGCAGTCTCAAATACATGAGCCCAGTGGGAAAATCTGGAGCAAGGAAGACTTATGCTTGGTGAAGGATGATAAAGTTAGGGAATATTTAAACTGGACATATGCAAGTCCATGGGATCTGATGGGATGCAACCATGAGTGCTGAGAAAGCTGCAAGGCCACTCTTGATTACCTTTGAAAGGTCATGGTGATCAGAGGAGGTTTCTGAGGACTGGAGGAAAGCAAATGTCATTCCTGTCTTCAAGAAAGGCAAGGAGGAAGGTCCCGGTAACTACAGGCTGGTCAGCAGCTTCTCTGTCTGTGGGAAGGGGATGGAGCAAATTCTCCCAGAAATCACTTCCAAACACATTAAAGACAAGAAGGTGATTGTGAGTAATCATCATGTCTTTATGAAGGGGAAATCATGCCTGACCAACATGGTAGCCTTTTGCAATGAGATGTCTGGTGTGATGGATGAGGGGAGAGCAGTGGATGTTGTTTGTTCTTGACTCTAGCAAGGATTTGGACATTGTCTCCTCTAACATCCTTGTAGACAAGCTGATAAAGTGTGGACTAGGAAATCGACAGTAAGGTGGTTTGGAAACTGGCTGAACGATTGAAATCAAATGGTTGTGATCAATGGCACAATGTCAGTTTTGAACACAGCACTCGGATGTACAGAGCAAGCCACATACTTTCACTCTGTAGGGGGTCTTGTGCAACTTGGGAGAGCAGCGAGTTTCTTGGCTTTGGGTCCCTGACACACAGTTTATTTTCTATGACTTCCAGAAGCATGATGAGTTAGGATGAAATGTAGGCTGGAGTGTTAGATGATTTTAGAAAGATTGATGGAAGAGGAGACTGTTGTGCATTTTTTCTGTTTTCTTTCAATTTTATCATGGTGGTCTTTAGAGAAATATTTCTCAGGTACCTCAGTACAAAGCAGAACCAGTACAGCCCAGGAAGCAAAAGACGTCTTCTTCCCTAAGTGAGAGCCTTGAGCAGCAATTGTGGTGGCAGGCAAGTGGTGGCACCAACTTCAGTTGTGTGCGAGAGATGGTGATTCAAGGGGCTGCTGTGCAATGTTGTGTTACTTCACATTTGGCACAAATTTCACAGGCCATGTTGAACTGTCAATAGGCATTAAAAAAAAAAAAAGTCAGCTATATGAAAATCCTGAATGGAAAGTTTACCCTGGTTTTGAGGTTTCCTCACCTTCCCTTCAGAACAAAGTCCTGTCAGGGTCAGGCAGGAGCTGGTGGCAGACCTTGCTGCGTGGGGTCAAAGCAAAAGGGCAGGAGGCAGATGAGGCAGTATTTTGTACTTGGCTCTTTCAGGCTGAGACTGCAGACCAGACCTTGCATCTGCGTACAAGGGGCCATGCTGATACATCTCCAGAAGCACACCAGAAAGGCCTGTGAGTCCCAAAGGAAGCAGCATAGTCCCATTAGGAAGGAAGAAGCCAGACTCCTTTTCTGTAGGCCCTTGTAATTCCTTTTTCCAGCATTCCCTTCATTCTTGTTCCTGATGAAAGACAAGTGAGGTGGTATTTCTTTCTGAGGGGAGGTGAGCCAGGAAGTGCCTGGTCCTTGTTCAGGGATGCAGCCAGGAGCGTTTCTTCTTGCCGGTGTCTTTGCCTGTAGACACCAAGGAAGGAACATGTCCTCTTTGCTTGCTTTCTGAGGAAGTGCTGGTCCAGATGATGGTTGCTCATTGCAGCAAATTTATGGTTTGAGATCTTTTGTGTACTGTCAGGTGAGAGGTGAAGCCAGAAATTTGATGGGTGGCTGCCTCATCTCCTCTTTATTATGTGCATTCAGTCTTCAGAGATAATGTTGCAGAAACTTTTTAATGGTTTTTAACTTTTGTGGTTTTACTTTCTTGACAGCATCTTCCAGATTAATTTCTTTTAAGGAAAAATTTCCACCAGCTTTAATACCTAGCTTCAAATGTCAAAAGTGCAAGTTTGTTCCAGTTGAAATCGAAATAGAAACTTCCAAATGCATTGCTTAATTACGATAGAAATTGTGGGCCCACAAAGTCCAAGGCAAAATGGCCACTGGCTGACATGCAGGGCAGGAACTGGTCCTGGGTTTCCATTCTGATTGATGGGTCTTGTGACCCTGGTGGTGTTTACTGGACCAACAAGAATCAGAAGTCCATATGGCAGTAAAGTCCCTCTGTCCCTTGATGAATATTACGCTGATCCCAGGCTTAAGAGCACTGGCTTGCCTTCTGTTTTGCAGAGGTGTCCCGTTCGTTGTGTGATGAATCATTCATCAGCCCAGTGCATCATCGTCAGGGTTCTGCTTGCTGTTTCTCCATTTCCTTTTTTATTGAATGACACATCTTACCTATTTCATGTGTTTGTGTCTCGCGTTGTGGAGCTGGAGCTCCAGATATAGAAGTGATAAGAATGCTTTTTTATTTAATTTTTAGGTGGATTCTTTTATGATCGTCTTCTGTGAGGTTTTGTTTATTCAAAGGACTCTTCCTCTGAATAAACAAAACCTCATAGAAGAGGATCATAAAAACCCAGTCACGTTCTCTCCTTTTGCCTTTATTTCCACACTTCAAAGCAGTTACCAAGCTTCTTGACTTCCTGCCCTCGAATAAGTGTTATTACCAGAACTTTATTATTTTATTATAAATTGGAAGAATTTTTCTTAAACACTTTTTCCTCTCTCAGGAACATAGTTTGGCGACTGTTTTGCCACTTTGAAATATAAATTAACAATCAGTACGGATGTTTGCATCCTCCTTCCCTGGGCCCCAGTCTACTGAGATCACCTTAATTACAATGCCTGCACCACATCTTTAGTGGATACATCACAGGCAGGTTATTAAATAAATCCCGGGAGGTGGGTTGCTGTGTTCTCAGGACCTCCTGCCCCAGCTTCTGGTTTTGAGGCCCTGCAGGGATCTTCTGTTAATGTACCCTCGTTTTGTTGGTTGCTGAGATGCTCTGTGCAGAAAGAAGTTATTGTGGCACACAGAGCAAAATCTTCCCATTGGAGAGGGAAAGCTCTGCTCCAGACAAGGAACAGAACAAGTGGGCATGGGGCAGAGTAAAGTAATTTTTTTCCAGTTGAAAAATACAAGTGTCTGGACAGAGAGCAACCTTCATCATTCACCATGAATGGCCCTGTCAGGGGAACACACTGTGCTGCTGTCATACCCCTCTCTTCTGCTCCTTTTTGTTAAGGTCTGGCCTTGCAGAGCATCCTCTCATGAGCTCAGTGGTGGCCAAGCTGATACAGTCTGAGCTTAGCAGGACCCTGCTTTGGTTTCTCCCCTGTGGGCTGAGGCAAGGAAAGCAGGACCTGCTGGCAGGGGTGGAGAGCCTCAGGGGAGAGCTGTAGCCAAGCAGAGCAGGATTTTTGTTGTCCCTTAGTTTGCTGCACTTTATCTCCATGCCTGCGTGGGGCACATAACATCTCAATATGTGTGAGCACAGAATATGACTCAGCATGACTAAGGTCAGTGAGCTCTCGCTTGGTGGTGTTACTTGGAAATCACCATGCTCTCCAACTAGCTGGGAGCCACTGTTCAGCAGAGCACTGGGATTTGTGTGCTGCAGAACTGAGTGCCTCTAATTGCACAGCACCCCCGGGCTCAGCCTGCCTGAAATCCTTTTTGTACAGTGTAATTTACATTAGCCACCATTGTTCATGTCCGCATCAGGCACCATTGTTCGCATCCATATGAGGCTCCTGGCTTTCAAGGACAGCAGAAATCATTAAGTTACCCAGACGGTCTCTCAAGTGCTTCTGCAGAATTTCTTCCAGACTGATTCAGGCCTTTCTTTTCATTTCCCAGAAAAATCGCTATGAGATTTACGTTGGCCTTCTGAAAGAAGGGGTGAAGGAGCTGCTGAGTGGAGGAGAGAACGATGCGCCAGGACTGAAGAAATCCCACTCGAGTCCCTCATTGAATCAGGAGTCTCCAGTTAGTGCCAAGGTGAAACGCAATGTCTCGGAGAGGAAGGACTACAGGCCAGAAACACCCAGCATTAAGCAGAAGGTCACTTAGGGTGGAAATGTCAACTAGGGGAACAGCCATGCAGCAAAATACCGGTGGTCAAAATTTTTTCATTTGATAACCTGTCATTCACAAAAAATAAGTGCATCTGCCTGAATGGGGTGTTAGTGACATTTTCTATTGTATATTTTGCTGTTTCTGTGCAGATTGTGGGAGATGTCTTTGCTCCTGCTTTGCTTTGCTTTGTTAATTTATCATTTAGCAACTGAAGCATCAGGACTTTTTTGTGTTGTTCTGTTTCTAAAGGAGCTGGGGGAGGGGTAGAGCGCTGTGACGTATATTCTGTCTCTTCCCCCTTTATCTCCTCCCATCGGCACGTGGCTTTCATCTCTCAAGTCACTTGTCACTTTATTTACGTGGTGGGTGGGAAAGTAACTGGACAAATGCTGTGAATGCGAGCTGTAGCTGTGAGAAAAGCTGTGCAAACGGGCAGCTGCAGAAGGTTGGCTAGAGCCTAGGGTGCTGGGAACACTAGTTTCCTGACAATGCAGAGCATGTTGGTATCGGTACTTAGCAGCAGGTGCTACAGTACATAGTCACTGTTGCTTATCATTATTGCGTTGACCCTGGACCCACGAGTGCAAAGGAGTGAAACCTGGAAACCTCTGGCAATGCTGGGATGACAGCATTGGAATAATTTGTTTGCTTTTTTCCAAGCAAAGAGTCTTCTCCAGAGTTAGCAGGCTGGGGAGTATCCAAACCCATGCTGTCTCTGCAGTCAGGGAGATGAGGGATTACCCAGTCGGAATGAACCTGGGCTTTACATTTATTTGCGGAGGAGGCTGCTGTAGATGTCAGCCATTAGCATTGTATTTTAAAGACAAAAGGCCTCTGTGTAGTTTTTAACTATACGCTCTCACTTAGCTGCTATATAGAGCCTTATGATATATTGTGCCCCGACGCTCCCCCTTCCAGGAGTTTCCTTGTTGGTGTGCACAGATAGGTGTTTGCAATTTCTCTGCTAGTGACAAAGCACTTTGCCTTTTCTCTTCAGGAAGGGATTCTCCTCAGCTCTCCATTTTCCTGCTTTAGCTCACATATAGGTGGAAGAAGCTTGTGCAGACTGGAGAATGGGACAGACCTGTCCTCGCTGTGGGCCAGGCTTTGATGCCATCCTGGCTACTCTACGCCTGGAGGCCAGCACAAGGCAGCTTCAGGTTTGGCAGATCCTACCGTCCACCCTCAGGGAACTGGCCCCACTTGCAGCTCCTGCATACACTGCATCAGACTTTCAGAGGGTAGCACAGAACAGGGAGAGACCACCGTGCGTAATACCTGAAAGCCCCCTGTTTGTGCTACAGACCCTCAGGGTGGCCGGCAGTCTTCAGGCATAGGGAGTAGAAAGATGATGTAGAAATCATTTTCCTGCTTCCTAGCCCCTCTTGCCTGGGTGGCATCATGGCTCTGCAGAGAGCGCTGGCTCACCTGTTACTTAACACCCTGGGGTTTAATCTCAAGTTTGATACTGGCCTGCTGGGTGAGCATGGACAGGTCTCTCCCATTTTGCCTTGCCCTTCCCCTATGTGGACTAGTACAGCCAAACTGGCCTTTCATGCAGAGCACCTTGGGAGGTAACGTTGAGGGCCAGTTGAAAATTGTTTGTTGCTGTTATTTTTGTTGTGCCTGGCACAGGGCAGCCTTCCTGATGGATGTAATTCTTAATGCATAAAGAAACATCAAGATCAATGCAAGGACTGTTTAGAAATGTGCTGGTGTTTCCAGCCTAAGTAGTCGAAGGGCCACACATCAAAAAATTTACCACCTGAGTGGATTTGTGCTCTGCCAGACTTCCTGAAGGGTCCAAGTCAATTAATCTAGCTTATTGAACTGCCAGTTCAGTGGGCAGGACAGGGAGTGATCAAAGAGAGAATGACCTTAACAGGCACCTCATGACTTACGTCCCCCACTGAGGACCGCCATACAACAGCTTTCCCAGTGTTGTGCTCACTGTTGGCTGTTAACGAAGATGTTGCACTCTCAGAGGCTGGGAGGCGTTGGAGCAAATTGATCCTTGCAGTTGCAGCTTAGCAGCAAAACCAGATGGGACTGTTTCCACATGTGATGTTGGGATGCACACACATCTGGCACCTGCCACTGAGAGTGGCTGTTCCATGCTCAAAGTGAGGAGGTCAGCCTCTAACCCTGGCAACATTGCTAAAAACTGCAGAGTCCTGAATGGAAACTGTCAGCACTTCCCAAGAGCTGGCGCTTTAGAAGTTGTGCATGCTTACAGTGGAGCAAATGATCAGTCCTCTTCCCGAAGAAAAGAGATGCCTTCTGCTGCTGGAGCCAAAGTGATGTGGTGCAGCATGCTGTGTTAGGAGACTCAGTGTAGACAGGTGCATGACAGTGCTTATTGGGAGTGACTGAATTAATCAAGGGTGGTAGATCAACAGCTTGTGGAGGGGAAACAAAGCCAGGAGATCCCTGCAGCTGTTTATCATGCTCTGGTGGTTTAAAACAAACAAGCAGAAAAGAGAAAAGAATAAATTCATTTGGGGAATGCCAAATGCATATTTGAGAAGAAAACTTGTCCTGTCTTAGATACACAGTGTTAGGAAGCATGCAGCAGAAACAAAAAAAAGGTGCAGATTTGTAAATGGGCCCTGCTTGGCTGTCAGGCTGGGGTTGTCTAGACGAGCTTTTTGAAGGCACGCTGGAACATGCCCAGCAAACCTCTTGTGATTATGGAGTGCAGTGCTTTAAAAGGCAAAGAGGTGACATTTAACTTCTTTTCCTGGCTTTTAAAATATTCTGGTTGCTGTAGACTGCAGTTAAATTGCTGAGCTCAAAAAGAAATTATTCCTGTAAAATACGTTTCCCAGCTTTGACACAGAAACTGGATAATTCCTCTTCAAAGTCATTGCAGAGGAGATGATTTGAAGCAATAGGAAAAGTCAAAAAGTGAACTGCAAAAATAATTTTTTTTTTTTTCATTTTTCATTATTTATTCTGTATTTCCATGTGTACTTGTAAACGGATTAGGGTATATTTTTTAAGTCTTATCTGGGCTTAGCAAGTGCAGTTTTTCACTGCATTTTTTTTTAGCCATTAAACATTTGTTGAGCTTGGAGCACTCTTGGTGAGACTGCTGAGGCGTGCAGATTAGTTTACTGAGAATTTGTCAGGTTCTGCTCAAGTTTTAATTAATGCCATTTTGCTCCGTTGCTTTACAAATTCTAGGCATCCCAGACACCCATGTGAAAATGCACATTTCAGAGGCCAAGAGAAAAAGGTGATCCTGTTGTGAATGCCTAAGGCTCCTGGACTCCGTTGGGAATCGGATCATCTGCTAAGCAGTACTGTAATTTGCTTTTTATTTCCCCCCAATGCTATTGTAAAGGGTGGGGGCAGGTTCTCCAGAGGTCTCAGCAGTGTGTCTTCTTGGCTGGCACCACTGAGAGTCTGGCCAGGTAGCTTTGCATGGTACCCGGTACCCTGCCTTTCTTTGCTGAAATGTTTGCCTTTAGCAGATCAGTGCTCAACCTTAGTGACTCAGGAGTCTCAACTGCAATATGTAAGGATCCTCTGCTGATTTCCAGCCCTCTTCTGGGAGCCATCACGCACCTGTATCAGTGGAGCAACCTGCAGCTTTCTGGGGGTGCTCAGTGCAAGCTGGAGTTACTGGCATACACCGCAAGCATGTGTGTGTGCAAGACAGCTGTTGCATCGGTGCTGCAGGGGGGTGTCATCCTTCCTTGGCATCCTGCTGCAGCAGGCAGCTGTCGCTCGGGCAAAGCCTCTGCCTGCCTGTTGAGAGGGGGGATGCAAGGAGGAGAGCAGGATGGGGCCAATAGCTCCTTGCATCCTCCCTCTCAAGATGCAGACAGAGGTCCCAGAGGGACCCATCCTGCTCTGAAGCATTGCTGGTTGTTCCCCCTCCAGGGGCTGGACCATCTCATCTCCCTAGCCAAGGGATGAGAGGCAGGATTGGACCTCACTGGGCCTGCACCTGACAGCAGAGAGGCGAGGGAGAAGAAGAAAATACCTTCCCTTCTCCCCAGTCAGCAAATGAACAGGTGAGATACTCTCCTGAAGCCAAAACCGGACTCTTCTCTGTGAGCCAGCAGGATGCAGGGGTCTGTTTGAGATGGTTGTCATTCGCAGCGGCTGCGAAAGAGACTCTCTGGGCTGGCTGTGTGTTTGTGTGCGTCTTGCAGATAAATCACGCATGGACCAGTGAACATGACTACAGCTTTTTAATCCAGTATTTATGTTGTGTCTTTAATTGATGTAGAGAGATAAGTCAGCCAGCAGAGTGATTAATGCAGCGTTGCTGTGGGGGAATGCTGTTCAGCTGCGACGCCGACTCAAGACAGTTTTTCATCTATAGCCAGCCACTTGGAAATGGTTACCAGAAGCTTTCTAAGGGCTTGTAACAGCTCATCCCTTAAGTGCTTTCCCTCTGATCCCACCTGCTCCCAGGGTGCGATCTGTCCCTGTTTGGGGGCTCTACTGGAGAGCGGTGCTCAGCAGAGCCCTGCTTTGAGCAGAAGCTTGGACTAGCAGACCTCCAGAGACCAGAATTGTTTGGTGACTTTTCACAGCTCCAGTGCCTTCCGGTAACAAGGCTGGTTGTTCTTTTGGCTTGAAACAGCCAGTATTTTTGCCTTTCTCCGGTGGGGGAGCGAGGTTCTTGCTTGATTAGAGCAGCCCCTGAAGTGAAGAGGTGGTTGTGGCAGTGGAGAAAGTCAAAGGGTTATCACTGGGCTTCCAGAGGCACTGTGTGGCCATGTTCTTCTTGAAAGTGGGGAAGGCTTTTCTTGGCAGACAGCGTACTGCTTACCGTGTCTGCATTCTCCATCCCTAAATCAATTTTTGCCTTATCACAGTTAGTCTGACAGCTCCTCCTCCTTTTCTGTCAAGCTGCTCCTGTCTGTCATCTTAGCACCTCAGCTGCTTCTGTATAACAGGTCTCTTTCCTTCCATGCTTGCAGAAATCCAGAAAATTTGACTGTCCCATCTTGCCTTGAGAAAACCTGCTCTGAAGCAGTGCTGCGTTGAATGGATAACCCTGTGAACAGCTTTTTCATTCTGCTTGTTGGTAGCCTACGTTTCAGCCACAGTTATAGCTGGCAGGTGTGAGACGGAGTTCCAGACTGCCATGATCCTCTACCCTTACACTGCAGGGATGCAAGGTCCCCCCTCCCACACTCAGACCAGACACTTGTGACATTCCTAGTCTCCTTTCCAAAAGTCTTGGAGGCAGAGACAACCTGTGGTGTGGGGAAACTTTGAAACACTGTTCTGCAAGGAGTTGGGTACTTTCCAAATCAGGCCATACATTTTGCAGCCTTCTGGGGAGCTGTGTTAAAAAAAAAAAAAAAAAGCCATTTTCAACCAGTGCCCCCCAAGGACAGAGAGATGGTATCCAGGTTGTCAGAAACACCAGCTGCTCTCCAAAAGGAGAGGCAGAGGCAGTATACACACCTTATCTCAAACAATCTTCCAGGTTGCTGCTTGTTTAAACTTTCCCCAGTGTTGCTCTCCCCAGGCTCTGGGATGTTGCATGTGCTCTGAGAGGGCGGTTATGAAGTCCACATTTCTCCCCAGAGCATGACCAGAGCTCCCCAGTGTGTGTTCCCAGCATCCAATATCTAGGCTGCCTACAGGGGTGAGCCAAAGAAGCTGTCTCAGAAATTTCTTTGAAAGAGCTGGTCTCCAGCTTGTGCTTTTTAGAGGATATTTTTAGTGCATATAGAAGCAGTATGCCTGGCCTCTCCTCTCCCTGAGAGCTCTCCCAGCAGCATGCATGTGGTATATAGTGAACTGCTTCACTTGGAGCTTCACCGTGTGGGACCTGAACATTTGCTCCAGCAAGAAGAGGCTTTGTCAGCCTCCAGAGAAATGATACCACCTAAGCTGAGCAACAGTGCACAGGACAACGATACTGTAGGAGGACAGTCAGAAAGACAGTGCCACCCTCCATGGCTGGTCACCTGCTGGGAACTGTGCGCTCGGAGCATTACCTTCAGTGCTGGGGGTAATTAGAAATGCTGCCTTCCTTTTCCACCTACGCTGTGCTGCTTGACAAACTGTCCCTACCACCTGCTGCTTTTCTCCCTTGTGACAGCAGCACTCTCATCCAGGGGTGCCTCAGTCCCCTTGTTAGGAGGCTGGTTTAAATACGAGCAAGGAGTACAAGTCCTGGGGAAATGTGTCCAAATGCCCTCTGGGAGTATCTGCTCTCCTGTTGGCAGCATCCAGTTGCACAGTGAAAGGAGGCAGGCTCAGCCCTGCCCGAGAGAAGGTACCTTGCTTGTCCATTTTGTTAGCTGCATTGAGGCTGTATTTTAATTATTTATTAGAGCACTTCCCTTAGCAAATGCAAGCAACAGCTTTTCCAAAGGTCATGCCATTGACCTGACTTTGCTCCTGTGCTCAGAAAGAGCAAATTTAGGCCAGCCCAAAGCTTTCTCTGTCCTCCCCTTTGAACAATGAACTACTCTGTAAAAATTATAAATGTTTAAACAATGAGGGACCTCCAGTGGCATCTGCTGTTAAATCTGTGCCAGCAATCAGCTGGAGTACAGGCCAGAGTTTATTTGGACCAAGAAAAAGGACGTCACGTAGCAATGCAAGGATTGAAAGTGCTGCAAACTACAAGGACGGGATTTTTCTCTAACATAAACCATTGTAATTAGTAGCTACTCTATAGCAGTGGTCCTCTATGTAACTCACCTAAATGAGACCAGCAAAACAAGACACTTTTCTGTGTAAGCAGGCAAGGTTTCAGCTTTGCCTTGGGCCAAGTGAATATCCTGGTATAACCACACAGCAGCTAGCTAAGCTGCCATGGAGACTTGTGTGACACAAAGTCCTCTGACTCCCGTGAGCCTCTTGCGGGGAGAAGGGAGATTGATGATATCCAGTCTGTGTCACTGCACAGGGCAAACTCTATCGGTGATACAAGTCTTAAATCACTTACACGCTTATGAAAACCTCATGCTCAGTGCTGTCAAATTCTGAAAGGCTGTAGGATGAGAACAGGGGTGGGTTGTGTGGGGTTTTTTTAATTTGTACATATTCATGACAACTATGTCCTCTTACTCGAGGCTGGGATTATAACTTGGCTGAAAGAACAGGTTTTTGGCAGTTTGAAAACTTAAAAATCACTACTCTTTGCGTGAGGTACAATCTGAGGCTTACATTACTTCGTGAACGTGTTTAAGTGATGCCTATAGATGTATGTATGTATTTCATAGGTATAGTATGGCTTCTGTGGCTCAGGACTCCAAAGCCTGCTATTCTTTTCTGAGGCTTATTTTGGTCAAAGCACTTAAGCAGCTGCAAACTTTGTTAGGATGCTTGTTGTTCTAGTTGTTCTCAAGTTAGGTTAAACAGTCATCAGAGCTTTTGCAGATTTAGGGTATCCCCTGAGCTGCCTTGATCTCCATGTGTTTGTCCACCAGTGGCTGCCTGTTGTTCTGCATGTCGAAAGCAAAGGCATATATTTGAGAGTCTAAGCAAGGATTACTGGGTGGGATTTTCTGCTAGCTCAGCACTGGGCTAACTCTCTCCTGTTGATGTCAGCCGATGCCTGTGCTGGGAGCATCTGTGCTGACTTCTTCTGAAAATCACACTCTGGGGATCTAATACACAGCTTTACTTCTGAAAATGTTGACCTCGCTCTGTGAAAATTCAGCAAGGGGACATCATGTCCAAAAGTGTCCAAGTGGGACAGGTGCCTGTGATGTCTCCTGCAGATACAGCTGTACAGCAGTAGTGAGGGTTTCTTTCTGCAACTGTACAGATTTCCAGAAGAATTGTCTGGCTCATCAGCAGGGAAAAGAAGAGCAGCAGGGCTGAAATATCTCTCTTGAGCATCTTGTATGCCTCCCAGAGGTCTCCCTTGGGAGGTCTAAACAACCTTTTAACAGGTTGCTGGTCTAAGAAAAAAGACATAAGGAAACCCAGTGGGTTTTCCTATTGCGCTCTAGTCAGGACAACACTAGCATTATCTGCATTATCTCTAGAAAGGGAGAGCAAAGCCTGAGGGTGGGATTCTTACCTGGAGTCATAAAACTCTTATCATGCAGTTACCTTGAAGCATTTGAGCAACCTCAGTGAAACCATGCCTTTGTGCTTCACTGGACCGTGGTCAGAGTGATCGTGTCTTGCAGGACTGAGATGAGTGGACTGCAGCTCAGGATGAAATGAAGAGGGACATCCCCATCCCCTTGCTTTGGGTGAGCTGTAATCCTTTTTCAGGCACTGAGTTTCGCCTTTGGGTTACCCGCCTCCCATGGTGATATAGCAGGAAGATGAGGGTGAGCACTGTTGCACTCAGAGTCGCAGTTAGGAAGTGTCATTTGCCCTCCACCTGAGCTTTTGCAGAGTTGTTTTCCCTTAGGCCGAGAAAGGGGTCTGAATTTTCAGTGGTTGTTGCATAGTACCCATATGGGAAGAGTAACTCTTGATAGTGGTAGTGCAGAAAAACATTTTGCACGTGCATGTACACACACCTTGTGCATCTCTTCTGTGCAGACCTAATCTCACAGGGCCTGACAGCAGTCCTTGCAAGACCTTTCCTCTGGGTGGCCTCCTATCCCTTTTGCCAAGTGTAGGAACCTTCTTTCTGATAACCTTGATCTCAGTTTACTCTGATCACTGAATCGCTGGAGTGTTTTTCATGCAACACACTAGAGAAGCAGTCCTGCTCTCACTGCTTTGTGGTAACTTCTTAGTCTGCTGTGAGGCGGCATTGAGGTAATCATTAAATCTTTTCCAGCAGCGTGAAACTTGCTGCTCTGAATCTTGGGGCGGTCATTGTCTCAGGTTTGAGGCTGTCCTACCACCAGGGCACCCTGTTTTGTCCCTGGGAACACACATGGCCAGAAAAGCATACGCCTCAGTGGTCAGAGTCAGAGCTGTGCAGACTTAAGTCAAGCCCTGGTTCATGGGAGGTGTTTCCACGTGCTGCTGATGTCCATAAGGACTCAAACATATACTTGCTTACACAGAGATGCTTTCCTGAAGCAGAGTTGTCACTCTTTTCTACAGGTACCACAGGATGCCCTCCCTTATTCTGCTTCATGTAACTGGTACTAGAATGATCATTTCCTGATAAATGAAGGCACTTAATCAGTCCTCTTCCTCTTGGAAGAAGGACTTTTGGGGATATTGTTATATCATTTAAAATAATATTTTGGAATTTAAGTTTACATTGCTTTATTTTTCACTTGAGGTGACTGTATATAAATATTTTCCTCTATTTTATCATTGCTGATAAAGTAAGCCTACGGTATACAGACAAATAATTTGCCTTTGATGTATTGAAACTGTGAGATATAAAGTAGACTTCTCTCTTGTGTCCATGTTCCTGACTATAACTCTGTTCCTCTGTGTTTTTATAAGTTGGAATAAATGTTGCTTATGGGCAACAGAGAGCCTGCAAGCTTCCCAATAATTTTTATGTAATTGAAATCAAGCAACCCTAGTGAAGAATCTCACATATGTATAATGATATATGTATATGTACAAACTTTAGAAAGAAATAAACCAAATGTATTTCATCTGCTGCAGTTGAATGTTTTTTTATTGGAGCCTTTGCTGTTGCTTCCTCTGAGTAACAGGGCAAATGAAGAGGATGTGTCCAATAGCAGGTTGGGCATGGAGGAGCTTCACAACAGGGCTGGGAGCTTGTATTTGGAGACAACAGTAGCAAAGACATATTTTTTCTTCTTTTTCTCTGTGAATGTTTGACCATCTTGAGATTATTATTTCTTTGTAGTTTTTCTTCCTAGAGACTCAGCATGTTGCCTTTAAAAGAATGGCAAGACATCCAGCACTTGAGATAGTTATGCACCTTTTTTTTTCACACTGTGCCATGGGATGTCAGATTTTTGCATTGCTGTTCCATCCTGGTTACTTCAGAGCACTCAGGGTTTTTGGTTCCAATGCATGCTGCTGGATTAGTACATCTTTTATGAAAAGACTAAACAAAGTGGTGGTGAGGATGGGTGGGAGTATTTTACAAAGATGTATTAAATGCCTCCTCTAAGCCCAAATGAATGTTTTAACTGTGTCTGAATGTTCATGTCAGTGCTGCTCACCACATCTTTTCCTGTTTTGTCTTCCTAGCTGACAAACTCAACACTGAGCTTTTTCTGGTGATCCCTTTCTGCGTAGAATCATTAGTCGCGTCACGTTGCTCACAATGCATTAAACTAGAACAAAATGACAGAACAGGTGCAAAGTGAAAGACAGATGCATTTATATTCTCTCCGTTGTCCGTTTTCAGTTCAAGTTTCCAAGTACAGAATATAATTATCAAGGGAGACGGAAATGGCTAGCTTGGGTATGCAGGTGAAACCTCCAGTCCACGGAAGCTACAGCTCTCTGGCTATTTACAAATAATGTAGCATGAGGGAGTGACTTAGCCCAAAAGTAAAGCACAACTTGGTCTGAAATTGTCACGGGCATCTCTAGATTAGAAATGCAAAGAAAGTTCTTACCCAGAAGAGCACTGACATACTGCAGTGGCCTCCTAAACAGCAAGGAAAGGGCAAAAATACCCAGTATTAAGGTGGAAGGGGAATGAGAGGATGATGACCCAGGTTTTCATCTGTCAGGCCATCGCATGTTACAGCTCTTTCCATGTTTGCTGCTAAATCGACGTTTCTCAAAAGAAATTATGCCAGCTGATATACTAGCCGTTTCTCTCAGAAAAAGGGCCATCCTAGAAAACATGAACTACATGAACATGCACAACAGCTAGCCACCATGCCAGGTTTGCTGTCATGTTCATTTTAGGGCATCTCTTCTGGTCCCATTCCACAGCTAGTTTTTGGGTGGATCAGGTACATAGATGTGGGTCTTTGTTTTGCTGGTCTGCTCTTGACAACAAGACACAAAAACCAGGAGCTTAACTGGCACGAGGTGGAAGAATCAAGGCTAAGTAGACTGATTTTCCTCAGATAGTATGTATTGTGTGTTGCTATTATGAACCAGAAATTTGTCGGGAGGTTTTTGGCCCCCTGTACCTAGTCAGGGTGTATCTGTAATACTGTATAAGGCTGAGATTGCCTCAGTAACAGCTTTGGAAACACCAGACTTCAGTACAGATGTTGCTGAATTGGGCCAGCAAGGAAAAAGTAACGAGGGACGTGTCATGTCTCTAGGGAGGAGTTTGGGCAGAGAAAGTGAGGTACAAGGGTGGCAAAAAAGTTGTTCCAGAAATAGAAACAATGATGAATAAGGTAGCAAATCAGGTAAAGAACAAAGGACAGGGGAACCTTCTGAAAGGAGGGGTGCAGGTGCCTACAGATGACAGTGATGCTGACTTGCAAACCTGAGCCGGCGGGACTCCCTGTTGGGGTTTTCCACCAGGTCTGTGTCTGAAAAACTCAGTGTGAGAGGATCGGCTGCAGAGGGATAGATTTCCACCCTGGTGATAGGCCATGTAGGGAGGGAAAGGTGGTGGATTTGTAACTGAAGAGTGATATGTGTGATTCATAAGATTTAAGAGTGTTACGTTAACAGCTTTCTAATTGTGTGTAATAGGGTGGAACATAGTATAATTACTGATTAGCAATAGTGGTGTGTTTATTTGATAATCAGTATATTGATTACTTAATAGATTGACTGGTTTCTTAGTAATGTGTTGCTTAATCACCGAACTGTAGTTTCCTAAAATGAGTTACATCTTGATCTTGCAGACTAAATGGAGGGAGTTGCTTCCTGAAATAAGTTACATGAGGAGAAAGTCTCCAGCACAGTTCCTACCAAGTCTTAACTTGCTTCAGCCACAACAAGTTTAATGACTTAGACAACTCCAAGGATGTTTGTAGGAATATTTGAAAATGTTTGAATTATGCAGGAGCTCTGCCAGTGACCACAAGCCACAAGCTAAAAAGGATGAGTCTTGAGAATGTAAAAATAACAGTAAAAAGGACATATTGGGAAAGCAAGGTCTGTGAATTAAAATCTCAGGGACAGATTTTTATAGTGCATAAGCATTGTGTTTTCTCAAAGAACAAACGCTACTTGTCTGCATGTATGAAGGCACTGGTGGGCCTTTGTCTGTGCGGTCTTGAATGTAGGTGAAAGGTACTATACAGACGGCTAGAAGACTGCAGAAGAAAGCAGAATATAGCACTAGGGACTGAAAACTGTGCAAAAGAAGATGGGAAGGAGGGTTTGCCCAAGGGGAAAGCAACCAGGAACTGTTTGAAAGCTGGAGGCAAGAAGAAAACTGAACAAAACTGTGAAGAAAAAGCATGGGAGGCAACTGAACAGTACACAGATTCAGTTATCACTTGGAAAAGGCAATCCATTAATAAGAAAGGCACAGCCACCTGTGAAGGTTGCCTAACACCTCCCTTTGTCCATGTGCTCTTTTGGTGAAAAGTTCTCATTCCCCCATTGTTTGCAGAGGCACTTTGAACACTGTCAGGGCTGCCATGGGGTCAGGAGAGCATGCTGTGTGCTGGCCTTTAGGGAAAACTGCTCAGAATTACCCAAGATAAATATTCTTTCCTGTGCTTTGTAGCTTGGAAGACAGCAGCATCCCTGGGTCTGTGCACTGTCTGCTGGATGGGCAATGGCTTTGCTGGAAAGGACAGGAAAAAAGAAAAAAAAAGCTGAAGCCCATTTTCCCCTCACCACTATACAGAGATTGTTCAAAATATGTGGGTCTGGGGGGGTAGGTGGTTGATTGTTTACTTCCCCCAAAGAAAATGTCTTTGTTCAGCCAGAAGTCATCTTTCCGATCTGCCTCACCTTTTGATGCTGAGCTCAGAAGTGCGCAGTGAAGATGCTCTGTCACCTCTTTGGGAAGGTGAATATTTTCAGTCAGCTTGAGCAACCTTCTACTCTCTGCCCAGGTGTCCAGTGTAAAAAAGCACACTTTCTGTTTTCAGGGTAGTTCCAGCCAGGACTTGTTAACCAAGACGTGTGTCTCTGGACAATTCTTGTGGGTACAGACACATCCCCTGTCATTTGAGAAGAAATGGTTTTGATCGAGGTGGTGACCGGGATGCTGCTGTGAGGGTGGGTGTGAAGAATGCTCCTGTCAAGCTAGAAGTGCACGTGTGATACCCAGCTCTTGGTGCACACTGCTTCCTTTCCTGTGCCATCCCATCTGGGGCTGAACTGTGCTGGGCACCCTTGTAAGTACAAGTACTGAGACTGGGGTGGATGGAGCCAGGGCCATTACCAGCATAATTAAGACACTAATTGCTGCACCCTTGGCTTCTCCCAAAGAGATGCTCACCATAGCAGGAACTTGCAGTGGGCTGTGCCTGAGGCGGGAATACTCTCCATGTCTGGGCTAAAACATCCTGCTGGGACAGTTTTGAGGGGGCATTGCAGCCAGCCAATGGTAGCAAGCATGGTGTAAAACCCGAGTCCCTATTACCACAGCCATACCCACGCTGCGTTTCTCAGGCAACTGCGGTGTGGGCGGCAGTTAGAGGTTGTAATTGTTTCGGGGGGGAAGAAAACCCATACACACACACACACACACAAAACCACCCCAAAAAACACAAAAAAAGAAGTGCTCTTGCTGTTTAGCTGCAATTTCTGACTGCACTTCAGACAAATTGTCAGAATCCGCATTCCCATTGGCAGGGAGCCAGGTTCCCCAGCACGCTGATTAAACTGTGTGTGGGCAAAATGTAGGCAGATGATGGGGACCGGTACATTGAAACCTTGGAGAGCTTTGTTTTCCTTTGCTGCTGCTTTCTTTTTCTCTCCAAATTCCTTGCAGGCTAGTTTTCTGACCATCCCTCATTGGATCTGCTTTGGGGCCTGAACCTCCAACTTTGGGAGCTGAGAAGAACCATGAAGCCACAGAGGCAGCTGCTTATGGTGCATAACCCCTAGCTGCTCATTGACCTGCAGGTGAGCAGGTAACCCTCTGAGTGCAGTGAAGATACTGGAGAGACCGAAACTGTTGGGCTACAGCAATATAAAGGGAATTTTTGCAGGTGGATGGGAAACCTCCTTCTGCGAAGGGCCCAGCCAGCAAGGCACATGCTCCTGGTCCAGCTTCAGCCTCTGCCGGGAGCTCCATCTGCAATGGTTCCTCTGAGGAGCATGGCTTTGCTTCAGTGAGTTACCATGCCATTCTCCAGCCTGGGGCACTGGGCTCCCTTGGGCTGACACCAAAGGCAGTTGCCCAGGAAGCAGTGGAGTTGGGAAGTTTGCGACATCAGCTTTCTAGTCAATCTGCTGCTTAAATCATGCAGCCGTAGCATTTCTACTGCCTTGTGTGTGAAGACTGGGGACCATTGCATCGTTCCCAGGATATGTGTCTGCATGTCATGGTGGGCACCCTTGGTTTATACTGACTTGCTTGTTCGCTAACTTTTCATTTGGTCTCTCATCATTTCTCTTCGGGCTTGTCAGCACACAGTCAGGAAGGTGAGTTGACCAACCTTTAGAGCCACAGCACGCATTGGGTGGAGACACTTTTCAGGAACATAATGGCTGAGCTCCACTGTGACTCAGGGTCACTCCACTTCCACATGGGAGCTGATGCCACCAACAAAGGGCTTGAGGGGATAGCTATACCTACACTCTGATTTGAAATGGGTGAGCTGCACTGCACTGAACACCTGTGTGGGCATCCCGATTCAGAGGCAGGGTGGCCTCCATGCAGCCTAGCTTCTGGAGCGAGGCGAGCTGAATCCCTTTTTAAAATCTGAACATGCAAGCTGAATTCCTTTTTTAAATCCCACAGCAATTTGATTCATATCTTTAGCTAATTCCTCATGAACTTTCTAAGAGATCTGGCACAAACAAGTCCCTAGAGGTATTTTGCAGTCCTCTGGGCTCTTGCTGTGCTTGTGATTCATCAGATGTGTCTTGATGTTTAGCTCAGTGTGCAGTCTGACTGACGGGGCCTCCTTGCCAAGTGTTAGGAGCTGCAGAAGTCCTGCAGTGGCTCACGTGTGCCGACCGTGCAGTCTAGGGCTCAGCCTCTCATGATTACAGAGAAGGGCATGGTCCTTCAGGTAGGAGCTGCCTGGAGGCTGAGGTGCTGGCTCCAGCACACCCCTGCCATGATCTGCCTCTGTGCCCAGGAGCCAGGGAGGTTTCACCTTCAGCTTCCCCAGGAGCAGACTAAGGCCAGAGCTGCACGTGTGCACACCAGTTCTGTCTATACTACTTAAACTGCAAACTTTCCAGGGCAGGGGCTTCAGCCATGTACATACAATAGTAATAAATATTAATCCGTACAATTTGCAAACTGCTTGGCTTTCAGAAACTGGTATGACTTTAATGCAAAACACAAAAGGCCTCGCACAGTGTTTTATGAGCCCTGGGGACAGTTTAACTTGTTCGAATGTGTACTTGGCTTTGAGTCACAGATGTCATCAATCAAAGGAGTAGTCTTTTCCCTCTGACTCACCAAGGCTGATTCCTTGAATTTGAGGAGTTTAAATATCCACTTGATTCAAGCATTAAGGAGTTTGACTTGAAAACTTCTCAATGCTGGAACCACGGTGGAGGCAACTGACCTCAGCTCCGGCAAGGTCAAGAAAAGATCACTCAGAGGCTAAAGGCAGAGGACATCTACTGGCTTTCATCATCTGAGAATTAAGCTTTGTGGGCAATGAACTGTAGATTCACTGGGATGCCAAACCTAGAAAACTTCCCCTGTAAATTTGCTCTGATCTGTCTCTCATATAAATGGCTTTAAAAAAATGAAGAAAACCAAATCCACCCCCATGTAATGGGATTTTCAGGTTTGTCATTCCATTCCTGGGAAACCTGATTTTGCCAAAGGACATTAAAATGAGAAGGGAGAAAAAAACCTGGACCCCTCCTTGTCCATTCAGGTACCTCCTGTTGAAGTACAATTTTTACTCCACGTTTCCTCAGCAGGTATGCCTTGAGCTTGTTGAGTTTCTGCAGTCCTTGCACTGTCCCTTGCACTTGAATGGTGAAATGCCACTACAGTTATTGCTGTTCCTCTTTTGGCTGTGATGGGTGAGAGAAAACACCAAATTTGTTTGGCTGTTGGTATTACTCATAGCATTGTTTCATTGGAGTGTGTCATCCCTTGCTTATCTGAGGGGCACCTCAGTGCTTTTATTGTTGTGCTAACTGACCACATCATATTGTATCCTCTCCCCATGCTGTTGTCCTGTAGGTGGAAAATGAAGTACAAGAGCCTAAGTAACTCAGTCACCCAGGAATTTGTGAGCACATATGGAAGGTGAATTCCCCTCTCCCAGAAAAGACAGTGTATCACTTTGTGTCATGCTCCTTTTTTAGCTGTGTAGAGTACTTCAACAGCTTCACCTCTTTCATGAAGATCATTCCTTCTTGGTCTTATCCTTCATTCTTGCTCTCAGCTTGTTTAGTTCTGAATTGCCGTTAGAGAAAACTTCACAACTGGCTGAATCTCTGCAATTAAGACTAACACCTCTAGCATATGTGCTGCTCTTTTAGCTCAGTGCAGAACCCCAGTTTCTGCAAGGTAACTGCAAGGAGTAGAACTGGGCAGATGTATTTGTGGTCACTTGTGCTACAGTCATCACCTGAATTCAGAGTACTGCTATGCTAAGCAATGTGTAAGCCTACCACACCTCCAGACTGTGGCTTTGATCCAAAGGTTTATACCCAAGCTGCAATTCAGACTAAGAGGTTTATTGGACATTTTGCCATTAAATACTAATAGGGTCAGGACGCACTGGCTGGCTGCACAGCATGAAGATTAGCAGACAAAATAGTTAGGAAAGACAGATAAACAAAAATAAATAAACAGGCACACTGTGGTCATTTGCCCATGGTCAGAACATTGTTACTGTTAACTGTTCTTAAAGCTGTTGTTATGCACAATAAACAGAAACAGGTCCTGCTTGGATGGAGGGTGGAGGTTAGCTCTGCCCTGGCAGTGGCTTCCATCCTGCCAGGTGAGAAAAGGAAGGCACAACTTCAATCAAATCTAAGCACTAGTCTCTGTTTCCCTGCTTAAGCACAGCATAAATTATACAGCACTGGCCACGTCTCCTTATTAATTTCACTCTGTAAGCAAGCATAAAACATTTAGTTTTAATATGAAATATTCAAGTTGTTCTCTGATTGTTTTTGAATTCTTTATGTATAATTTAAAGAATTCACTAACACAGAAATTATTAAACATGGACATGTCAGATTACAACAAATCTAAAGAGGAGGGACAAGGATACTGAAAACCGAAGGATTTACCAAAACTATAACAAAGTCTTTTGAGTGCAAGATTTTTCCTTGGGTAATGAAAACAAGAAACTGTCCCCGATTTTAAGGCTAGAAATGACCTTGTTGATAATGTGCTAGAGCCAGCACTGCTCAGTCTGCAAAGCACTGGATATTATTACTGGCACTAAGCTGTCATCACACCAGATGAGTTGCCTGACTTCGCTGTGTGCTTTAGTGAGGTGAGTCCCAGCTTTTGGAAAGGGTGCTCCAGAAAACATCACCCTGTGGTTCCCACACGTTTGAGCTAGGAAAGCCCTGGTGGAAGGATTTCAAGGGATCCGCCTTATGCCTAGGTAAACTGCTTTTCACTTGAAAAAAATGTGCCATATTTGCTGTGATGTTGTATGCTCAACATGTGCTGTGTAGCCGTAAGGTGTTTGTACCATGGTCAAAAACAACACAAGAACTCCAACAGGATGAAAGTGCATTGTTCTGGTCTCTGCCAGTGCTATACACTTACTGGCTTTCTACGTGCGTCCCCAGCCTGCCTCCCTTGAAAGTGAAGGATGGGGAGGTGGGGGTGCAGAGGGAGAACTGTCAAGCTGAAAGCCCTCCTTGCTCCTTCATGGAGCTGAGCTATGTCTGAAACCCACTAACTTCTCCAAGTCAGATTTCCTCTCTGACTCTTTCCAAAATGCTATTGCCCCCAGCTCTGTGCATGCATCCTCCCAAGAACATCCAGGTCCTGCGTGCTTCTGCTGCCCCACAGCATGCTAGTGTGTAGTGCTTTGCTCCGAAACCTGGAGCGTCAACAGGGTGCAGTGCCTCTTTGCTGCCACACTCCTCACTGTTTGCCTGCTGACTTTCCTGGCTACCTGGACAGCAGCAATGCTCTCTTGCCAAGGTGCTGTCTAGTCTCATCTGAGCCCAGGTTATCAGGGTACATCCTTCTTGATTCTCCAGCTATCAGTCTCCACATTGCTCCCTGTTAGCTCTCCCACTAGCAGCACCCTCCCAGCTGCCCAGAGCTGTGTAGTGCTGTTGGGAAATCTCCACCATACTCAGCTGCGGTGCAGGAAGGGGGTGCATGACCTGCACCATGCACAGAGCCCAGCAAGTCCCCTGCCAGGCGCCTCCCTGCGCTGCTTTGCCCGTGCTGGTAGAGGAGTCGGAGGGGTCACAGCAGCAGTGAGCAATGCTCCCCAGAGGCAGAGGACCAGCTCACGTCCTGTCTGGGCGGTCGCACAGGCCTGTCTGGCATGGCAGGGATGAGGCATCAGTGGCTGTGGCCATGGATACCCTTGGGGAGGGAGAGGAAAAGGCGGGAGCCCCACAAATGTGCCAGAGCAAAGCTCAAAACGCGCTGCCAGCCGTGCAAAAGCCCCTGTCACAGCCCAAGGGATGGTGCTCTGGGAGAGAGGCAAGGGAAATCTGCCACAGGAGGGCTTGAAAGACAGAATGGGCTTAAGGGTTGAGAAGTGGGGAAGAGTTGAAGCTTGGTGCTGTGAAGAAGTCTGGCTCAGAGGAACCTGGCAAGTGCTCCTGGCTATTAGAGGACAGGGGAGCAGGCAGCAGGGGAAGCTCACGAAGAGTGCGGGGACAAGGGCAACCAGGGGATGCAAGGGAGAAACACTGGCATCTCCGTCCTTTGCTCCAAGCATTAGCCTCGAGGTCTTTTGCTGGTGTCAGTGTCAGCAGACCATGAATCATTACTCAGAGCCTGGAAACAGATCCTGCATCACTTCAGGCTTCCCGCCTGATTATCTGAGTTGTGCCGCAGGGTGGTGATGGGGTTGGCAAGATAAGAGAGGGGGCAGAACTTGCTAGATGGAGCTTGATGTTCCTCTTTGGCCAAAAAAAGTTTCTGCTGTGATTATTCACCCTTTCCAAGGCTATTAGTGGGGTGTAGGCGTATAGGGTTTCAAGAAAAGTGTTATCCATTTAAAAGCCAGATAAAAAAATCAGCAACCAACTATGTTTCTGAATAGAAATACGAATTTCTGGAGAGCCAAACACCTATTTATTATTACTGAGAAGCCAAGTACTTCTGAAAAACCTGGCTCTTCATTGCTTCTTGTAGTTTCAAATCTGATGCAGTTGCAGGTGGGGACAGTTCAGTGGTGGGAGCTTTCACATGTATTAGTAGCACAATAAGTGCAGGAGCAGAGGGAACAGTTTGTGCATTGCATCACAGCAGCTAAGAAAGGCATATGTGAAATATCACCCTCCCATCAGGCACGCAGGCATACATCTCAATTCTTTCTTCCCCAACTGGCTCCCGCTTCAGGGGGCAATGAGGAATGGAGCACTGTGTCGGGAATGCAATCACTGATTGCAGAGGAAAGGGCAGTCCTTGGTGAAGTGGTTATCATTCAAGCCTTGTGCCTGCTCCAGAAGAGCCAGGACTTAACATTCTTCCTGAGCAAAGGGAAAAGAAGGATGGAGTGGGGCAAACCACTGTGCATTTTAAACAGCTTTGATTCTGAGTTGGAGTTTTATGTTAAATACCATGATTCATCTCTATTTATTTTGTTAAGCAGTGAGCAAGCAGAAAGTCTAGCAGCTGAAATGATGTGCCTGAAAGACTCCTGGCAGGCAATCCATCAAACAAGTATTGATTAGTACTGCCACAGGAGCCATTTTGCACAGTAAGACCTTTATTCTTTACTCTGACAAATGCTCACTTAGATGTAAATTAGCTGAAGGTGTCCTTCTCTCACACTGTAGGGCTGAACTGGGAATGAAGGTTTGCTCTCTTAAGAGCAGAAGTGTAGAAAGCATACCAAGATCTATGAGGAAAAAAAAATATGGCTAAGATTCCAGGGTTCCAGGAGGTGTTTTTTCCTTTTAAGAAAGGAGGAGAGAAGATAAAACCAAAAATTCCTCTGGGGGAGATGGCATGGTATGATTGAAAAGTCCTCTAGTGGGCTGAAATGGCCAAACAGAGGCTTGCTGGTAACCGTGCTACTGAACAGCCTAGCCTCACTCACCTCCCATGGAGCACAATGTGAAGGAAATCAAAGGTGAGAAAAGTACAGTGGAGGTGCTATTATACCATTTAGTCTTGCATTATAGGTGGAAGCTTCCCTGCATTGCCCCAATAGTGTGCATGTCAGTACAATGGATGAACCAAGATTTGCTCTCCCAGAAGATATCTAAAGATGCTGCCCTTGATACCTCCCACCAAATGGTTAATTCCTCCTTAATTTTACAAATATGTCTAAACTCATTGTAAACATCTGACTTCAATTTCCATGCATTGGTTCCCATTGTACCTTTCTCTGCTTGATTAAACAGCCTTTCAGGATCCAAAATTTTCTCTCCTGCAGAGGTGGTTTTGCACTGCAATCATGGCCTATTTAGTTACTTCTTGAAGACCTAAATAGATTGAGCCCTCCACTTGTCTCAGTACCAGGCATCTGCTCTGATCCTAGCCTCAAATGCCCATTCTAGTTTCCTCAATGTTCCTACTCATGGGCATTTCAAATACCATTACAGACAGTGTGCTCAGACACAGTATTACATCTTTGGTTTCCTTCACATAGGGTGCAGAAACACAAGCACGCCTCTTGTCCTGCCTCTTGTCTCTCTGCAGAAACTTTGCAGAGGCACTGCTCATAATAGCTGGTGCTGATAGCCAGAACAGAGCATTGCATTTTTTCTGGGCTCCACAGTGGTCTCTGGATGAATTTGCTCAGGATGGATGACCTGTTGGGCTTTCAGCTTCCTGAGCTTCTTTTTGCCCACAGCTATGAAAATAGGTGGTGACATTAGTTCTGCTGGCACCATGTTGAACTAATTGTTCACTGTTTTCCCCAAAGAACTGAGGTATGCAGGTCTCATTCTTGCATCATAACTGAAGCCTTCTCCCAAACTCATGAAAAACACATGGTGGTGAAACCATCAGTATAAGCCTGTGCTTGGCTGTTTGTAAAGGCTAGATGAGAGGCACTTTGCTGGTTGTGCCTGGAGAGATCCCTACATGCATGATTTTCAGTCTCTCTGTGGGTGACGTAGCCTTGGTAGCTTGCAGCTAATGCCATCTCCCTCCTGGAATTAATTAGATGTTGCCAGATCAACAGCAAGTTCCTACACTGGGTAGAACTGCAGATGATTGCAGTGGGTGCCGTGCTCAGTCTGTCAGCAGCTCAACATACCCATAAACATCAACCGAACAAGGCAGTATATTGGAAAGCCTCACAGGTGAACAGGAGTTAGCAGGCTGTTGAGTACAACAGCTAGGCAGAGGTAATACCTGGGGAATGTCCTGGGTTTTCATCCCCATAATGCTATAATGAAGCAGACAATGCTTAAATGTCTGCAGCTTGTGGCTAAATGCTGACAAGAGTCACTACCTGCCCTGGGGACAGGTGCATGGCAGGTAAATCGCCCCAGGGCCTGGATGGTGACTCTGAGTGGAGGGTCTGCTTGCAGCTCAGGTGAGCAACAGCCCTGCTAGGTTGCCACATGGGCAGTAAAAAGGGGAATCTTTCTGCTCCTCTTCCCCCTGCATCCAGGGAGAGCTTTTGGCTCTTTCTCAGATGTAATGCTGTCTCTGTTGCCCATGAAGGTCTTTGTCTGAGGCTCCTCCTGTACTGTACAACCTTAGTTCTCATCCTGGCAATATGCAAACACCTTGCTAAACCACAG
This sequence comes from Pelecanus crispus, assembly GCF_030463565.1. NCBI lineage: Eukaryota > Metazoa > Chordata > Aves > Pelecaniformes > Pelecanidae > Pelecanus > Pelecanus crispus. The sequence continues at coordinate 54,858,672 of NC_134676.1, forward strand.
TCTCTGTATGATACGGGTTTAGATTAGGTTTAGGTGACTTAAGACATTCTTGTAGACAGATGCCCAGCCCATCTCTTGGGAAGGTGTTACTGGACCTGAAATTAAGCAGTACATCCATGTTTCACCTAACCATGGTTCAGCTTGCACCACCAATGCACCTGAAGTTGCATTAACGCAACTAGGCTATGAGGTACACATCCTATTATGTCCCGGAGTGTTAGATCATGCAGGAAATAATGTGGCAGACAAGGAAAATGAACCACTTTCTTCCCAACCACTGCCTAAATCCACTTTCTATCTTGGAGAAAATTTTTTATTACAATGCTTTCGCTGCACTGATTCTGGATGACTTCAACTCCTTTGGCTTCAATGCAATTTTAGCCCTGGCCAAAGCTAAAACTGTATCAAGCCTGTGCCTAAATGCATTTTGAACTGAGGCTGGTGTGAAATATAACAATCTTAGTAAAGCTGTGACTTGTACTCTTTCAGTTTTTATGGGTTTTGTTTGTTTGTTACTTTTTTTTTTTCTTTGCAACTAATTATTTCAGGAACAGGTGGCAGGGAAGAGGGTGAATGCATCTACAGAGATGTGTTCCATATCTCAGTCATTTAAACAGCAATTAGTTGTAATCTTGTCTAATTTATTAACTTGTACAGGGTGTGGTATCACAAAACATTAATAAGAGTTGGACAGGGAATTCAGCAGCAATAAACTATCTGTATGCATTTAATTGAGTGTTCAGCTTATTAAATTGTAGCAATAGGACAATTTGAAGACACTCCACTGTGTCAACTGATGTGACCTCACCTATTTTACTCTGTGTTTATAGTCACTGGGGACTCTCAGTACTTCTCTGTTTTTGGGGACCATTTTTACTTCACAGCTCAGGTATTGATTTCTCCTATTAGGGGCAGGCAGAAAAAATCATGGAGAAGCACAGGACAGGATCTAGACGGGGCACTGGAAGAGGAAGACCTGTAACTATGAACCATTGGTGTCTAATTCCATCTTGTCTAATTTTGCAGGAAAGGAGTCAGAAGGGACACCAGCAGTCAGATGTACACACCAGCTGCAAGGACTGACAGCAGCTGGTAGGGTCTCATGCACCACATGCTGCTCTGCTTTACCTCCATGGTACTACCTCTTCACCACTGCTCAGTGCCGTTCTTTGCTATATGCATTTCTGGGCTTCCTCCTTGCAACACCTCAGGTTTTTTCCTGCTACATGTGGATGCCAGCAACCATTAGCAAGATGCTGGAGGGCTGGTTCTTCTATACAGTTGTCTAAAATGCAACAGGAAGGCTTTTCCAAGGACCTAGCTGCACCTTTACTGATTTTTCTATCTGTTCAATGGGTCAGCCCACAAAAATGGGGCAAGGAGGGTGTTGGGGGAAGCCAACACAAAAGATGGAGCAGCCCTTAAGGGTATATGATCATATGCTTCACCAGCAGTGCCATTCAGGCTGTGAGCTCTCTGCTCACCATATGGAAGCCTTTCAGGAAGCAAGACCCCACACCTGGTGGTGGTAGTACATTATTGTTGGCTGCTGCCTTAGTCCAGCTGTTTTAGACATCTCTGACAATGTCACCCTGCTGGTGACAGCAACAGAAGGCAATGGGACCCAGATGGCAGCCACCTGAAGGGCTCATTGGGAGTAAGGAACTCCAGCGTGCTGTGGCCAGTGCTGATGAGCCTCCGAGAGAGGCAAATGCAAGCCCATCCTCTTGGGAGCTGGCAGGCACTGCTCTGCTCTGTGTTCACCTCTGCAACAGCCCAGCTGCAGCTCCAGGGTCACTGCAGCCCCTTGACCTGTCTGCCTCCAGCTGTCTTGGACGTTTGCAACCTGCATGGGGCTGCCTGCCTCTGTTTGAGGCTAGGGCAGAGACAGAAGGTATGTCTGGGCAGCACGAATATCCTTTGTTTTAAGCCACCCACTGAAAGCCCTGCTCTATGATGACACTGAATGAAGGAGACGGAGAGCAGCATCTCCTGGCAGATGGGAAATAGGCAAGGAAGAAGCCCCCTTTCTAGACCTGACACTGATTTTCTTGCATTAAAAACTGGCCAGATATCTGCGTGCTTTCACCCAAGCTTGATGCCAGAAGCGAGAAGTAAGAATGCAGGAGCTGGCCAAGACCCATGGTACACTGAGCCTTATGTCTGACTCCAGCTGTGACAAGGAGTGAATGCTGCAAAGAAAGGTCTAAGAATCCTCCAGTGGTTTCTGGCTCGGTTGGAGATTCCTGGAGTCTGTAAGGCCAGCCCTGGGCTGTGGCACACTTCTGCTGCCACCATGCTCCTTCTCTCCTGCAGCACTTGTCCAGAGAAGCCCAGGAGCAAAGCAGAGGCAGTAAAGTTTGTCTCATTTAGTTTGTGCAGCAAGTGTGACTGCCAACACCTTTGGCAGGACCCATCCTGGTCCTATGCCCACATACTTACTTTGTGTATGTCCCTGTTACAACTCGACTATCCCTGCCCTGGGGCATGAAGGAGGACAGGAAAGCAAACCTTGGCTAACCAAGGGGAAAGGGGAAAGCCCTTCTCAGGTGCAGCCAGGGACGCAGGGCTGGCTCTGGGGTGACTGCCTGGGGCATTACCTGTGCTTGCAAGAACATGGGCTGACAAAATGGCCACAGCTACCCTTTACAGGGTCCGGGAAAGGCAGGCTAGTGGCTGCTGAGGGAAGAGCAGAGAGTCTGGTGCAATGCCAGCTCTGGCACCCTCCTTCACCCTGCCAGGGGACACAGCTGGCCTTCTCTGGCTTGGCTCCTGACAGTGATCTCTCAGGATTTTGTTTCCCCTGCTCCTTGGAGGCCAGCATGCTCTCTGAAGCAGGATCTGCTTTGCAGATGCATGCCACAGTACCCTACGTCCCTCTCGTGACTTCAGAGAGAGCAGGGCTGGAAAGTAATCAACACCCTGGAAATGCTCTTCACTGATGCATTAACTCTTGTGTAAGTGCTTATCTCAGTGCACTCGACCTCTGGAGATGGGATGGGGGTACCCACACAAACAGTGGTAGTTGTGTCAAGAATATCCTGTACTAGGGACTTCCTTAGCTTAGTTACAGGCTTTTGTATTTCTCCTCGTGTGTTTTAAGCCTATTATTTGCAAATGTTTCCGCATCCATGTATTATTATGAGAGTGGAATTACCTAGCTGCCCATCCACCAAGCCATTCAGTATTTGAGGCATAGCCTTAAATTTCCATTCATGACTTCTCCTTCTGAAATGAAGTCCTGGTCCTTCAGTCCCTGAAGCTGCATGAGATTCTTGCCTACCTCAGAGGCTTTTCCTACACCCAGTTTGCACTCACCCATAAATATTGCTGGGCAAGGGTGTAATTTTCCCTAATCACTACATGTTCACCTTCTGAGGAAGTTCAGGGGCTGCCACAGCATGCAAGCTGTGCATCAACACCAGGTCTAGTTACTGCTTTCCCCACTATTAATTCTCAAATGGTAAAAGCAAGTGAGTCAGCTGCTAAATGTTTCCTACAGAGCTTAACCGAGTAACACTTGTGAGGAGAAAAGCTCCTGTTTGCCTCCACCTCGCTATCAGCTGCAAAAGACCATCTGAAGAATAGTGACAGCCTTCTCCTTTGTGATCTTTCCATCTCACCAACCCACTAGAGTAGTTAAATCTTCCATTTTAGTGCCAGTAGGTGGCATTGCTTACTCTCTGAAATGCCTGAAAGCTAAGCACAACGTTTGGTCTTGCCTTTAGAGGTACCCTGCTGGAAAGTCTCACAACCTTTCCCAACACTGCAACAGCATCCAAATCCAGTGTCTAAATATAGGCTGGAAATTAGTCTGGTTTCTAACCACCAGAGGAATTAAGTTGTGTGAGTACTTCCCTGCTGGAATTACAGGGGCAGAAAAACTAGGTAGTTTTATGCTGTAACGTGATAAATTTGTGAACGGGGTGGCATGGTGTGGTTACCTGTGATATTAAAGAACTGCAGTCCATGACCTTGTAATTTCTACAGTGGTGTGCTAATGCAATCTGCTCAGTGGAACAGGGCCACTGGCAATTACAGCAACATCTTGCGTTGGATTGCAATCATGATTACAATCATGTTGTGTCACTCCGTGGCACAGACTGCCAAAGACGTGGCTGTGCCATCTCTCTTCCCAATGGATAGCCATTTCCTGTCCTGGAAATAAAGCACATGGGACACCATCTCTCTCTCATAAAAAGACGAGAGAGGGTTTTCCAACTGGATGTTGAAAGTTCCTGGGTTTGGCACTGCAAATGCAAATTTGCTTTGGAATCAGCACTCCAAGAAAGGGAACTTGGCAGGCTAGGGATGGCTATGGTGCCATCACAGGAGACAACTGCCTACAGGCTACTGGGAGAGGAGGGGTATATGAGGAGAAAGGCAAGCAGCACAAAGGCAATTGGAAGTCTAAGTGGTGACACCCCACCCCACCCCCAGTGTTGTCCTGTACCCAGGAAAAAATACACAGACACATACAGGACTGCAGGGAAGACCTCAGGGTCTCTTGACTCTTTGTGGGCAAGGAGTCTCCTGGAGGACTCTCCCAACATCAGCATCACTGGATTAGACTTATGAGCAGAAGATGTATCCTTGGTCCACTCATGTGGGGACTACTGAAATGGACAGGATGCATTAAAATGACATGCCCAAGATCACCCTGGACACCTGTCTCTGAAGCAAGGGGCTAACTGTCATGCCGCTCATCCTGACAGAGGAAAGTGGAGGTCCAAGCACAACTATTTATCCAACCATCTCTGTGTCATCACATCCCAGATCAATGGCAGAAGGTGTCCCATTGCAACACCTAATGTGGTATGCTTTGAGCATGATGATGAGAGACTGCGTGATTCATCTGCTTCCTCTGAGGGGATGCTCTGGGCACAGGACAGCCTGTACAAAAATGTTGAGCAGCTCTCTGAAGGAGAATTAGGTCCAAGTCAGCCCTGGACCACTGCACAGCACAATCACGGAGCATAGGGAAAGTTTTATGAGTTGGCCAAAGCCCATTGTTTTGCCCTCTGTCAGGTCAGTCTGCTTCTTGCTCTCAGGATGATATACTGCACATGCCGGTGCTCTAGCTCCAGTACCCAAGATGACTCTGCCTTTCTTTGCACAGCAGGTGGACCAGTATTTTCTCAGCTATGCATGGCATCTGACACAAATACGGGATGCATGTGAGGCATCATGCAAGCTGCCCATGGCAAACATCACTGTCTCTATGGTGATCATCTTCTACCATGTGCTGTCCCCATCTTCCAATTAGGAAAGGCTTGTTAGAGTGCACTTCTGCTCTTTCAGGAGTTGAAATAGCCCTAATGGACTAGGCCCTACATGGTCTTTTCCTGTGCAGCTGGGATCCTTGATCTACCCTAGGCCTTGATGGAGTAGGAGTGGGGCTCCGCTGGCACAGGAATCTGAGCCATGTAGCAGATGCCCCATCAGCAAGACCTCCAGGACACAGGCAGTGACTTTAGGCCCTTTTCCTTTTCACTCATACCTGAAAAGTCCTATGTTCTACCTCATGCCTCAAACTGCTGACCAGAGCTGATGATTTTGGCCCCTGAATACCAGCTGTACAGCAAGAGGAAGGCCTGGAGAATACATTTCCTTATCAGATGACCATTATTAAATACCTTTCAGTTTGTATCATAATATTCCTTTGTCCCAGACTGAAGACTCCTGAATGAAGAATATAATTAGCATCAGATGATGTTCACTGTGAATTAAAAGACTTTCAATTCTATTGTATATTAATTCTATGGAGCCTACTTAGATTACACTTTCATGATTTATTTTTAAATTGCAGCAAAGCACCGGAGTCTATTCTTCTTGGAAAGTGACGTATGACAAGCTGTGGGATGTTCTTCTAGGTGGAGTCAGATTGCCTTCTCACATAGTGACTTTACCATTTTTGGTTGCAGACTTTTACAGAAAATTTAAGAGTGATTCAGGTTCCTAAATACATGTATCCAGCAACATTTTACAAATTCCTGGGATGTCCAAACCCTCCACCCAGAATAGGCAGAGCTGGTATGGCACCTGCAGGCCCACAGGGTTCACAGACTATTGACTGCAAGGTACAACTTTGGTAGCTGGCCCCTTTGTTATGCAATATGGATTGTTTCTTGCATATTCACACGTCAGTGGAAAAATAGAGTTGTTCTCTAACACTGGAGGAGTTATAGGAGAATTAGCCTCTTGGGCTAATAGTCAGCTCATCACTTGCTTATTCTATGTCATGCCCAGAGCATCTGAGCCAGAATGGACTTGCATAAGGAGGGGAAAAGAGAAGAAGAAGGGCTTCTATGGTAGAAAATCATGGGTTAAAATAAATCAGTGAATGTACAGCTTGTCCACTTCGACAATAAGAAATCACATATGCCTCTCTTTCATTTGTGCAATCAAGGAGCTGACAGCCAAGTAGAAGGCAGTCCATGCTTCAGCAGAGCAATTTTTTTGGTAAAAGATGCCTCTGCTTTCTTTTCTTCTGCAGTTAGGAAATCCCACTCCTCCACCTGTGGCTATCATGGCCTTGGCTGCAAATTTCGTAGGTCAGGCTGACCCAGACTGGCCTGTTCCTTTGATCAAGAGAGTCCTGCAGAGGCAGCAGGGGCACAAAACATGTGGTGTCTCCTCAGACTTGGCTGGACCCCTGCTTTGCTGTTGGCAGTCCTTCCTCATCTCTGCTTTTTGTCTTGCAGGGTATATCATCACTGCCATGATATCCACTCATTGGGACAAAATTAGCCCTGAAGCAGCCTGCTTGGGTACATAGTGTGGCATTGCTGTGGTATCCAAGAGCTGAGAATGGTTCAGCTGCCTGAGCATAAGTGACTGGTGAATGTTGAGGTCCTGGTCCTTGCAGTTGGCCACTCACCCCCAGAGTGTGCTGCTTCTAGTAGTGTTTCAGGCTGTTTTACAAGAGCCACATTAGTTGTGTTGACTATGGTATGGGAAGGAGAACAACAACAAAGGAAGAAAATATGACTCCTCACTTGCTCACACTGCACATACCTGCGTGTCTTGACTTCAGAGAAGAAGGATCTTTCCTGAATAATACAAAAATAACTTTTTTAAAGAAAATGACATTATGTTGTCTTTCCTGCTACTCAGGACAAGCAAAGCCAAGGATTTAGTATGAAAATGGATCACCTGTCCAGAAACTTTTGGGAGATTTTGGATGCTGTCGCTGGCACGGGTGTAGCATGCTACTCTCTGGAAAGGGTGGGCCACGGTGGAGGAAGTGGAGATGCAAAGCCTCTGAAGGATGACAGTGCTGGAGAGGCATGTTGGCACTTCCCTCTAGCACAGGCATCCAGAGGGAATGAGAAGGCATGTAAGCAAGTGTCAGGGTCTTTATTTGTTTCTAAGCATCTGTAGGGCCTGCAAAGCCCCATCAGCAAGGGGAGGATATGCCCCCGGATATACAGCTCCTTAGGCCTGCTTTTGGGGCCTGAAAGCTAACCAAACAACCCAGGAGCACAAGAGGGCGTAAAATGACAAATTGTTCTGACATTGCATGTGTCCCTGAAAGGCCACGTGACTATTGGATTAGCAGCCAACGGATATCTCTTCATTAACAAGGAGACAGAGTAATAAGCTGGTAGGAACATGCCACAGACAGAGTGGCCTCGTGTTTCCTTGCATTCTAGTCAATGAATCCCAGAGCTCTTTTCTTCTATTTATACCCTGTTAGCAAGCACCGGCGTCGACCTGAGGTGTGCCGGATGCTGCTAGTTGTGTTAGACTGGAACGTGGAGGCGCCGTCTGAGACCAGGGTCCTGCTTTCTAGGACTTTCATGTCCCAGGCACATAGTGAAAGAGTTTTTCAACCTCCATAAGGTCCAGTGTTACTTGAGCACAGAACCAGCTACCAGACACCCAGCTTCTTATCAAACCACTCCATGAGCAGGTTTGAACTGGGTTTCAGGGATTTTCTCCTCCAGTTCAGGAGCAAGTCCTTCCAAGGCCATATCAGTTATTGGTAAGGAGTTGCCATGGCTGTGTTTGGCAGGGAGCTGTGCACTTTTGGAGCAGTGCAAGAGTGCACATTGAATATGCCTGTGATTGCTCTTCTACTAGAAATACCAATTGGCCAAGATCCTCAGCTGCATGGTGCTGTGGACCTCAATGTGTCTCCTGCAGAGTTTGGCAGATGAAAGACCCAAGGGAGGAAACTGAGGCATAGTAAAGTGTTTAGGCTCTTTTGATGGTATCTGTGGTCCCAGAGTGGGAGAAAGCATTACAAGATCTTTTGTCCATGACAAAGGTTAGCTGACCTCCATGTGCCAGGATTTTGAGTGACCAATGTCTTTTGGATGAAATTTGAAATTGGGATTTGCCCTATGCCTTCCTTTTTGCTTCCAGGGATCATATCATCACCTCTTTAGGACTACATAATTGTGTTTCAAATCTTGGGGGGGTGTCACAACTTCTTTAACAGCTCACCACAAAAAGGTATTGACTCACAGGCCACATCTTTTCCTGCCTGCAGACCTGAAATGCCCATGCCTGAGGCCTGCAGGGGATGCATCTGAGAAAAGATATGAGACAAAATTACTCCAGAGAGTTTTACAATCTCAATATTGAACATGATATCTGGACAGAAGGTAGGAATGGGGATTACTTGCTTTAGGACAGGGATTACTTGCTTCAAGTATTTTTAAGATTTAAAACTGTGTTTTATCTGCAGTGTAATAAGCCATCTATGGTCAGTTTGCTGATGGTGAGAACCTGGTATCTGAAAGAGAGCTACAGGTTAAAGGTATTGATCATCCCCATTGGCATAAATTCTCCTGCAGCAAGTGACCTTTCCTGAGGCAAAAGCATATTAAGAAATATTTCTGGACTTCTTAGCTTGCATTTAATTTCAGTAAATAATGAAGAAAATTTAAAATAGCTCAGGAATAGCAATATGTTTCATAATTTGCGTAATACTGTCTTTTTCCTAACTGTACACTAGGGATGAATGGTAGGAGTTTATGTCCTATTGCATAATTAACCAATTCATGCTGTTCTTTACTGATTTTGCACAACAGTTTGGATACTTCTGTAGCAAAATGATGGTCTTCTGTCTGGAGATTTTTATTCCTTCTTTTGCATTTCACTGCTTGTGATACAGATTTGTGGGAATACCCCTACTCCCCTTTAACTTTCTCTGTCTCAGTAGTCCCAAAGAGGTTTCCTATTTTATCTTTTGTATCTAATGATATGTGCATTAGAGCTGCAAATTCTTTCTCCCTTTTTCAGTATTTCCCCTGCCCTCACCTGATGTACCAGAAATGTCCTTGGGCTTCCTGCTGAGGGCACAGAAAACCAGTAACGGATCTTCCGGAACTGTGTGTATTTTTAACTCTCATGTCTGAAGACCCAACCTGGAACACATAGGAACTCCCATACTTTTCCTGCAGACAGTTCCCTCTGTAATGGCTTGCTGTCTGCTTTTGATACTGTCTACTAATGCCAAGTTCTTCCAGAATAGTTAATGCATTTGGGTGCCCAGTTTAGAAATAAATGGGTGTCAAGTGTTCCTCTAAGAAACTTCAAAATCTGTTGGCCACAGCATGAGATCTATGTCTTGACATCCTTTTTTCAGACAGCATGCAGTGCGAGCACTCTCTGAGTTGGATCAGGCCCTAAAACTGTTTTGTTTTCTTGTTCATCAATTCCTGTATGTCATCCAAGAAAAACAACTGGAACTTTCCTCCGGCTGCATTAGCTGAACAGCTTTTAGAGCTTGTGTTTGACTTTCTGGGGGTTGAATTGTATTCTTGAGGGATAAGGAGCAGGGGAAAAATGTAGAAAGTGACTGCCAAAAGTTGGTGGTAGGGACTTGAGTAGGTGGAGGGATAGCAACAGCATCATCTTTGTCCCAGAGAATTGTTCCAGTTGACTCTCTCTTGGGGTTTACAAGGCTGAACATGTGAGTGGGAAGGGCTGTGATCTCGGCTGTTTGCCATGGCACTCCGGGGCTTGGAGGGGCTTAAAGTGGTGGCTGCTGCCCCTTTACCGGGGGACAGGGGGCAAAACATGCAACACATGATACTTAGACTCTCTTTTTCTGCTTATTTCTCAGCAGACTGAGAAATCTCTGTGCTGGGTCTTCAATCAACTGAAGTCTTATGAAGGTGATGTGTTTCCAGTTAGGATGCACCTAAATGCTTCAGCATGCTAGCTCTGCTGGATTAGTGCATTTCTGTGTTAGGGCTTAATGCACCTTGGAGGGCCTGCTTGAAATCCTTGACAAGGTTTCACAGGGAAGGTATCAGATAATGAAGTCAGTTTCCAGGATAACACCCTCTTTCTTTTGTATTTTCATATGACAGATGCAAACACTTGATATAACCAAAATGCACAAACCCAAGTAATGAATGAGAAGTCTCAGAAGGTTGTGAGGACATGCCACAGCTGTATTCAAGAAGTAGTTTTACAATGGTGTGTTTTCAGTCCTCAGTGTGCACATCAACCTCACATTAAATATCTGTCCCCAAAGCTGCACCAAGCCCCACATTCACCACAGAGAGATGGTGCTTGCAGGTTGTAGATAAGGAATTGCTGTGGATGTTGAGTTGCATTTAGCAATCACTTGGCTGGGCTGGTTGCAAGGCAAGCTCAGTTCATGCAATTTCAGCTGTGTACTCCCTCCAGGGCATTGTGTCAGACAGGAAAGGCCTCTAACTTTTAAAAAGGTCATGGCTGGACTCCCAAGGGACTTAGATTGCCCTTCTCTATCCTTGGGGAAGATGTTAATTTTCCAGTGGGTGTGGGTATAGAGAGAGAAAGGATGGTGTAAGGTCTTGGAACAAAACATCAGGCTGGAGTTTAAGCAAGTTTGAGGCTAGAGGGGAATAGGCCTGATTCTCCTCTTGGGTTGTAAGGCAGTGATTTACTGAGATGGTTTACCCATGTGCAAGGACCCTTAAGCTCAAGTTTGATTTCAGTGGGTTGAAAGAGAAAGAAAGCCATGTTCTCAAGTGAGAACAAGGCAGAAGAATGATCAACACAGGAAAAGATTTAGAGAAGGGGTGTATTATGCATTATAGACCTGTATGAGGAGAGCTGAAAGAAGGGGCTTGCCACATGAGATCTTATCAGTAGACAAGCACTAGCAGCATGTACTTCAGCTCTACAGTTTGCCAATTTGTTTGGTAGGCTGGGTAGCAGTGTGAGAATGAATAGCCACCAAAAAAAGAGGACTAGTCAGAAAAATAAATTAATAACTGAGTTCACAATGTATGCACTTTTATTCATAGCAGGATCTTTAATTTCAGGAAGAAATAAAGTTTTTTCATGAAAACACTGTTTCCTGGTTTGACCACATATCCTAAATGTTTTAAAAGGCCAGAAGTCTTTCCAGCTGTGCAGTCATAGCACACCAAGCTAGTGAACTGATCTTACTTGAATTCATGGCGGGTAGATGGGAGACCTCCTTTGTGCTATCCAGAGGTTGCAAGAATTACTTGGCATCAAAGTAGCAAACTTCTGCATGAATTTTTGCAGAGCTAGTGGGGCCCTGGGGTTGCTGGAACTTCAGAATCTCTTTTCATGACACGTCTCACAAGGGCTGGTGTATACTCCTTGGTACTTTGAATTTTGGGTTGGATGTTACAGGAGTGCTATGAGCAACACGGACCGGTGGGCGGACCAGGCTACACCATTATCTGGCCAGCCCAAAACTTTGCCTCAAGAACAGGTGCTTAAGGGAAGGCTGGCAGATACACCAGTCCCCATGACTAACGCTAGTTAGCTGGCTGACACAAAGGAATACGTGCCTCCAGGCACCACGTACCGGATTCATCAGCTGTTACACAATTCACACGTTCCTGGAGGCCATGCCTTCCTAGGGGTTTGTCCGTGTGAATTTCACATGCAATTTTGGGATGCAAGAGTCCTCTTCCGCCAAACTGTTTCCTTTCTCCAGTGCCTGGGGCAACCCAGCCTATAGAGGTTTTGGAAACTTAGCTTTTGCAATGCATGCTGTGATCATTGGGTGACAGGTGGGAAGGCAATATATCATTGCTGTAAGTCTCTCACTCTCTATGCCAGCATCCAACCATGGTAAAAAGTTTGGGGAAAGGGATTTCTCACTGAGTATCAGAGAGCACAGCAGAACGAGTAACTAGGCACAGATACACACACTGACATATTTCAGCAGGCCCCCAGTAGGAAACTAATACTGCCCCCTGCTCAAGTCAATCAATGCTCCCAGCCCTGTGCTTCAACAGGACCAAAATATGCCGTCAGGTTGGACTGGGAGGAATGAGCCAGTTCCTTTGCAAACCCTACCAGGATAAGCAGTGATTCTCCTCTTTGAGGAGGTACCAAATTTTATTTCCACATGGGTAAACCCTTTGTTGCAGAAGGAAAGTCATCTGGCCAGGAAAAAGGCCATCTAGTAAAAGGTCTTGTTTCACTATAGGGAAACCTTAGACTTCACTGCCAGATATTGCAAAGTTACTAGTAGCTGATCAGAGCTGATTTACTGTATCTAGTGTGTTATTCCAAAACAAATGTGACAATTGCACAAATGCCAAATTATGAAAAATCATTTATGTTTTTCCTATATTTGCATTTTCAGATTCCGTTTCCAGATTTTTGAATTTATGCTGCTATTATAACGCTCTGGAAATTACTTTTTGGGGATAGAAATGTTTCATTTTTGACAAAAAATATCATTTAAAAATGCTATGGGTTTTTTTTCTTCAGGAAAATGAGAATTGGAAAGTGAAAGGGAATTGGAAGCTCAGAGGCAGAAATTTAAAATGTCTGGGTAAATTTAAGGCTAAATATGTCTTATACATACAGACCTGTTCTTGCCTCACTCTATAGGAAAGTGGACGACTGACCACTTTTTGTTCTAATGCACTGCAAGGCTAATTGGAAGGGCTGGTCCTGCAGCGTTCATTCAGAGCATGAATCATGCACCTATATGCATATATCTGTTTGCAGAGACCTGCCAGTGTGGGCAAGGCCAAAAGCAACAGCCCCGAAGTGCCCTGTCTGCAGCAAGTCCCAGATATCTGGGAGCATGTCTGATTAATGGTGTTTGTGATCCTAAGTGTCTCTGCACAAGCACAAGTGATCTTCTGCAGAGATCCCAGAAACACAGACCAAGAAGTATGGCAGTGGGTTACCATTAAGAGTGATATTTTTCTGCCAGGATCTGGGAAGCTGGCATGTTTGTAGTATACTTCTTTGGCTAGTACTGTTCCAGGAAAAGGAAAGGAGACATGTGTCTTACCCTGCCAGGTGGACTGAGTTTATAGCTGCTTAGCACCTCTGAGACTGGCACTTGCACAGGGCACAGAGAAGCTGAATTGGTCTTTGTGGATTTACGTGGGATATTTGAATGGAAAGTAGTTGGATGAAGGAGGAGATTCAGTGAAACAAAAAAATTTACAGCTGAAATACCTGTCTGAGGCCAAACACAACTACTCATTAAGACCATCAGTGATCAATAACTACTCATTAAATAAAAAAATCTTCAATATTCAAATTTGATTTCAAGCACTGGGTGGTCATTTCCTTTTTGTACTTTTTAAAAACAAATTTAAAAGGAGGTTCCAAACCAGAAAGTTTTAAAAAGCAGTGTTTAGCTTTAAAAAAAATGTTTAAAAAAGGAGTTTGGGTGGCATTATTTTTTGATCTAGAGCAATTTAGTTAATTCAGCACAAAACTGCAAAATCCTGTGATTGAGTCATAAGTTTTCAAAGCCAAGAACTATGAAGGTTGAAAATACATTGCTGAGCTCTACTTCTGCCTCGAAAGGGAAGCCTGCAGCTGTTTCATCGTGAATTATCCATGGAGCACTGACTCCTTCCTTTACCGTGCCTAATCAGCTCCAAATTTGCCTTAATCCATTAGCTTTGTTTGCTCTGTTGTCTGTCTCTGCTTTATCTTGGGAAGGAATAAAGGTGACAGCCCAGAACCAAACAGGGCAGCGACTGTCCTCTTCAATTGCCTGCAAAGCAACTCACAGGGTGGTTCTCCCCTCTAATCAGGGTCCTGTAATGTCCCTAAAACACAAGGAAAGAATTTTTTTAGATCTCCCTTGTGAAAGGAAAAATTTTATATAGGAACCATTTTTTTCCATGTCCACAGGTGGAAGCTCCTTTGAGGCGCATTCTTTCTTTTACAAAGATTTCTTCTCTCCAGGCTGTTAAGGAAAAGAAATACACAGGCCAAATCAACAACAACAAAAAATCCCTGCTTGGCTGAGATGACAAACCACAATACTCAGATATGAGCCGTTGAGTCAGAGGGTGGCTTTCCACTAGTTTGCTGGCAAACATAAATAAATGATAAAAGAATTATTCAGTAAATCTGGTTGGAGATTAATAAGCAAAAGAAAACCAGAGGCAGCTTGTGAACTGTTCACTAATCCTAAAAGAGGTTGAAGCTCTCAGGAATGACGGCAAGTCTTGTGGAAGCAGGTAGTTTATGTAAGACTCCTATTCCAGTCCTGTAATTACTTACGACTCACAGCTTGCATTACAGCAGAGTAAATGTTTAGCCTTCATGGCCACAGAGAAGAGTTTGACACCAAGAATGGTAAACCTCAAAGACCAGAAGGCAAATAAAAAATACCCCAGCATTTGTCTTTTGAAACAAAACAAAGAAAGCCTAGCAGTTTTTAAGCTAGACTGAGTAGCGTTCAGTCTTTCTGCTATGTGTATTTTCTACAGCTTCTTCTCAGGCCTGTCGGTTCAACCCTATACCTCAACCACAACATTTGTAGAAAACCACAGGGTTAAAACATATGCATGCAATTGGATGCACCCCTGCTTCTCCACGTGCTGGAACAGGCATGCATCGTCTAAGTTCATGCACAGCCCACCTCTCCTGTGGGGAAGGGCAGTGTCATCCCATTCCCAGCATCTCCTCACATCTTCTGCAGTGGCACTTATGATGGGTTTAGGTAGCATTTCTAAGACCTGAATTCAAGATCATGTCTAGGTCAGGATTGCTGCTGAAGAGAGTCCTGCATTTTGTCCTCCCAGGTGCCTAAGCATCACGCAGCCAAGCATCTCCAGACGTAGCCCATGACTGGTAAATGCAGATGTCCTCGGAAAAAGCCATCTCTATTAGGAGCAGTCTGAGCATGCAGAAGAGATAGAAACTGCCTTTTGCATAACAACCCATGCTACAGCTGCTAGAAGGGAACGTGCTGTTTGGTCCTCAGCTGGAGACACGCTGAGGCATCCAGCAGGAGCTGAGTGGCAAGGCTGAGCACCAAGAAGACTGAGGCCTGTTGGTGGTCTGTGGGAAATCTTGTGTAAACCAAAATTTTGTCAGGTTTACATCAAAATGGCCTCAGGAAAGCCTCAATGCTTGGAGGAAAATGTAGAACAGCAGTGGAGAGTTAATAATTTCTTCTCCTGGAGAGGAAAAGCCTAGCTCCAGCAATGAAGGCCTGGGTGCAGCATGGACATGCTGTCGGAGGTGGCACCCAGCCGGCGGTGTGCTCCCCTGCCCAGGGAAAGCTCAGGCCATCCTGCAGTCCGGAGGGCTGGTGGGCAGCTGGCGCAGGGGTCCGCTGCCACTAGAAAAGCGGAAGCGTTCCTGAGACCTTCCTGCTTGTCAGAGGGAGTTTTCACTGTATCCGCAACCACACCTCAGCTGGGTGAGTCCACAGTGCTCTATGCACTAGGAAATTCTCTGGCTGATTTTATTTTCCCAAGGTTTTTAGGTCTAAAAAACTTTTTAGGTTTATCTTAGGTCAAAAAACCTTTTTATGTTTCCACATGCAAGGACCTGGAAGCCTTAGTTCTTACTCCAGTATAAAATAATACCTGAGGATGTGAATGACTTTAAAAATCATGACCCTAGAAAATTTGAGGAAGAAGTTCACTCAACAACAAAGGAACCAATATTCCTTAAAAAAGCTGCATTCCCAGAGTTCTCATGGCATCAGACCACTGGAAATCAAATTCACATGTCCTTAATGATTTAACAGGAATTCTTAAAATTCCCACAGGATAAGTAATTTGAAACAACCCACAGAGCTATTTTGCTTGTTTCCTGGGGCAAATTTGTGTCATAGTTTGGTTAGTTACAATGTTATCAGCTGCCTCAGAAAAACAGGCTATGCTAATACCACCATTACCTAATTCATGCCTGGAGTCTGATCCTCGGAGATTTCTAAGCCTTTTAGTGATCCCTTGAATGGCCTCTTTATAACTTTAAACACAGGGACATTTACTGAGGTAGCTGCCATAGTAAGTAAACGGGAAGGTTAGTAAGAATAGCCATTTTTGTTTGGTGTTCTACCATCTACAGAACTGCAGACTTGTGTATAAACACACGACTACTTTCTCACCACTAGACATGAAAACAAAAATTCCCCAATGGAATTCAAGGACATGCTGGGAGATGTGAATGTGGAGGAGGCAAAGGCACTGGTGGAGCCTGATATCACTGGCGTCAAGAAGAGACAGAGGCAGCAAATATTTTTCTTGCTTTTCATTATTTATTCTGCTTTTAATACCCCTTAGGAAGGCCAGTGGGTGGGGAGCCTGCCCTGCCGAAGGCAGTCTGGGCCCTGGGTCTCTGTCTGCTCCTGACTTTGTACACGGCCTTGGGGCAGGCCATTCCAATCTTTGGTGCCTCATCTTCCTACTCTCTCTGTAAAGTGCTTACATGTGGCCTTAGGAGCTGCAGAGGACAAGAGCTGCTGCCGGTGGTTTCCTCTTGAGCACCAACAGGGTCTCACTGATGTCTGCTGTGGCCCCAGGGAAGTACTGGGACACAGCAGGAGTGAGTCAGGAGGAAGATGGTGGCAGAGACCATCAAACCAGCCAAATTTCCTTCTGCTCTGTGTATGCTCTGGCTGGTGGAGAGGACCTTGATGTGGACTGGCTGTACTTTCTGCTTCTGGGGCTGCCCTTGACACCCGGGGCTGGTGCTCCTGGACTCCAGCAGGACCTGGAACATGCCTCTTCTCTGGCATGCTGCGGGGCAGTGCCTCCAGTGACAGGCACGTGCCTTTCACATTAAAAGTGCCTGACTGAGCACTTTGGGACTTTAAAACCAGAAAAAATCTTCCCCAGATTTGTGGCTGCCATGAGCAGATTACAGTGATGGCATCATTTGGTGCCCTGAAGGCCAAGTTGACGTACTTCCCTCACAGGGTCTCTCTGAATGAAGGCCCCCCAGGGAAAATGTAATTTTCTAACTTGGAGAATCCTGTCTACGGGATCTGAAACCCTCCATGACCAAGGAATCAGGTCTGCTGTTTTTGAAGCTCCTCCCATAGTTTGCATAGTGATTTGGGTTGACTGACAAATGGTGGGATCTTGTTGCTGCAGCCCTTGCCCTCCCTCTCCCCTTCCCCTCTTGGTTATATGTCCTCATTGTTGCCATGTCCTAATTTTGGCAGGAATATCTCTGGGACAGGGACCACAGCTGTACGTGTTCCTACAAAGTGTCAGCATATTTGTGAAGACAGTGAAGTAATGCAAATAAAGAAGTGGGTGGAAAGAAATTCTATTTATTGATTATTTACATGTGGCAAGTAGAATAGATCAGACAAGGAAATTTTACTGTGCATATGCAAACTTGGCCTGTTTCCTGTTCATAGTTTGAAGACAGCTCACTGAGTTCAAGCGTTGCTTGAAATCTTTTTAATCTCTGTGAGATCTAAAAATTGATGCACATAGAAGTTAGGAGCACAAAATCACTGCAGGATCCCTCTGTAGTCCTTGGAGGCACTGCACGAGTGTGCTTTGACCACAGGCAGGCTGAACTGTCCTTTGGGAGCACACTCCTCACTCCATGAGTACTTGGGTTGGATGTCCACAGCAGGAGTGTTGAGCCAGGAGGGAGTTTTTACTTACCAGTTGCAAAATCCCAGAGCAGAAATGCTAACTCAGCCTAAACTTTAAATGAAAATTAAAACAAATCCCCTTTGGGATGAGATGGAAATGTCAGCCCAAGGAGGAATCTGTTCTCAGTAAGTTGCGAGCGACTGAAGGAGATACAAGTTGGAATCCAGCCTTGGCTGCACCACACACCATCTGTCAGCTTTGCAGAGCAAAATAAAGGAAAAGCAGAAAGCGTGCAATTATCCTCTCCTTCACTGGAGAGCCCAGAGGCCAGAGAAGCGGCTTCTCTTCCCTGATACATTTCTCAAGATGGAAATGACACATACATTTTCCCACACTGGCCATGCCGTGCATTGCTCTCTTGTCCTACTCGCTCTCCCCTTAGCAAGCAGGGATGCAGACTGCCAGGCTGGGACCTGAGTGAGAAGACTCTGTTCCCATGGTTAGAGAGATGGGTTTAGCAAATCACAGGAGAAGAACAAGGGAAAGCAGGGGACACTGAAGTTTCTCCACCAGGCACCCTGCTGGCAAGATGCAAGGGCTTGCTCCTGCCACTACGGGTGCCCAAGCACTGCTGGGAATGAGCACTATCAGTCAGGCAAGGGCTCTTCTCTCTCCTTCTCCCCGCTGCCCTTGCACATTTTCATAACCTTGCAAAAGTTTCAGACAACGTCATCTTTAACCTACTGCAGGCAGGGCTTGGGAGCCACGTGAGGGACAGCGAGGGGGACCACACTTGATTGGCACACCAGCCCCATGGCCAATGAATGGGGAGCTGGACTACACTCCCCAACCGGTCACCCCAAAAAGGGTGCAGGAATGTGTCTCCCCCAGCATTGCATTTTGAAAGATGTGTCTGGCGAAACAGCTAGCTGTCTTTGGCACGCACTACCGGCAGCGTGATAATTAATTAAAGCACGGCTGAGAAAATCATAGCGCAAGCTTACTCCACAGCCAGATCTGCAGCTCACTAGCAGAGCAGGGCATCCTGCTTTAGCCCATATCTCTTTATTTGAAGGAGCAGGCAGCTTGCATTTTGCACTGAAAATAAAAGAGCGGGATGAAGAGGAATGAATCCTTGTGCTAATCAGTGAGAGAGGACCTTGTCTGCAAGATAAGGCAACCTGGGAACAGAACAGCAAGTCATGCCACAGCAATAGAAAGGATAAGCAAGGCAAGACGGCTAACAGCTATTTTACACGAGGAGGATCCCCTCCTCCTGTTGCCTGTGTGGCACTGAAGACTGAAGGAAAAAAAAAAAGCAAAACAGAAAAGCGGGCAGGAGAAACAGGTGCCCTGTTTATTGCAGTCAGAGATGCAGCTGCTGTACAGCTCCCCATATTTCTGTGCCTTCAGCTGAGCTCTTCCAGGTACCAACAATGAAGCTGCATGGATTGCGTTGCTAAACAGACACCCAGGTGGTGCCTGCTGTCACCTTGCCCACCACTGTGCATTTAGGGAGATTCAAGATAACCATGACAAGCAGACTTCCCTGCAACTGTAGCTCTCGCCTGCCTGCGTGTCTGCCTGTCATTGGGCTGCCCCTATTGACACATACCTGCGCCCCACGCTCGCTGCCAGTGTGGAAAGGCAGGCAATAACTGTGCCACAAAAAGGGCTTGTAGATCAGTGTTGGTGGGACAGGCTTGCCACAGCTCACCCTCAAGCCCCTGGATGGCTTGATGCCATGTTGCTCCTAACTCAGGGCATATCAAAGAGGCTCAGCCCAGGACGGGAGGACCTCCACTGCATGTGAAGCTGTTGCTGTAGCCCAAGTAGTCATTAACAGACACAGGCAGGGAAGTGTAATTTTTTATCCCCAAACTGGGGTTTCATTAAAAATGTCTGGTTTTCACAAAAAGAGAGTTAAAAAAATATTTCACTGATATCTTTGAACAAACCTAAAGTAGGAGAAAAGGATTCCTTTTTTGTTTGTTTGAACTTATTAGCACAGAAATCACCTGGAAGCTCACTGCAACTTTTTGGATTCAGTTTCACTGTTTCTCTTCTGAGGGGGAAGAGAAAATTTAAATATTTATAGGGAGAAAAAAGACTTCTTACTTACTTGCATTTCCTAGTTGGAAGGAGAGCAGAACACGTTTTTTGCTTGTTTCTAAGCAGATACTTTTGTTGGAAGACCTCTCCTCCTGGAAGACCTCTCATCCTGGAAGGCATCTCACCCTCAGCTATCAAATCTTTTATATGAATAGAATTAAAGCAGCACAGGAATTTTCAAAGTTAGTGTTAGTCTCTCTCTCTCTCTTTCCCTCCTCCCCTTTTGCCCTGTGTTTCAAGCTCTCTTTGGAGGATTGCTGTGGAAATGAAATTTTGGGGTTGATTCTCCTCTTGCTTGCTGTTGTGTGAGGCCAGCGAATTTCCTTGGGGTTTAGCACAGCTGCACCACACAAACTCATGCTGCCCACGTTGCATTGCAGGCACTTATGGGCTTGTTTTGACTTTAACCTTCCACATGGTCTGTGGGTGCAAGTACCAGCCTAGTTATGCAACTCCTGTCTCCATTCCTGCAGACTTTCCCCCCTCCTCCTTGTTAGAAGTAATGTATTTTAGCTCTCACTCTATTACCTTCCACCCACTTTGGAATCCCTGAGTACTATATAAATCAGGCTCTGTTTTACAGGCAGAGCTTTGCTTTCCCCTATAGTATTATGTATTTTACAGAAGAAGCAAAAGTCAAATCCAGTTAATGATTGCACTGAAGCACATTGAGTTGAAGCTTCTTCTCCATCCGATCATGATTATCTGCAAGGGAAAGGAAGTTTTTAAATGTTGGAAAATCCGCGGTGTCAGACCGGTGCAACTGCACATTGTTTAGTGTTCAGGGACACGTTCTGCCTTCATGAAGTCCCATCGATTTCAGATTATTTTGCAGCTGCGTTTCCAACAGACTTAGGCAACTTGTTCAAGATCCGAGAAAACAGAATTATACCCACCCCCCGCCACCCCTGGCCTGTCTTTCTTCACTTGAAAGTTTTCTTTCAGTGTTTTGTTTTAATTTTCCTTCTTTGTTAGGTGAAGACTTTGCAAAACATAACATTCAGATTATGTCTTAAAATGAGGCATGAGCATTAGAAGGAACAAAAAATTATGCAAAGGAGCATTTTCAGTGTAACAAATTAGATTTTACTCTGAGTAGTTTGTAAATCTGCTGCCTGCCCTTGCTATTGATGGGTTTCACGATCTGTATTGGGAATGAACGGAAAGACTGATTACAGCCTGTGCATTAGCAGAGGTTAGTGGGTCCAGCAGCCTACCCAGGGCTGGCCTGCCAAGCGTTGCCACTGCTCTTTTCCACCTGCTTAATCTGATTCTATCATCACTTAAAACTACACTAGTTGTCTTTCCACAGTCATATTGTAACATAAGGTTTTGCGGCATAGCCACTGATGTAGCTGTGCGAAACAGGAGTCTCCATGCTCTGTTTTGCTCTGACTGGGTTGGTAGCATCACCTGTGATTAAGGTGGCCTGACAGTCTCCATTACAGCAGCTTGCTTTAAATTGTTTGTTCTTTTAGTTTGCCAAATGCTGCCTGCAGGGACTGGAATTTTCTAGGAAGGATGTCTGAACCTAGATAGAGTCAGGCTGATTTCTAGGGGGGAAATTACACTATAGAGTTTCAACTAAATTAGATCAAGAGAAAATGCATTGTTTAGTCCGCACTTGGGAAAAGACATGAGAAAATTCTTGCTATTGTTTTGCTGAGAGGGTCCCAAACACTGATCAGAGAATATGCTTGATACTTAGCAAGCTGCAGTGCAAACCATATTTTTCCCTGCTCACACCACCACCATCCTCTGGTGAGGAAGACTGGTCTCTCTCGTTACCCCCAACCTCTTCACCTCCTATCTTCCGCCTCTGACTCCCACGCTCCTTGCTCACTGCTTTAGCCCCCTTCCCTGACCTGGCCGCCCCGGTTGTCTCAGTTGGAAAGAAAGTCTCAGCACGATCAGTTTGCACCCTCATTAAATTCTTCCAATGCCTTTTGGATATAAATAGGGGCTGGCGGTGGAGGAACTTCAAGTTGTGTCCTGGGGGACATGTATTGTCACTTACAGACCTTACTGGTCTTTTAATGAAATCTAATGTTGCAAAGGTGACCCAGTTCTGCTACGTTTGAGCAACTCTTATTGAGTAGCCTCGCTAATATGAACCAGGTATATTTTAATCTCCTAAGGTGCCTGGTCTGAGAAGAATCAGTTACCCTCAAAGTGAATGCTTCACGTTGCAAAACCCAGGGAGTCCTCATTCCCTCTAAGTGTCATAAGCTTCTTTATGAAGCTGGGCTTTTGACAACACACTGCACAGCGACATGAAAACCAGCCTCGTTATTAATTTAATATTTCTCTATTACATGTCCTTACATAACTGATCTTTCACCCACCGACGCAAAGCTGCTTGCAAACCTTATTGCTGAGACGAGGGCAGAGAGAGTTGAAAAACTCAAAGAGGCAACTTTGCGTTTCTCCAGAGTACAGATGCAATCTCCAGTGAATTAATTTACGCTTCAAACTTGTACCCCCTTGAGTGCTGGCAAAAGAAGGTTTCGGCAAAGGTTTTTCAAGGGCACAGCAGGAGGCCCCTTGCAGGCATTGAACTGAAAATGCTGGTAGCAGTTGGTTCCTGGTGCAAAGGCGTGGGTGAGAAGGAAGATCTCATTCGAGGCACAGCAGAGCTGGGTTGCCAAAGGCGGGGAGGACCAAGGGGAGAGCGGCGTGCCCGCACCCCGGCTGTGCGGGCAGGGCTGGCGAGGCTCAGCGCGGCGGGGAGAGGGCAGAGCTGGGGCAGATGCGGGGGGCAGAGGGGGCCAGACCCGAGGGAGGGCTCGGAGCCGAGGGGTCTGTGCACGCCGATGCACGCTGCCTGAGCTCCCGGCTCTCGGCCGTGCCATGCCGAGCCGTGCCATGCCGTGCTGAGCCCGGGGCCGTGCCGTGCCGGGGTCCGGGCTGTCCCGGGGGCCGTGGTGGGGCCGTGCCGGGGGCCGTGCCGGGGTCCGGGCTGTCCCGGGGGCCGTGCCGGGGGCCGTGCCGGGGGCCGTGCCGGGGTCCGGGCTGTCCCGGGGGCCGTGGTGGGGCCGTGCCGGGGGCCGTGGCGGGGTCCGGGCTGTCCCGGGGGCCGTGCCGGGGGCCGTGCCGGGGGCCGGGCTGTCCCGGGGGTCGTGGCGGGGCCGTGCCGTGGCGGGGGCCGCGCCGCCCCGGGGCCGACCGGGGTCTCAGCGCCCCGCGGGAGGGGCTCGCCCCCCCCCCCCCCCCAACCCCGCCCGCTCTCGGGCAGCGCCGGCCCCGCCCCGCGGCGCGCGCCCAATGGGTGTGTGGGGCTCATTTGCATATTTGCATATTGGCGGGGACATAAGGGCCTGGGGCAGGAGCGGCAGTGGCAGAGGGTTGGCTTGCCGGTGTTTTCCGGGGCTGCCGGCTGCTCCCAGAGTGCTTCATTGGCGTTGCATTATTTTTGCGCTGCAGTTGTGTTTTAAAAAGAAAAAAAAAAAAAAAAACCTAAAAACTTTTTTTTTTTTAAATTTTTTGCACCGAAACTTTTCTGCCGTGGCAGAGCGCGGGGAGAGAGGAGGCGAGATGGGGAGGAAGGCGTTTGTGGTGGCCCTCTGCCTCTGCCTGCTCCGGGTGGCTGCTCCGGGAGCCGCCGGCGGTGAGTCCCCGGCCCGGGGAGGGGGCGGCGGGGGGTGGGGGTGGGGGGCCTGGACGGAGCCCGCAGCACGCACGCGGCGGGGGGTGTAGGGGAGCTGCCGGGCATGCCTGTTGCATTCGGATGGCGGGTGCGTGCCGGCGTGGCGGGAAAGGGGAGTCTGCAAGTTAGCTTTGTGAGGCTCTCCCGGGGTGCTGGGGATGCTGCGGGAGCTGGGTGGCGTGGGGTGGCCTTGGAAGGCTCTGGAGAGCCACGCTGGGGGGACCTACATCCTGTTGGGACAGACCCGGGGCTGGTTCCCTGTCCGGAGCGCAGGCACAACCTGCCGGGCTGATGGCACGGGCTGTGGAGGTTTGGGATGTGGGGTTTTTTTTATTCCCCCCCGGCCCCGGAGGAAGGTGGCTCCCACGAGTCCCTTGCTGGAGGTGGATTGGCACAGCGGTAGCACCACGGTGGGGTCCCTCGGCTCCCTGCAGGGCCAGGATCCCTCGTTGTGCATGGGACTTGCCCATTCCGTGGGTGCCCTGCATCCCAGCTTCCTACCGTTCTTGGTCCGGATTGTCTAAGGCAAAGCTGAGTTTCATCATTGTCATGATGATGTGTTTGGGTTGTAGTTAATGTAGCAGAATCCATTAGAGAAAAAGTGAACAGAGGGGTATACTCTCACAGTGTCTGCGTATACATATATGACTGTACTTGCACTACACCTATTGTACCTGCATTTGTGTACAGGCACCCTACAGGCTAGAGAAAGTGCAACATGTGCGAGTGTTGGCTACTAGATGTTCACTAATGCTCTCTCAGTTAATCACAACATGATTACAGCTTTAATGAGCAAAGAGGTTAGTTTTAGGAGACCAGTACACCTGAAATTCATGTTAGCAGTGCCCTGTTACAGTCTGTCTTTATTACACTAGTCTCCCACGCATAATGTCTATCTTTAAAAGTCCACAGCCTTAGAAGAAAATGTGACTGTAGCTTTTAAAGCTATTGTGTGATACTAAAATGGAATATGGAAACTTCTTTTTTCACTGCAGGTGCTTTTGTATTTCTTTTGTGTACAAGGAAGCTGAAGGGAAGTATTCAAAAGAAAGAGGATGGGGTGCTAGGGCACAGCCAAAGGAATGTGTTCTTGCTTTGCATCCAATGTTTTGCCATTAGAGACAATCAAAAGTAGTTTTCATCGCAGTATCCAGGTTTCATACAGTATTTCCATTTCTGTGTACATAATGCTAGGAAACTGTTGTTTATCAAAGATTCCCTTTTTAAAACTGTAGTTCAGGTGCACTGATTCTGGCAAATGCATTGTTATATTTGGCATCCTGTGCCTCATGTGGGCAGTTTAACTTTTGATTGATATTCCAGATGCTGTTACTTCCTCGAAACTTGCATTCTCCACCCAGCTGACCAGTGATAAGCAGTTTTCTTCATCAAAATCGGTTGCCTTGGGCTTCCCATGAAGGAAGCTTGAAGCTGGATTCTCTTGATTAGTGTGTAAACTTGTATTTGTACTGTCTCAAAATGCTTAAAGTCAGTGGGATGCTTCCAAAATTCATAGGAGTCCCTAACTGAATGGAGTTTCATAAATTGCAAGTCCAAAGTCTCATGAGGTTTAAACAGGAAAATGAAACTACTGACTTTTCCCAGTTTCTAAGCATTTTTTGGACTTTCTTCTGAGTGCTATGATATTCTCTATACCTTGACATACAGGACAGCTTTTTTAAAATATTAAAACTGAGATTATGTGAGTGGAGGTGTAAGAAAAGCATCAGAAAGTTTGCAGAGCATGATAAAATGATGGAGTTTGGCAATGCAGCCTGTAGGCTGTTAGAAAAGCCAGCTCGGGTCTGAAATTGGTGGCTTAATTCTTAATTCTGCTCCCATTTCCAGTTGCCTAATCCCTTTGTAGGTCTCCTTGTTAACTGTAAGCACATAGCAGTAGCCAGAAAACTTTATTTTGTAACAGAAGCTTGTATTTTCAAGTGTGTACCTGGAAGCTTTTGCAATACAGAACACATGCCTTTATACCT
This sequence comes from Pelecanus crispus, assembly GCF_030463565.1. Taxonomy (NCBI): domain Eukaryota; kingdom Metazoa; phylum Chordata; class Aves; order Pelecaniformes; family Pelecanidae; genus Pelecanus; species Pelecanus crispus. The sequence continues at coordinate 54,884,186 of NC_134676.1, forward strand.
CTGCTGAACTAAGCCTGGGAAAGTGTAGTTTTTAGCAAAAGCATGGTTTCACTTCCATGTCTGCTTTTCTTCAAGGCATTGTTTAGAAATGGACTTGGAATTTCTTGTCACTAAAAACTATTTCAGTGTCTCGGTACGGATGCACATGAATTTCTTTATATCTAATTTCTGTATCTACATTATGTAAAACCTGAGGCAAACTCAGGTAAATTTCTATCCATCTTTCAGAAACATGCTGAAGAATCCCCATTTCTGGGTTTTCCCTGGTTTAATTAATTTGGGTTGAAACACATAATTAGCTAACCAGTGGTGAGTGTGTATGTTGACTGTCTCTGCATTTCTGTGCCTTTGTGTAAGGCTGTGAGACCCAACTGTTTGACTGGCTCAGTTAGGATGTGATTCAAGGAGACTTCTCACTTTAAATCTATGAGGAAAAGGTCTGTGACAAAAGTCTACATATGGGAAAGTTTGGTTTTGAAAAATTTTTTTGAATAGACCAAGGTACTTTGAGGTACAAAAGTATAAGTGGGAAATGCTAGCTTTCTGAAGTGATACACTTTGTAGCTGCAGTTTTAAAGCATGGCACATACAGACGTCAGTATGTGTGGTGAGTGGGTACATACTATTATGTACCTCTGTACTGTATTTCTAAAATTTAATCTGCAGAAGGTGGGAGATGAGGCGGTACTGCAGTGTGTGTGCAGCACAACGTGAGGCGCAGACAAGTTATCTTGTGCTCTGAGCCATACAGAATTCGCAAAGCCAAACTCGGGCAACTTTTGAGGGTAGCTTCTTAATGAGCACATCATTAAGAAGTTGGTAACAAACCCCACCACACACACTTCCTCCTCCAGAGGGTATCTTGCTGCTGGGAACTGAGCATATGTGGACATTAGACAATGTGACACTTTTTGTGAGCATAAAAGATGTTAATTGCTTCTTCTGACTTTTTAACTCCATGTACAACATAGTTAAATGACCAGAGTGGCATTCTGCTATTTCCCTAACTCAGGGGCTGTTGCTTTGCAGGTGCTGCTTTCCTGGTAGTGACTGCATCTCAGTGCTCCAATGTCCTTAAATCCCACCCAAAGATTTTTAGGCTGAAACACATGAATATTTGTGAAGCACTTTGCACATCTTCAGTGGTAGGTGCCACTGTACTGCAATCTTTCTAAGTTTGGTGCACTTTTCTAAATGCACCTTTAAGTACAGTGCACTTAGAATTGTAAATTTAGTTTATCACAAGCTTATTCCAAAAGAGATGTGGTCTGAACTTGTATGCAAATTCTAGCATGCGTCTGTAATTGAAAACACACTACAAGACAGGATATAAATTTATTTTAGATTTTGGCTGATTATCAGATAGATATAATTTTGGACTTAAACCTAAGTATTAAAGGAAGCACTATTAACTAGTGAGCAGGTGGACTATTCTTGTTCACCTTCCTGTGCTGGGCAGGAATATACATAATTGAAAGTCCTTGCATTGTATGCCTTACAGTTGAAAGCTGTTCTTGGTCCTTTCAAGGTTTTACTGATTCACTGCTGAGTGAATAGTTATAGTTGATATTTAACAAATCAGCCTTTGGGACTTTTTCTGGCTAGAAAGTAAATAGTGTAAGTCTAAAGATTTGTTTCAGAAAGGGGTTATGTACTCTTGGTGAGAAAATGAAGTTTTGAATGTGCAAAAATACGAGAAAGGGGCAACTTCTGAGAAAGATCAACATTTGCTTAGTCTGGTAAATTCTGCTTTCAGTATGTAAAGTCTTATATTCAGTTATGTGAATACATCTGGTTTGGAGAAGGGTGTTTTTCATAAACTTGATCCCTTCTTTAGGGGGAAGGAGGCAGGAAGGGGGCCCTCAGTGTAATTATCCTGGATTAGCTAGCCAGCCTAGTGTAGTCAAGGTCAAAACCTAAAGCTGAGCACTGCCTCTGTTCAGTGAACAGTTCTTGTTACTTCCCTGCATGTGCTTTGCTTTCGGCAGGTGAGCAGTCCTGATGACCTCAGACAATGTTAAGCTGTTGATTGCAGATGACAGCAGTCTCTCCAAGGCTTGTACATAAGCATTTGTTGCCAGCCTGTGTGCTGGTTTTACACCTCATGCAACAGGTTAGACCCTGATTCCTGTGCCCCTTCAAGCACAGCGGGAACCTCCCAGACTTTATACAGCTACTTGAGGGCTGAGTGAGGTCAGGTGTAAGTCAGTGCCCTGCTGAGTATGGTAGCTTGAATGAGAAGACCAGAAAAACTAAGTTTTAGAAAAAAAATTAATAGTTCATTATTTATTGCCTCTGAGTGGTGCTTTATGGAGAAATACAAATCTACCAGTTATCATAGAATACCTCTTCTGCAGTGGGAGAAAGAGGAGGAGTGGAAATCTGTTTTGCATGTTTGGCATGAGGTCATCACCGTGTCCCTTTGCATTCCCTATGGTGGCTTGGAGCCATCCATTAACATGTGCTTAGGAGTTTGTGAAAGCTTGGTGGTCATGATGCCAGGAAACACAACACTGAACAGGACAGAGTTGGCCTGAGTTCAGCTGCACTTGGAAAACAGGCAATGAATATTTACTAAATGCAAGTTGCCAAAGTAGGGCCCAGTGTTCAAAAAGCATTGGAGTTTAAGTCCACAGTTAATTACAAGGTCTGCTGGATACAGAAGTACTTAAGTGTTGAATCAGATGTAAAAAAGAGGAGGCATTTCAGTTTCTTCCAAGACAAAGGAAGTAGTGAGCACGAAGCCTGAAGTCACTTCTCTGCCTTGGCAGGAATGAAAGGAACGCTATGAAGCTGGAGGGAGTTCTCTAAGAAGTGATCTTTTCAGGCCATCACATGCTTCCTTACCACCAGTACATGATCTTGATGTGTTGTCCTATCACCCCCACCCCCGGATTCAAAATAGCTTCAGGCAGAGGAAGGTTTTTTCTGCAGTGTTGGTTATCAGATGATCTGAAAAAATACAGCCTTCAGAATATAGGCTTCTGCTTTGCTAGTTCAGTTTCCTTAATGGGTGTCTAATCGTCTCACCTGCTGTTTTTCTCTGTTGGTAGAAAGTTAAAGCTAGCATTTTGTAAAACAGTGGTGACTTTGCAGGTCTAATTTTTAATGCACTGCAGCTACTGGGTGCTATGAAGAGCCTTGTTGGGCAGTGATTATTGGTGAAGTGATGTTGAAGATGGACCACCAAAATATGTAATAGTACGGTAGGAACTTGCTGCTTTCCTGCATGCACTGTCTGACTGTCCTGTGCAGTTTTTTGCACTGCTGTGGGAATTCAGAGGTTTCCTATTAATAAAGTAATGGGGAAAATACTGACTCCTAAAAGGAATTGGTACCTCTGACAGCTGGCCAGATTCTCACTGTTTTAGCAGGACCTTGGAGGGGGAGCAATTTTCACTCTTTGATTTCCTCTTTAAATGGCTGTTGTGGTGCAAAAGGAGCGCTGTAGGAAATGAAAAACACATGTCCTGTTTCTTGACTTTTCCTGATACCTCTCTGACATCATACCTGTGATTTCTGAATTGTTTGTCCTAATAGTCCTAAAACACTGCTGTACGTTTTCTGTGCTCTTGCACAGCAGAAGCTGAGACCAATTTCGAGGGAATTGAGAGCAAGTTTTCCTTACGGACACCTGCAGAGCCCGATGAGGATGTCTGCTACCTGGTTCCTGGGCAGGTGGACAGCCTGGCACGGTGCAACTTCAATCATACCAGTAAAACCTTTGTGGTGATCCATGGGTGGACGGTAAGAAGAAAGGGGAGGAATCTCCCTTTTAACCACACTCCTGATAAACTGCTACATATGTCAGTACAGACATACACCACAGATAATATTAAGAGATCTCCTTTTTTAATTAAAAACACCCTCCACAGGTGACAGGAATGTATGAAAGTTGGGTCCCGAAGCTGGTGGATGCTCTGTACAAGAGGGAACCCGATTCAAATGTCATTGTGGTGGACTGGCTAATTCGAGCTCAGCAGCACTACCCAGTGTCTGCTGCATACACTAAGCTGGTGGGAAAGGATGTTGCTATGTTTATTGACTGGATGGAGGTAAGACATGTAGTCACATATCTCATGTTGTACATAATGTCCTAGGAGACACAACAGCAATGATGCAGCCATGTTAATCATCTCCTGTTGGGTACATGGAGTTAAGCTGTTGCAGACAGTACTTTTGCTGGACGGGTAAAATCCCAGCTTTAATTTAATGGTTATCTCTTATACAAGGAGGCCTTTTATAGGGCATTCCAGAAGCTTCACCCTGTGGTCTGTGGAGTCCTATGAGTCCACAGTATTTCTGAAGGCTCTGTGAGAGGTAGCTATGAAAGACAGGTTCCTATGTAATATACAGCAGCCAGTCCTTGAGAAACAGAAATCTGCCCTGCCTTTGGGAAATACTTAGGAGATCCAGAAACTGGTGGGGAGGGGGTGGCTGAAAACCTTTGATATAATATGCAGTCCTGTGTTCTGTTCTGTCCTTCATCCTGCATTCCCCTCTGATTAGATTTTTGCCTTAGGTTAGTTAACTCAGGCAACCTGGTATGGCACAAATTTATGTTAATTGTATTTAGTGTTTCTTCTATTATTCATGGCTCAGAGAGAAATCCCAGTGTTTACAAAACATTTTCCCTTGTGTCTTCTGATGTTTTCCCATTTGACTTCAAACAAATTGCTCTATTCTACAGGAGCAATTCAATTATCCTCTCAACAATGTCCACTTGCTGGGGTACAGTCTAGGTGCTCATGCTGCTGGGATTGCTGGGAGCCTGACCAAGAAGAAGGTGAACAGAATTACTGGTAAGAAAACCTGTGGTTGTAGAGTGGAGAGGTCTGTCTCTTTGATGCTGAAGTATTATGTTCCTCTGGAAAATCACCAGAATAATTGTTGCTTGTTGGCAGTACTTAGGTTATGTGTTCATTCTTTATTGAATCAGCAGGGCTGATATTTCTGTAGCAGAACTGGAAAAGCTTAAGAAAAGAACAACAAAGGGTGGTGGGTGAGAAGCCTTGATCTGCTTCTGCACAAGGAATGAGTGAGCAGGCAGGGATTCATTGGCTATGAAAAGAGACTAGTTGGGAGGGGGATGTGATTGAGACTGGCCAAATCAAATCCAGGGCTTGCAGAAGGTCACAGTATCTCTTGCAGCACAAGAATTTCAGCTGGTTGTCTTCGTCCTGGTGATCATCCCTTGCAGCTGGTGGGAGCTGTTCAAAAAACAGGAGGTAGATCCTCCTGCAGTGGGTGTAGTACCTGCAGAGCTCTTTGCCATGGGATGCCGTGGATGCAAAAAGTTTATACAGGCTTAAAGGGAGATTGGACAGATAATCAGAAGATATGGACTATGGGTTACTAAAAAAAATTAATCCTAACAGGCTCAAGTAATATTCTAGGCTGAAATAACACTGGGAGAGTTTTGGGAAGGGAGAGAAGTATATGCTTGCTCTGTTCCTATGCATGCTTAAATGTCTGCTTAGGGTGACTTTTGGAGGCTGAGAAGTGTGCTGGACAAGGTGGAGAGCACGGCCACTCTGGGGCTCGTTTATAGTCCAGCACCTGGAGAGCCGAGCCCCTAGCACTGATCTTGGTGACAAAGGAAATGCCAACATCAGCAAATGAGGCTGGAAAAAAAAAATCACTCATCTGTGGTGTTTTCACTGCTGAGAGAGCTTGGGAGTGGCATTCAAATGGGAGCCTAGCTCCCTTCCTTGTGGCACCCTTTGCTCTCTTACCTGAGCCTGTCTATGACCCCAGATCCACAGTTGTGCTGGGGGGTGGGCTAGGCAGCAGTTGTGTCAGGAAAGGCTGACTCCTAGGAGGTGGTAGATGAAAATCAGGAGGCCAAAGTGCTAGTCCCTCTACCCTTCCTTTCTCTCAGCTGTGGCTTTGTTGCTTTCACTGAGGCTGCCAAGCCACTCAAATATCTGTAGCCCTCTGTTATACCCCCACGGTTGCCCTTGGTGCCCAGGGTGAACCTTTCCCTGGGAAAGCAGCATCACCTGTGAGCACAAGGAGTGATGGGGTGTGGTCCCTGAAGTCCTCACAGCAGGGGGAGGCAGCTCAGACTGGGTGAGGCTAAGCAGGGGTGGGCAGCCCAGGTGGTTGTCCCTGGCTGAAGGCTGCAGAAAAGGCATGTCCTGTCAGCTCTGCCTTCAGCCATCTCTCAAGTAGTTGTCTGGATTCAAGAGATAGTACTTGTTCACTGGCAGAATAGTTCTGGGTGTTTTTGATGTCAGTGTTGCTGCAGCTTGACGGTTTACCATAATAATCTCCTTCCCCGTAGGCATGTAGACAGTGAAGCTCTTGTTTGTTTCCCACTTGTTCCCCTAGCAGGGAGTTAGCAGCAAGACATTTTCCACACTTCAGACACTTCAAATAGAAATTTTACAATTCTTCTGTTTCTTGACAAGAGAGGAAGACATTGAGAAAATACTTACTAGCTTATTTCTTCCATCCACTGGAAATGCTACAGCTGTGAGGAAGTTATCTGGGCTTCTTTACATATGTGTACATACACCTTATTTTTTTAAAGAGTGACAGCACTTCAAGGTAGTGTATTTGATTCTCCTGTATACATGAATGCTACTTAAATGATCCCACTGTAATGTCTGCAGTGACACAGGCACCATATGCCATACTCCAGCCCAATGTGGTGGCTGAGTTTGGCATTTGTTATCACTGTCAGTGTCTTGGGCAGATGATAGTCTCAGTTTTTCTTTATGGTTTGCCCCATAAAGGGCTGGATCCAGCTGGTCCTACCTTTGAGTATGCTGATGCCCTTACCCGCCTCTCCCCGGATGATGCTGACTTTGTGGATGTCCTACACACCTACACTCGAGGCTCTCCAGACCGCAGCATTGGGATCCAGAAGCCTGTTGGACACATTGATATTTATCCTAATGGTGGAGGCTTCCAGCCAGGTTGCAACCTGGGAGAAGCACTCCGTCTGATTGCTGAAAAAGGCTTTTCAGGTGAGGCTGCTCTGAAACAAACAGTGTAACATCCAAAGGGAGATTTTCAGTAGCCTGCAGGTTTTCTGCAAGCAAAGACCTCTTTGAGAGGCACAGGAACTTGTTCTTTTAAGTGCTTTTAAGTCACCCTATAAAGCCCAGCTCTGGCATAGTGGATTGTGCCTGTTGACAGCATCACTTAGGGGTTTCATCCCTTAGGGGTTTATATCATTATATGCATGTGTGTATACATATTACACATCTTCTTTCTTTAAGATGTGGATCAGCTGGTGAAATGCTCTCATGAAAGATCCATCCACCTCTTCATTGACTCCCTCCTCTATGAAGAAAAGCCCAGCATGGCCTACCGCTGCAACACAAAGGAGGCCTTTGAGAAGGGTCTCTGCCTGAGCTGCCGGAAGAACCGGTGCAACAATTTGGGTTATAAGGTCAATAGAGTGAGGACTAAGAGAAACACCAAAATGTACTTGAAAACCCGTGCTCAGATGCCCTATAAAGGTAAGTTTGCTTAGTGGTGAGCAAGACCGGTACTTTTGCTCAGCTGTGTGTCAGGGTGGGTGCATGCTCCAGATGACAAAATTGCTGCTTTGGTACCTGTGCTGAGCAGGGGTGAAGCTTGCCTGCAATTTGCCATTAAGTGCAAGCTAAAGTGCAGTCACAGAAGAACACTGTCATCTTACTCAAGGTGTGGAGGTGGCGGGTAGAATACAAAAAGGAAAGTATTTTGTAACAATTTTCTAAGTAGCAAAATTAAGAGACTTACTCTGTGGCCTGGTCACTTGGAACAACTGACTCTTCTAAATTTTTTCAGTATTTTTCATCCAAATGAATTTGTCCTACTGCTGGGAAAATAATCAGCAGAGCTCAGCCTGATGAGCAACTTCTTCAAAGATGTGCAACCATCAGACTTGTGCCTTTTATAGTGCCTTTGCCAGGGGAGCACAGCCCTCATTAAAATATCACAGCACTTCTTGATACCCATTGCTGCAGTGGTAGGTCTGAGAAGGACATTGCCAGAAAGAACTGGAAGGCTTTCAGCTAGGGAAAAGGCTTCCGAGTTGAATTTTACTACTTTATTTTTTTCCTCCCTAGCTTTGACTGTGCCACATGGTATGCTCACTGTGTGCATTGTGTGATGGACCAGCAATCAGAGGGCACATTCCTGCAGTGTTAGAACAGCTGCAAGGCTAGTGTTTTGTTGGCATTTGGTGCTTAATCTGCAGTGTCAGTGGGTTGAATTTTTTTTACCAAGGCTCCTGGATGAGAAGGGCACAGCTCACTTGTTTCAAGTCAAGGATGGCAAGTCTTACACACTTAAAACAGGTTTGAAGGCAATACTGCAGATTCTGGTGTTATTATAGTGGCAATCAACTTAAATGCAGAGTTTAGTTGCAATAACTGCAAAAGTGTTTTTTAAAGTGTGATTCCTTTGAATCCTAGTCTTTACTTACTCACAAAAATAGTTCCCTGGATACCTGCAGGGAACTAAACTCCTCTGTTTAGTGATGTTGGTGTATTGCAGGCTAGGATTTGCACGGGAATTTTGGGGTGGTTTTGTCACCAGCAGCCTCTTTGGAGGTTGAGTTTTCCTAATGGCCTTTTCTTTTGTGTTCTTCCAGTCTTTCATTACCAGGTCAAGATCCATTTCTTTGGAAAGACTAATACGACAAAGACAAACCAGCCATTCCTGATCTCTCTCTATGGCACTCTAGATCAGAGTGAGAACATTGCTTTCACACTGTGAGTAGCTACAGAAACAACTGCAGTGTACTGTTGAGTCTACTTACATCTGTTAAAGCCCGAGCTGAAAAACTTGTTCTAGCTCCAGCTACAGAAATCTTACAGGGTCCCAGCATGTGCTCTAGCTTCAGCAGTGGATGCATCCCCTTGATCAAGGGCAAATGATCTAAGCTCTATAGGAGCTGTTCTTGATAAGAGATCTGAAATATGGAAATGTGAAGTCTGACCTGTGGCTCAGCCTAATAAGAATTTTTCTGGTGTGGCAGGTTTCTTGTTTTCTTTTCTTTTCAGTATCTTTATGCCATGTTACAGCTGTGTTAAAGCTCCTTAAAAGCAGTCTGCAACCTGGAATTAATTGTCTGATGGGTCTGAAGGCCTCGGTGCAGATGCTGAGGGAGACATGGGATTTGCTTCCACAACTCTGCAAATAAGCAGAAGTCTGTGCTTACATCCCTGCACCTGGGCAGGCAGGGAACCAGGCTGGAAAGCACCAAAGTCTGTTTTCTACTCTGAGGAACCTAAACTGTTCCTGGCTGGTGCTTGCCTGGCTTCTCTGAGAGCCACCAGCACTGGAGAAGACACCCCTTGCCTGGCAGTCTGTCCCAGGGTTTTACCAGCCTTGCTGCAGAAAGCTTTTCCTTGTGCCTCTACAAAAGCTTAGGGTAGTTTTCCTTCATCCATCAGAACTATGGAGAAGGTTGCTTCCTTCTGTGAAGTACATAGAATCATAGCACCATGCTCTAACCAACTGAGCTAACCCGGCTGGTCGTAAGTCCTGGATCTGTGTTTCCCCCTAATTTTCTTTCTGTCCAATAGTTCCCATTTTTTTTTTCCCCTTATTCCCCTCCCAACAGGCCTGAAGTCTCCTCAAACAAGACCTTCTCCTTCCTGATTTACACAGAAGTGGACATTGGTGACCTGCTTATGCTGAAGCTGCAGTGGGAGAAAGACACCTTCTTCAGCTGGTCAGACTGGTGGACTCCTTTTACATTTGACATCCAGAGAGTCAGAGTGAAGTCAGGAGAAACTCAGAAAAAGTAACTTGTTCTGATTGTTATAAGCTATATTAGTTTTAATTGACAGTGTTTCCTGATTCCTGGTATCTTGCAGGGTGGGACAAAACATGGAAAGCAGTTACAAATGGGTGCAGCACTGATAATCAGGGCTCCAGTGGCACCAAACTGGCATTTATGTCAGCCAAGTTCAGTTGTTTTGCTTCCACTGGGATCTGCAATCTGTAGTTTTACTCCCACACAACTAATTTGCATACCACTATCTCATGTGCCTCAGGTTAGTTATAATATGCTGGAGACGATCTCCATGAACCAGCATCTCTGTATTTGTAGTTCTTTTCTCTTTCTAGACATGGTGCACAGGTTTTCTTGTGAAGAGCATGCTTAGGAGGAGATTTTTAGAAATGCTTTGAGAAGTGCGTTTGCACAAGAAATCATTGCTTCGATTTTCTTAGGGGTTGGGAATACCTAAATGGTGGGTGAAAACTGAAAACACATGACTGCAGGATGTTGCTAATGCATGAATGTTAAAACATCAAAGTCTGAACAGAACTGCTTTGACCTGAACCTTTTGAAATAGTCATATTCACTCAGCATGAGATCTTGTAACAGAAAATGGACCCAGAACAGAGTATGCATGTCATATGTACAGTACTGTGAATAATATGTTCCTTCTTTGAATAAACAAGGCAGTCACTTTATCAAAGAACAGTTATCAGAGCTGAACAAATATAGGGGTGGGGAAAGTACTGATAAATAGAAAAGCAACTGCTCAGGTTTGCTGGAATTGGCAACCTACTTTGTTTGCACATGCTTGAGGGAGTAAGGCTTGCTTCCAAGATCATTCACCTGACAAGTCACACAAGGACTGGTGTAAATAAAGATCCAAGGGACTTTGAGATAGAGTTTCTGCTCTTAGCCACAAGAAGATTTTATGCAAAGAACCAGCAGAAGTTATGGCTACAGTTTGAGGTCCATGCATAACGCATTTACCAGTTTTTCTTGCATAGCGTTTCTTTTGTCACAGAATTCTTTTAAAAATAATTTTCTTACAGGCTTGTAAAGTAGTAGTGCCCCACATGACAAAGTATAAAGACTGCTTCCAAGCACCAGTCCTGTTCCTATGGTTAAAAAGAGACTTACGGCTCATGTGATTGTCCAATATTTATTCCACAGGGTGGTGTTCTGTTCTCGAGAAGGCACCTCACGTCTCAGTAAGGGAGAAGAGGCAGCAATATTTGTGAAATGCTTGGAGCAGCCCGTCAACAGGAAGAGAGGAGGGTATGAGTGATCACTGGGTTTTTTTGGGTTGGGGGAAACTTGAGTGGTAGCAGGAGGATCTAATAAAACTTCCTGATGTAGTTGACTTGTGCATTAGTCCTCTCAAGGCTTCAGAGGCATCACAACTCAGACTAACCTGAGGTTTGCTTATGGCAGCTTAAAAACCCCTAATTTGGTTCTCTGCTAACCACTCCTTGTGTGGTTGTTGGCATGTCTGAAAAGCAAGTACAAGTCACTGCCTCTCACATTCACATGGTGGCCAAGTATAAATGACTGTCAGAGAGGGTTTACAGACAAGACAGTAACACAAAGAGGAAAGCACGCATCTATCTAAAGATGCCCTACATTCACCCTTAATTGAAGAACATCCAAACATCCATACTGAGTCAGTCCAGAGCCTGCCCTCCCTCACTGGCCAGCAGCAGATTCGGAGGCTGGTACAGAAACTGAGCAGGCATATGCAGGTGCTCTTCCTGTCATACTGCTTTCTGCTGGCAACTGCCAGGTCAGTGACTTCCTGAGATTTGCATCTCTGATTTGGATCAGAGATTGAGTCTTTGTGTTTAATAGCCCTTTAATTTTTTGATCAATAATGTTTCTGCCACAGAGTAAACTTTCAAATGTGGGGCCAGATTTATTTGGACTTTATCCAGTAAAGTTTGAGCTGGAGAAGTGGTTATATTTATTTTAGTGCAGTTGCTGTGTGTGAAAGGTCTCATGGGGACACTTCTAGACTGAGATCTAGTTCTACGTAAAAAGGCATATGTGCTGACCTTTACTCCAGGGCAATGACCTGAGGAGGCCTTGAGAGTGCTGTGTGTATTTGATGTGTAAAATAAAGCCGCAGCCAGGAAAAGCCCAAGCTTATAATTTATTTGCTGGTTAAGTAGTATTTTTTTAATCTTGAGTCTCAAAAATAAGTCAAAAAGGAACAAGTATCTTATGTCTTCCTCTTCACCTTACCTGTCTTTCCCCTCACAGTGCCAAGAAAGCCTCTAAAGAAAATTCTGCTCATGAATCTGCTTAAGTGACAAGAATGAAGATTTTCCACACTGGGGAGGAGGAGAGTCTGTTCATCCCTGTGGACTGGATGTTCAGAACCAAATATATAGAAATATTTATCTGCTGCTGGCTTTTTGCCTGCTATTCCTAGCTATCTTAGGAGGCTTCTTGTAAGGAAGTCTCAGCATACAAAGTTACTAACAATAAAAATACATTATCCAAATAGTTAAAAAGAAACCCACAAAACAACTTGCCGAAGGCTTGAGTGCTGGGAAGGAATAAGTAATTTTGCTTAATCATGGTGCCTTGTGACAAGGTTTCTTGACATTAAATCCTCCATAGCAATTTTCTAGTATTTATTGAAAAGAAGCAAAGCCCTGTACCTGGCTTTTCTTCCTTTTCAGGAGTCTTCTGAAACTGGACAGGTTTTTCAGGCTTGGCTAACTGAATTTGCAGACAGTTCAGTGGCTAGAGTTCATTGTCTTCAAGTGTGTGTTTAGCAAATGAGTAGGTTTCTCATGTGAAAAAACACCTTTGCTGTGTGTATTACTAAAAGGTGTCAGGGACTGACTTAATATGGGGATGAATTTTCTGGTTTGTGGTTATGAATGTGTTTTACTGGGGGTAGATGCCAGTGCTCCTTAGCAATAGGTATGATCTGTTAAACTATATACTTCTATGCAGCTTACCCTGGAATAAACAGCAGTTGTAGGAGAAGGTGGCAATACTAGTGTCCTATGCAGACATTCAACTTTTCATCTAGCCTTCAACACTGTGTGAATAAGGAACTGCAAATGAATTGAGCTACGAAACTGCGGGAAATGGATTTTTCCCGCCCCCTTCCCACCCCCCCACTTGCTTGCATGCCAAAACTGTGACAGTTTCTCTGCTCTCTGACACCAAATGTCAGTCACACAGCTGAGTGGCTGCTGTATGCAGTCTTTAGTGCAAGTCAATCTACTTGACAGGTGACAAGCATGCTCATGCTTCCCTGTACTGGAATTGTGACTGCCAGTGACCCACCTTGGTTTGCTTGGCTGTGATACAGTGCTAGATCCTAGGAGCTGCTTGGTTTTCTGACATGAGGTGGAATTCAGCAGGGAGCAGGAGCTGTGACAGTTAAAAGGAGCCTCATTGTGTGATGCACAAGAATGAATGCTCTGAAAAACACTTGAAGTAGCCATGCTGCAAGTTGCAAAAAACAGATATATTGAAGGCATTCTGCTTCCCCTTTTTTTAAGTTACGTGATTTTTCTAGTGCTCTGAAAGGTTCAATAGCCCTCTTTTAGCTTTGCAGAAGATAAAATATTGGGGAGGTAGAAGGGCTTGTAGGTAGACACTTGGAGAAGTAATATGAGCTATCAATGCTGGTTTTTGCAGTCTTTCTCTGCATGTGCAAGACACTGTGGAGGTGGTGATTTCTCCAATATCATCCCATCTTGAAAGCAAAACCAACATGTATGTTTATGTGCACAGTTTGGTTTTTCCCAGCTGTGGCTGCTAGTATATTTGGGGATAAAATTCTTAGTGCAATATGTTGGAATATTAATAACTCTGAAATTGCTCACATTTGATTTCCTAACCCTTAAACTACAGCAGAGATGTGATGAGTCACTGAGGGTGGGGTTGAGTATTGAGCCACTGCATTTGAGACCTCTAAAAATAAATATAATGATTTCTTCCCTATAGACTTCATAGTTTGTTGCAATTTTCTCTTAACTTCTTTGGAAATAAAGTGTCTGAACAGGTGTGCTCTTAATACAGGATCAAATACAAACACATACAGAACTTGGATACAAAACAGTGAAGGTTCTTGTACATGAGGACACATGATTTAGCTTTGGATGTTATTTATTAGCTGTAAATAAGATATTTATGTGTGTAAAGGTAGTTTGTATATATTGCTAAAGTTGCTGACAGTCTCTACATTAATACAGTTGTGTGGTATTAATCCTGTATATAGCTTTCAGAGATTTTTATCAACAAACCACTTACACTGCATTATTTCCTATGTGGTTAATACATTTTTTTTTTAAAAAAAAAAGAAAGCTCCTCTGTTTTGTACAGAATGGAAACCTATGGTTTTAATAAAATTCTCAAACTGATGCCAAAGTCACTAGTTTCCTTTTGATGAAACAATCTGCTGTATATCTTTTATGTGAAGGCTACAGCCTTTTACTTGGATTCTGGGATGAAAAGGTGGGGTAAGACTTTTTTTTAAAAGCAAAGCATGAACTGGTTGGGTTTTTTTTTTTCCTATTTCCTTTTGGGAAATGCAGAAAAAAACATACCAAGACATCAAGGAGTCACTATATGCCAGCAAGTATCCCCATCACAAAAGAAGTAGCTGGTCACCTGCAGTTTGTGGTTTTCAAGTTTCATGCCCTTTTGAGAACAGCTCTTACTTCAAAAGGCTCATTTAATCTTTTTTTTATTTTTTTGGCAAATGTCATAACTATGCTTCTGCTCCTTACTGTACCAAAATAGAGATGTTCTGACCCTGTGGGTACCCTTACCACCACTACTGCTAAAGGGAGTAACAGTGAAGAAATCACTTTGACCCACCTGTTGTGAGCACAGCTGAGCTAAACAGTGGTTGTCACCAGAACAGTTTGCTCTCTGTGATATGCTCTACCCAAGGCCCTTGGAAGGGGAGTGCCAGAATTAAGGAGAGTTGTAGTGACATGCATCTGGGGGATGATATTAGGAGTATTTAGAACAGCTCTGAGCTGGCTTGGGAGAGTCTGTTTCCAATGCTCTTACTTGGTCAAAGAGACTCCTGTTTGACAGGAGCAGAGTTTCACTCCTTGTGAAAGCAGAGGGGAGGTATAAAATGGAAAATGGATGGGCGCAAAGGATGAAAGGGAAGGGGGTAGGGAGTACTGTGGGGAGTATGAATGGGAGAGGGAAGATGGGGGAGGAACCCAATCTGTAGAGAGGGAATGCATGGAAATGCTGGCAGCAGGTATTCTAAGGACACTGCTGCTTTCCCTGTGTCAGCAGCTGTACTGGGCAACTGGAAGGACTCCTACAGTTGTACAAGACAAGGCCTGTGACCACATGTCCTAAAAGCATCATGACATTACTCTTTTAAGTTGCAGCAACCTCACTACACTAAACACATTACTAGGGAAAGCAGAGAAATAGTTTTTGGTGCAGGGCTCTCCCCTGTGATCCTTCAGAGCTATCCCTGGCCCAATTACTCTTGCATCTTGCTCTGCAATCCCCAGCCACACCAGGAAGGATGGTGATCCCTGCTCACCCTCCCAACTGTCTCCATAAAGGGCTATGTCCCATGGCTAACCAATGGCTTGAACAGGTAGAAAGAGCCATTCTTGGCTGGCAAGAAAAGGTGAAGAAAAGGATTTCAGCCAATGTACCTGACAAGGTAAGGAAGTCCTGACTCCAGTACCTAGTGCCTAGATTTTATTCCTGCATATTTAATTCTGAGAAATTTTTGGAACCAGCAATGAATGTGCTGTCTGTAGGTGTCTCCATACTGAATTAGCAGTTTGGTAGTTAGCTGATTTGACTCCCCTGCTGAGGCATCATATTCTTCATAGGTGCCTGAAATGCCCATCGCATCAGGGGGCACACACTTTAAACATTAGATTGCAGGGGGCAAGAACAATAGCTTATCATCTGAAGTCCAAGATTAATCCCTCTATAAAAGCTGAGAAAGCACTTGGTTGATTCAGCAGTGAGAAAACTTTTCTTTTTTCCATGTCTGTAAAGTGGGTGGTTGATTTCCACGAGCCTTGAAATCATGAAGGCCTGTATAAATCCCACATCTTTGTATACCAGTGCTTTTTTTTTCCTTCACAAACTCTGATGACTAGCTATGGAAAATGCTTTTCTCCCTTCAGATATAGTTGTGTGTCTGCTTTTTTTCTGTGTGTTGTGAACAAAATGTCAGAAGCTTGCTGCTTTGGATGAGCAAGACATTGCAAATGTGATGTTTCTAAAGCTGGTCAAAACCAGATATTGAAAACAAATTTCCAATAAAAGGGAAGAAATAAAGTAGCTGTAGTATTTTCCTTTTTGTTCAGAGCTGTCAATGCAGGGCTGTCCGTATTCTCACTCTGTCAATCCAGACATAGCAATATTAAAATCATCAGGTCCAAGAGGACCAATCCAACTGCCACCAAGTCATCATTCAGGAAAGAAATTTACAGCTTCTCTTGCTGCCTTTTTCCAGAAAAGTCTTCTAGTCAAATGTCTTTTGTAGCAGGTCTGGAATGTCAGCAGCTTACATGTAAACAAATAAAGGGATTAGCATTCTCCAGTGACTGAAGGAGAACAAGGAAATGAGAAGAGGAAGGGAAGGGAACCATTTGGCAGAACATCTCATGTAGAGCTTGTCTCAACAATGCCTTTATATCCGTGTGTGGTGCTATCTCTGTTCAGCAACACTCAAGATGCTTCCCTAAATCGTTTTAAGTTAGCTCAGCCAGAACAATGCATCCACATCAGAAAAGCAGATGCTAAACAGGGACCACTTTGGGTGTAGCAGGTGTTAGTGTGTGGGTGCAGTGTATGTCCAGTGATGTAATCTCCCAACCATTCATGTCAGATAAACACGGTGTTCTTCATTGTAGGCCCTTCCTGTGGGAAGTAACCTGATATCGTTAGTCTTGCTTCTTGCCAATGACTCTGGAGAGTCTCTGTTACTGTTCATCACCCCACCATGCTGGACCACTCGCTGAGCAGTGAGACAGCCTGGCTGGCCATGTGTCTGTCCTCAAAAGCACCAGGAAGTGAGGACACGTGTCATGTTGCTCCACCTACCAAAGATTTTTTTACCCACAATTAAGCTGTAACTCTGGAATCTTCTAACTACTGAAACAAGGACATTCCCAGACAGAGAGGATTGCCAGTGCCAGCTTCACTACTTCATATGCACAGGCACGCCACGGAAATTAGGAGCAGTAGGAACAGATTCCCATGCTAGAACAGGTTGAAAAGATGCTAAGAATAGCCACACTTTTTCAAAAGAAGCATTAAATAAAAGACTTCAAAAGGTTTCCTTGCCAGGTCCTTAGGCTCTGGTGAGGCCCTTGCTTCCTTCCTGTGGCATGCTGCATTCAGGAGCTTTTGGGGTTTTCTCCTGCAGCCTGGAAGGTTGCTGCTGCACAAAGCTCCCTTAGCCCTTGGGATTAAAAACCCTTCCCATGGCTGATTCTGGATGGGAGGAGAGGGCTACCAGGCTTGTGCTCCTGGTGAAAAGGCCAACTCTGCCCTCAGACTGTGAGGCCTAATCCAAACCCCACTGAAGCTGGGAAAAGTCTTTTTGTTGACAATGTGGGCTCTTGAGTGTTTTCCTAATACCTGGCATGATACCCTAGTTTTAAAATGAAAGCACAGCTCAAGCTTTCTTGCCTTTGCTCCTCTTATGCATCATTACCATCAGGTCATGATCTGCTCAGGCACTAGGTTCAGTACCAGCTCTGGATGACTTCTCACAAAAATTCCCAGCATCTCTTGGCCAGTACAGACTTGCTTATCTATGGGATGCCAGAACAAACAGCATAATTGCAGTGATGTAAATAGCACCCAATTAAAATTAAAAAGAAAAACTAAAAATGAGAGAGAGAAAGACATGGTACATCATACCTTATTTAACATCTAGGGGCTCCTGTAGGAGGGTATGAGACTAAGACAATCCCAAGCAAACCCCACTGTTTGCCTTGGCCTTCTTGCTGGCATGCCAGACGCTCCCTTGGGCAATGGGAGCCATCTCAGGGATGCTCTCATGTAACTCCAGCTCAATGCTCTGTGTGGCATGCTACCCCCATGTCTCAGGTGGTGTGCCCCTTCCAGACACTTGCTGGGTCTGAAGACAGCCATGGTCACACTGATTCTTAAATTCCTCACTGCTGCTAAGCTGCAAAATAGGAAATAGCATAGCTAGAGCAGGTGGTTTCTTGGTCTGTAGCAGGGAGGTTCAACAGCCAGGAGGCTTGACTGAAGTCTGAATTTTGGAGCATTATGTTACATGTCAGTGTCAACTTTGAGACAAATGAAAACAAAAAAGCAAAAAAGAAAAAGCAGAAACATCTAACAAGAGGCAAGAGGGAAGAGGGGGTCTTTGGTGTTGCAGCAGGTTGTACATATTTTACTGTAATGTAGTGAAATCAGCCTTACCAAGACTAGCACAGTAAAGCTGTTAAGTATTCCCTCGATTTTAAATACACATTTTCCTGACATGAAGAAAATGGACCTGTGCACCTGAGGCTAGGTATACACTTAAGTGCTTTACACTGTGTTGATATCTATTAAAAATGTTTAGTCCATAACAAACCAATCCTAAAGAAAAGTGTATAAAGACCCATTATAGAAAGATCACCCAGATTGCAGAATGAAGAGCAAGATACAAATAAAGGTTAAAAAGTAGAAGCACATATTCAGCAAGAAGAATAAATTAAGAGGAAGAGGAAAACCAAGGAAGAAGAGCGCTGCCTTAGCAAATTATTCCACCCAGAACACCCACCCACATATTCTTGAATGTAATCGAGCTATTATTTATATATGACTAATTTTTTTCCCCTTTTTAATGTATTTATAACCCAGACACACGATTAAGCCAAATTTTCTTGTTTATCTTGGCAAAATTTTGCTCTTTACTTGCACGGTTTTTCAGTACAAGGGTAAAAAGTAGATCTTAATCTCTCTGATTTTATTTCCCAGGCCTGAGACAGGAGACACAGACTAGGCTTAGTGCAACAGAAAGACTACTTCTAATATCATTCTTCTCTTAATGTCCTGAGCACAGAGCAGTGATGGAGTAAGCAAATGCCTACACAATGTCCGATACAAGAAATGGAAGATGCTTACTTCTTTTTTTCTTTTTTTTTTTTTTATTTATAGAGCTGTGTTCATGCACCTTGCCGTAGTTCTTTGTTTTTTCTTTTCACATCAGTGAATTTAAAGACCCTGGGGAGAAATCAGGGAAATGCTGGGGAACATTCTTTTGACAGTAACTTTACTCCCTCACTTAATGCATATAGATTTAAATTTGGAGCATAAAAACAATGGCATTATTGTGGCTGGACGTTTTTTAATGGAAGGCTTAAGCACCCAATTGCATTCAAAATTGGGTGTAATTTTTCGCCCTCTGCATTTGAAAGCATCATTTTGAATTTGCATGGGAGGCATCAGAAGAGGGCAAGAGGGCAAACCTTCCATACAAGGTTTATTTGGGGCTTTTTGTCAATGCTCAGGCACCCCTCTCTGAGACATTTCAGTTACTCAGTGGTACCTCTTCTGAGTGACTGGTTCCTGACCATCACTTCGTTTGTTTGCGGCCATTCTCTGATGGGGTCCCCATAATGGCACCTTGTTAGCTGTCAGGGTAGTAGTCCCATTGCCTTCAAGACTTCCTTGGGCACCTTAGGGGCAGCAATAACTGCAGTTACATGGGAGCATTTTCTTCAAGGCAAAGTGTAACCAAGTTGGCAAAGAGCTCTGAAAAGTAGATTTTTAAATAACCAGAGAGGAGAACTTGTATTTCGTTACCAAGCTTGGACCAGATGCTTGGACATCTTTGTGTAGGTATGACTAAGCCTCTATGACCTTCTTCCCAGACTTATACTAGCTTGCTGCTGAATCCTGTTTTCCATTTCTCCTTTCATTTCTCTTTTGACCAAGTTTGCAGAACTCAGCATCCTTCCCCCTACCAACGCCCCTGTGCTCCCTCTCCCATGGCCTCATAGGAGCCTGGTGAATTTGTGTGTTACTCTTTGCAAGACTATCCCCCTTCCAGCCAGCTAAGAGATGAGCCTGCATCAGCTACTTCTCTAAGGACTCTGCAACATTTTTTTGCCTTGCCTATTAGCTTCCCTTTAACCCCAGCTTTTGTCTAAAAGCCACCATAGATGGGGAGAGAAAGGCACCACACTGAGATGACAAGATAGGTGTTTCCAAGTCCTCCATGAGCTGATCACTTAACACATCAGAATAAGAAGACCTACCAGTCAAACCATCTTCTGTTGATTGCACTGTATATTCATTTAAAAAAAATAGCAGTAGTCTCCTATTTGGACTTTCCTCTGTGCAACTTGATGGCATCTTGAGGACTCTGGATCCATATCCTGTAGAGAATATCCTCTTCACTCTGTGTCCTGTTTTCTATAGTATTTGTTGCTGGTGTACATACAATGTTGTTAAGCAGGAACACATTTCTCCCTACAAGATCCTGTATGTGTGTTGCTGGGAGGATTATTGCTAGCCTCATGTTAGTCAAAAAAAACCACCCCAAACATATATTTTATATAGTTGAGTTTGAGTCCTATATTTTATGTTTCTTGAGATAAGACAAAGAATATGAAATCCTTGAAGAGAATTTCATCATTGAATTAAGTAGCACACTCTGCATTGGACTGAAGGAAAGGCTGTCCACGGAGTAAACATTGCATTAAGTTCAGGTCTCTCCACTGTGCCAGACTAGACTTTCTTAAATTATGTAAACTGATGGTGAGTAGAAATAAATTCAGCTGTTTGTGGAAGAGATGCTTGAAGATTTGGAAGAGGGATTTGATGAATCCCCATAACTATATTAAAACCAGTTTGACTGCAGAAGAGGATTAATTGTCTGCTCCCTATAGGTCAAGCTTGGTCAGTGGTGCATTTGAGCCTAATAAAACTCCAGTCATCGATTTCCTGAACTTCTTTCCTATAATACAAGTCCTTTCTATTTTGATAGATTTTAACTTTGAAAGAATCAATACAACCAAGTAGTGAAGGACCGTCACATTAAAGCAGAGACAGTAAGACCCCTTACTCCTACCTCTTGATAAATTTATGCTGTGAGCAAGTGAAACATCTTGTCCTGTGGGAACACCTAAATCACTGTTGTAGCACTCAAGATGGGGGGTTCAAGTGCTGCTACTTTGGGAGAAGCATTGCACAGGTCTCTGCCTTAAGGAAAGCCATCTGCAATGTGACAGTAGCTATGCCAGAAAACAGATGAAAAGCTTAGAGAAGAATAGTCTGGATCCAGGACCAAGAGTAAACCATATCTTTTGGTTTTTGATTGACACAGGAGAACACATCACAAGGAAGCTTCTGTCAACAATATTTCTGTTGCCTTTATCAAAGCACTTTCATTGATTTTGTAACTTTGATTCTGCATCATCTTCTCCTCTAAGAGAAAAACCTCTCAATATTGCCGTCACCATGCACAGACATGTGAAATGCTATAAGGAAGAGTAGCCAGTCACTGGCCGACAAGAAACATAGCTGTGTTTCTCCTATCTCTGCTGAAACAACACAGTACAAACCCAAGAATAACTTTTCCAGAAAGAAAGAAAGGTCCAGTGTAATACACTGAGCAGCTGGAAGCAGCAAGGGTTGATGCAGAGTAGGAGAAGACACTGGATGATATTCAGGCTTCAGCCATTGCTGTGTGAAAAAGCAATGTCATGTAAGAAAGATCTTTGCTTTTTAACGACGTTGAGACAAATAAATTCACAAATGGGGAAGAACATGAGTGAGTAAATACTGTATCATTCACTTGCAGTGTTTATCAGCACCTTTCACATTTGTTAAAGTTAAAAACTAGTGAGGGAAAGAGACAGAGGGGGGGAAAAAAGCTTTCCTAGTAACTCAGTACTCTGAAGACTGAATGCTGAAGATAAGCTAGTCACTGCTGTGCAGTGCTGGGATAGCATGCACACTCACCCTCCCAACCCCATGAAGTTGTGGCATCAGCTAGCGGGGTCTTTCTTACTCAGTCACAGCACAGCTAGGTCTGAGCTCCTCAACTTCTCACCACATCCCTTACCAGACATGTTGTCTTGGATTGTTACTGACCCCAGATCTTCCTCTTCTCCCTCAGGCAGCATGAGAACAACCCGTTTTCCTTAAAGGTGTAGATGAAGTAACAGTAAACTCAGGAATCTTATCTTTTCCTCTCTTTTGTGTTCACAAATTACAATTGACAGGCAGTGTTTCTAGACACAGATATTTTTTTCTTTGATTGACAAATACCTCAGAATAAAGCTGGAGGTGAAAATGGCCTTTTATAGCATTACCAAGTATGCTCCCAGGGATATGCATGCAAGGGCAGCCTTGCAGGAGGGCCAGTGGTCTGGCATTGCATCCTCCCTGTGGATATTTGAGGTCCTGCTGATATGGGAAGAATGGATTGCCAGTCTCCTTTGCCAGACTTGTCCATCACATCTCTGCTCAAGGTGCTACAATGTACTATACAGTATGTACGTACATACACGCATGTTTTTGAATTTCCTGCCAGCCCAGGCCGAAGAAAACTTCCAGCAGCTGTGCACAAGCTCTTCATGTCATATGGAGCAGCTAGTGGGTTGCTTCAGCTGCTCTGGAAGATCTGCTGTGCTCTCTTGGTAAATGGCAGAATCAGGTGGAGAGGTTTAGGAACGTTTGCTTCTCCTGGAGGGACCAACCCTTGTCCACTGTTTTCTAAAAGACATTGCCTTTGTACACTTTTCACAGGAAGAAAAGAGGCCCTGAGCCTGGGGTATTTTCACAGAGCTGTGGGTAGGCTTCATGTCTCCCTCTGACCACATGTTGAAAATGGCTCTTACACATTATCAGTTCCTGGGAGACTTGTTTGTCTCCCTCAGAGGCCCCATGGTGAGGAGATAAGTCGGCGAGAGGCGGAGAGGGCTCAGTTAGAAGGCAAGGGGGAAATCTCGAAGGAAGGACCTAGACCTGTAAGAGGAGCTAAAGTGCCAGTTGCTCTTTTTAACAGTGGTAGTGATGAGCTAGACCCCAACACTGTCTACAAAAACCACAGCCTCTGCAGATGTGCCCTTCCCCTTCTGGTGTGGGTAGGCATGGAGCAGGTGGCACCAGCAAGGCAGTGAGGGGAACCACTTGTTTTGGGAGAGGAAGCAATCTGAAAACAATACAGACTAGGAGGAAATGGCATGCAAATGGCATGAGTGGGCAGTGAGACGTTACTCACTGCACCCTTGTCACATTACCCACCTTCCTAAATATATTTTGGCCCCCACCCCGAGGCTACAGATGAATCTTCAGGGGCACATCTCTTTCCAGTGCCTTCCTGACCTCTCTCTCCTTTGTGATCACAATCTGACCCTCTTACATCTCCAGGCTGGCTGTTCCTTTTCTGCAGAAGCTTTCCCAGAATAAGGCACATGGGGGAAAGAAGAGAGGTGTAAAGAGGAAGATACACAAATATACATTAAAGAGCCCATGCCAGTCACTTCCACCATGGAAATGAAATCGTCCTTTTCTTCCAGGGGAAAGCAAGGCTTGAACTGTCTGAGATCAGCAGCCTCCAGTACCACCCCTGTCTAAAATCACTACATATACATATATATGTATATATTTATACATGGATTATATACATATTTGCATACTGACTCCTCTGAGCTCCTTTCCCTGCTTAGCTTTGCACTTGGATAGCTGCTGCCTGACAGCCACTGTAAAGCAGCCCACCATGAGACTGACATGGGAAGGGAATTAAACAATGCCGCTGCTTCAGGGGAGAAAGGTTACTTTCGGACAAATTCCTGCTGAAGTGGCAGGATGGCTATTTGCATGTGACTGCTCCTTGTGCAGGGGTGAACACAAGGTTTGGTGCCGAGGGAAGATGCTAGGCTGTTTTGAGCACTTGGCTTTAGAAGTAATGTGTCTGAAAGGATTGCTTTGACTATGGATGCAGGCAGTCTGAAGAACAATCTTAGACAGAGCTTAGAGACTGTTTTTCTTGCCAAGACACTGCTGGTGAGCACAGGTTTGAACTGGCATATTATTTCCTTTTTATTTTTTTCCCCCACTTTGTTATCTAGGCACTTGTAGGCCCACACCTTCCCACAGCTTGCCTATCCAACAATCATTAATGAGTTTTATTCTCATTAGAGTCTAGTTAAGAAATGCAGAACAGAGATAGTGGGGTAGATTAAATGACTCACCTACAGAGACCATGGATGTTTCAGCAATTGAAAGCAGGTCTCCCAGTGCTCATAAAAATTCTTTCATCAGCCTCTTTCCTGCCAGGCACTTTTAACATAATTAAGAGTAGAAAAGAATTTTCCAGTCACCTCAGATCCAAGTGTGTTAAAAATTGGGATCACTGTAAAAAGGTATGATGGCAAAAACCAGTTCAAGATCACTTTCAAGAGCAAGCTGAATCCCAGGAAAGAAAAGGGAACAAAGCAACATCCTCATTTGACCAACCCATTTCTGATCCCCTGTCACTCCATCATTTCAGGGAGCTGTCAGTGTGGCATCCCTTGGGCCTGAAAGGCTGAACCCTGCTGTGCTGAGGAGCGCAGCAGAGCATTTCTATACTGTCTTGTAATTTCCACATGAAACTTAGGCTTAACCCTGGGGCAGGTGCTTTGCCTTTCTCACTGTTAGACAGTGGGTCTTCTTCCCCTTTCTTCCCACTCCTTGCCCCACAGTTGCAGGCCAATAACCCTGCAGTGAGACCTTGGACCTCAAGATTAGGTGGCCACAGGCATCCTTTGGGACAGGATGGACCCCATTTTCCCCAGAGTACCACAACAGCCCTACAAGGGTGAGAAAGGGCTCTGCAAGTGTTTTATATGTGCCTTTGCATAGACTGGCATTCCCAGCCATGCTGCTGCTGTGTGAGGTGCTCTTCTTGTCTGGAAAATCTTTCAGGGCATTCTCAAGAAAGGGGGATTTACTATTCTGATCCTCTTGATGTCTGACAATACACAAAATCCATGCTATGTGCCCAACAAACCTAGCAGGTTCACCCAAGCAGCAGCCTGGGATGTACCCTGCTGTGCTGAGGAGACTTGTGGGAACTTTCCCTCCTCAAACCTCCAGTCTCGATGGTGACAGCAATGTATCTATGATACACCCAAAATCTCAAGGCAAAATAAAGGGTGTGTTTCACAGAACATGTAGTTTAAAGGTGGGGCACCCTGACACAAGAATTTCAGATGCCAAAAGATTATGTGGTTCAGAAGTGATCAGATATGTTCATGGAAGAAAAGTCTGTCTAGGGCTGTCATGCACGGCAAGACTGCATGTAGTATTGGAGCTCGGCATCAAATGACTGGAGACTCGGAAAGAATCTTAGAGAAACTTGGCCACATTTGCTCTGTTTGCCGGTATTTCCTATCTGCCACTGTCAGAGAAGGATTCCCAGCTGGAAAAAATGCGACCTAGTCCAGCCATTCTCATATATTCTAGCTGATAGTCCTATTTACCTGTTATTCACCCTCCAAATTAAAGCAATTCTAGTACACCTAAACAAGGTTTATTTAAATGTCTTGGTTCTTAGGGTTACCTTAAAGAGTTGGTTAAAAACAGCTGTAAATGTGTAAGGTTGTCTCTGCTCATTGGACTTAGAAAAGGGCTGGAGGCGGGCCCTTTTCTCTTTGCTTTGTCTGTGGAAAACCCTAAAATGTGAAACTTCCCACATGGTAGATACACAAATAATGTATTTGATTTTCTATTCTAACAAGTTTAACACTTTTTGCCTTAACAGAAATTCAAAATATTCAGTAGTAACAGTGAGGATTTCAGTTTATAAAGTGAAGGCCTCTGGATAAACTAAGAAGTCTAGCACAGAAGTAAAATTTTTGTATCTAACTGTACACCAACTGTATGCAGGTGCACCATGTGTTAAATGATACCAACTATTGCTAAAGTGTTTATACTGAAGCCCAAGGTACACAGTCCTTGAATGTTCATTTGTTAACATGTTGAATGAGTTAGACTTTAAGCTAAGGCTTTGCAATGGGTTTTTGCTGGTTTTCTCTGTTTTTGTCCTACACTGCAGCTCAGTGTACCTAGACCCCCTGTGAAACCCACTCTGTCTCACAGTGTAGACACAGCCTGAGTGTCTCACTGGGTAAACGAGCATTAAAAGGATCCCAGATCCCAGGGCAGTGAGGTGACAGACAGAGGCTAATTAACAGTTTAGGAGTGTCTTCACACTCAGTGGGTTTTGGTTTAATGGTTTCTCAGCTCATGAGAAAACATTTCTCATTTGTTCCACGCTGAGGGAAGATTGCTCCTGAGGCAAAGACAACTTATTTCTGGAAGCCTGAAATCATTATGTGCCAAGAGCAGTACATATAGACTTCTCCCCTGTGCCAAGTAACAGATGCTATCATGGGAAAGTTGTCCTCTTCCCCTCTAGTCCCAGCAGGCAGAGGTGCTGGGCCCTGTGAAGGTGTAGGAAAAGTAAGGAATAATATTTAGGTACAGTAGCCCAGTAGCAGGTCACATGATAACCTGGGATTCACAAGTCAGCATTTTCCTACTTCCTTTTGTTTGCACAGATTATTCTGTGGTATGGGTTTCTTCCTCTCCTGTGCTAGAGAAGGATGATGCTCTGATGACGGATGTGGCGTGGTGTCAGATGAACAGAAGTTCGGAGACCATGAATTTCCCTCACTCTGCAAGTTATGCTGTGGGGTTGCCCACACAGCAGAGTGATGGGACTTTGTACCCTTTGTTTCTCTCCTGATTAGGCAAGGAGCACAGCCAGCCATGTTTATGACTAGCAGCCCTCATTAAAGGACTATGAAGGGAGGTGGGCTGTGAACTTGAGGAGAGCACATTAGTGCAAGCACATGCAGGAGTGGGAAGATCGCACCAAACCAGAAGCTGCATGTATGTCTGCTGTGTACACTGCTGCAAAACAGGTACTTTACCATGCCACCTGCTTCTGCAAGGCTTTCCAGAGAAATTGCAGCTGCAAAAAGCAGAGTCATCTGCCCTCTGACTTGGAAAAGCAAGTGCATGCTACTGCCTGTTTAGCAGTGTGTGTATTCAGCTGCTCGGCTGGCTCAGTCCCGATTTCACTCCTGGGCTCAAGCCCTCTCATTGATCACCTTTCACACATGTGCTATAGCTCCTGGGCTTCCCTCTGAAAAGGTAGCTGTTGTGAGCATGGTTTAGTCTAAACTGTCTGTCTGGACTGAGTTGTGCTGTACTGCACATACATGAGAGTCCTTCAGCTTTGTCTCAACAGGACTTGCATGCTCAAATCTCTCTTGCCCTCCTCAAGACACACATCATTCAATGTACACACCTAGCAGCATGGCATTGTCATGGTGATGTGCAAAAAGGGCCTTCTTGCTAAAGAAAAGGAATGACTGCACCAGAACAAATACAGTTAAAATAACAAAGCAATTACTCCTGGGCATATGGCTCACAATATACAGTGTGGATGAAAATTCCACATGAAGAATTACTGAGTCTACACCAGTTAGGGACTGGTTTTGGGTTCATGTCTGATTCTCGTTTGTAAAGGCAGTATGAAAAGGTCCAGTTTAAGACAGAAAAAGGGAAGTAGTCAAAGCAGCTTCTTCCCTGGAGCAGCAAGTTTCTAATACACCTCTGCTCTGTTAGTCCATTCTTGCTCCTTGAGAAGAGCATACTCCTCTGGCATGTATTTGTCATGACTTCTCTCAGAGCAATGGAGCAGAAGAGAAAAGTGCTGGATTCAGCACTGAGA
Source organism: Pelecanus crispus (assembly GCF_030463565.1). Taxonomy (NCBI): domain Eukaryota; kingdom Metazoa; phylum Chordata; class Aves; order Pelecaniformes; family Pelecanidae; genus Pelecanus; species Pelecanus crispus. The sequence goes on from NC_134676.1 coordinate 54,911,644, forward strand.
GAACTAAACACCCTGTGGTACATATACAAATTCTTCAGGGCAGCTATATAGCAGAAATGAGACAGAAGCTGGGAATCAGCAGGTGGAAGAATTGAGTTTTTAGGTACGGTATGAATGCCACTTAGTGTAGCCCATCCCCGTTCCTTGATCAGTCACTTTATCCAGTTGAAGGGTTTGTAGAATCAGATTAGTTCCTGTGACTACTTTTGTTGTTACAAGGGAATCTATCACATACCTAGGCCCCTTGGCAGCACTAACATTAGGCAGTCCTCACATACAGCTGCCTACAAACAAGGAACATGGGTAATTTCTCTTTGATCTGTCATATTTTTCTTGTCTGGTGCCTATTTGTTTTGATGCCTTTCCCTTGCAGAGTATAGCTGGTAAAGCAGAAATCCCTGCCTATAGCAAATATTTGCTTACCTAGAAAACCTGAAAAGAACAAAAAGCTGTGGTTCTTTATTGCTCTTCTTTCTGGTTCCAGCACACAGAGGCCTTCTGCACCACCTGACCTATCCAGCTGAGTGGGGGGACTTCAGACTCCTCATAACTTCAGTTATTAGCAGGAACATGCTTTGTTTCTTGGAGAATTTTGGAAGCAGTTCACACCGGAGGGCCAAGTCAGTGGACTGGAGAATTCTGGAAAATGCAGACAAGGTATGCAATGCTAACAGACTTAGCCATCCACTTTTCTCCATCTTCTTTATTATAATTTCTGCTTGTTCCTGATGAGGATGCTGACTCAGACTAAAATTCTTCTATATTCATGGCTGTCCCTTTCCCAGTAGTAAGCTAGTCAAAGGTTGCACCACTGGGTTTGCATCTGCACTCTGTCACGGCTTGTTCCCTATAAAGACATCTGTGGAGTGGAGGAAGGCTGGAGCTGCACCAAAGCAATATGAACAGAAGTGGTGATTTATTATTTTTCCATATAAGGGTAGTCAGAGAAGCTGGTAGATTGACACTGGCCTTCTGGAAAGGCACAGAACGGGAGAGGGGAGTGGGAAGAAACCTGCCCTATTACCCTGTCATTCCCCTGAGGTCCTGTGACAGAGTTGTACTCATCCACCATGACCAGCTCAGCCCAAAACAGAGACCCCATGATATCCACAAAGACTGCTCTCCATGCTCCTCTGAATGCAGAAGTTGTCCCTCCCACAGAAAAGTCCTCTTCTCCATATTTGACACCCATGGACCTCGAAACCTGCTCTGGCCTGAAAGTGACACTACTGAGTTAAGGAATGGTTCCTACCACCCGTGGGCTTGTGGGAACTAGTGGAGGATCCTCAGGGAAAATGGGCCTCAGCCTTTGCAGCTAACAAGGTAGCTTTACAGCAGGGTGGTGTGGGTTAGAAGTGTTTGCAGTAGAGTTACTGTTCTCTGCACTTCCCCCCAGTTCTCCCCCAGCCCCTGCAGGCAATCTCTTGCATTAAACCCTCAGGACAAAGTTTTCTATTATGTGATACCAATACACAAATTGGAGAATTCAAGCTTTACCTATCATCTTGGAGACCTGCATGCACAGCAGCAGGAGAAGATCTAAATCTAGTTCTCTGGGGGGTACTTAGCACTGTGTCCTGCATGTTTCTTAGGGATGGAAATGCCAGGCCAGACTAAGAAAGGAGCTCTGGCAAAACTGGAAGTCATTGTCACCTGAAGACAATGACTGCTGGTTTCCAGTGAGTGAGTTTCTGCCAGGTTTTGTTCTGGCAAAAAAGGTTGTAGCTCTTCCCTCATCTTGGCCAGCATGCAGCATTTACAGAGAAATGCATGGAGAGATTTAAAACACAGTAAGAGTTCCCTCTAGAGGAGTGAAGCAATAATGTACACATCTTTCAATGCTCTGTTAGAGCCAGGGCTCCATTTTCTTTACAGGTATTGGCTGACAGTGGGATAAAGCCACTTATTAATTCCACTGCCAATGCACAAGCAATAAAACCAAAACAGTGTCAGGTACACAGCAAAAAGCCAGCAGGGCCTTCCAGGGACTATCAATGCCAAAAGAGAAAAAAATTAAGCTTCTAGCTTAATCTAAACACAGTTTAACACATTTCTGCCACTAGAAGGGAAGAAACCACTACTATTGCAAAAACTGAGAATCCCTCACAGTGATTGTGACACCATTGTGCGAGATGTTGTGTATCCCTCCCCTGCAGGAGATAGGAGACAGAAAAAGAAATCAAGGCACAGCAAAAGGATTAAGCTGCGTTCAAGGTCACACAGAAGGGCACTCATGTGAACAGAATTTATTTGTATGGTGTCGCTGTGTCCCCAAGTCTTGTTACTTACTATTTTTTCATTAATATTGCTCTAGAGGAACACAGTTTTAGAAATGCTTTTGGTTTATATTCTCTGAATATTGCATGACCTTTTCTTTTTTAAGAAGTATGCAGCATTATGGAAAGGCTGCATGACTCTCTAAATAAGATTTAACTTTCTCTGCTACTTTTACTTGGGACTCTGATCACAGTAGGAACACTGTGAAGACACATAGCCTAATGTACCAGCTGTGAAGAATTAACGTTTCTTGTCTTAGCAAAACCTTCCAGAAATCTCAATGGGAAAAGCCATGGGATTAAGTTGTCTAATTTCCAAACCAAACACATATGAAGGCAGAAGGGACCAGGTCACTTGCACTGGGGAAGAAGACAGCAAATGCCTAGCTGAGAAGAGAAGAGAGATTCTCAGAAGGCCTTTGTATCACAACAGACTGGTTTACACAGAAGTATTTAGGCTGGGCTCTTCAAAAGAGAACAGAGGAGATAGGCATACAGCTCCCACTTACAGTCATCTGAAACTTCATCTGCAACAAAAGCATGTTATGTTTGGCCTCCTCCACAGATGGGTTTAAGCATAATGCGGCTTTGCATTCACCTGGTGTTTTTCATCCCAAAGGAATGAGATTCCTTCAAAAACCTGTGAAGAATTGTTGTCATTTTACACGTGAGGACAGAGAGACAAACAAAGCAAATGCCTGCACTAGTAAGGGCAAACAGCTCTCTGTGTCCAGGCTAAATCCCATGGAATAGTAGCATAGAGACATCCACAGGTAGAGATTGTGGGCAAACTTTGGCTCAGATGCAACCTAAGGACATAAACCTATGCAGGGTACAGGTCCAAAGTCAAGAGAATGAGCTGCAGCAGGATGCAGATCATATTCTGCTTATTTGTAACACATGCCCAGAAAGTGGTGAAGTGAAAAATAGGAGACTTTGCAAGAAAACCGATAAAATTTTGGGGGTATATTTTATAATACTAAATTATGGTATATCTGTCAGATCACACATACAGATGTATATATAAACTACCTCCTGCCCATATTTTTTTGTATATGCAGTGATTCATGGAGGAAAGTGGCCCAAGGAAGTTGAAGACAGCTAGTGAACAGAAGATGCATGATCTGCATGCAAACAGAGGTTTTCATGATCCAAACGACCTTTCCAAGTATTTGTGAAAGAACATTTAGATACAATTTCAAGGCAAGTAAAACAATAACAAATATGAAAGCCACAACAGTCTGTCTGCATGCGAGCTGCTTTGTTAAACACAAAGGCCTCAACAGGACAGTGTAGACTTGATGTCTCTTATTTGTTGTGGCTTTGAGAGTTAAGTTGTGATAAATAATCTGCAAGGTAAGACAAGACGTTACAGTAGTGCCAGATCCTGCTCCATCTAGACTGGTTCTGTGACACAGTTTCATGAAACAATTCACGGCAAGAAAGTGGAATATGAAGCAAGTGATAAAAAGAGGGTTCAGCAGCCTAAGGACCAGCCCGGTGTTCCAGGAGACTTAGCATCAGTTTCCTAGACTGTCTCTATGACCCTGGACAAATAATTTGAATAGTCTGGCGCCTTCACATCTTCAACTATGAGATAAGGTTTTTAATACTCATCCCACCAGACTGCTTTGTGTGGCTCTCGGATACAAAGTTGAGGCCATGTAAATTAAAACCACAGAAAAAAGCCCAGAAATTATAAATTTTATGAACAGTCCATTATAAATGATAACATTAGGCAGACTTCTACAGTTAATGTAGTTCCATGCAGTGGCACAATTTTGTTTGTATTACGCAAGAAACAGGATTGTTGTGATTTTATCTGCTGCTCAATACAATACTGTTACTCCTGTACAAGATGTTTGGAAGCGGGTGTCATGGTTTGAGTCAGGACTAAGTGCACATGTTAATTACTACACCATAATTGGATCCATGAGAAGGAGTTTGGGTGTTTATTGCCTCTGTGAAACAGTAACTAATCATGCAAAGAACACTACAAAGGCAGATAAAACCAGTTATCTCTACTTCACCTTTCCGTGTAGACAGGAGCTGAGCTCTCAGCGGTCAGGATGAGTAGGGTGCTGAATGTGGTGGCTCTGGCCATGAGAGCTTGGCTCCAGGTGTCCCTGGAGGTTCTCCACAGCCGGGTATCTTCCACGGCAGAGTCATGCCATCCTCCCTCTTGGGTGGATGTGGGATGAGATTGATGAGGAGGAGAGCATCTTCCAGGCTGTTGGATCTTTCCCGGCCCATGGACTTTTGCAAGCTATTAGTTGATGATGGGTGTAGTGAGTCATGGAGCAAATATTCTTGTATTAGTTTAGTTGTGTTATTTTTGGCAATAGCTCTTTTTTTTTTTTTTTTTATAACACCTGCCTAATTGTGCTGTATCTAAGCAGCATTACATCCCTAACAACTATATAGCAACATGCTGAAGGTCAACCTATAGGCCTCTGATATTGGTCTAACCACTCCGTAGGCTCTGTAGCTCTGTAGGCCAAGACTCTAGGCCAAGCTAATGTCAAATTAGAGACAGCTTTGTAAAAGGGTATTTGGTAAAAAACCAAAAGCTCTTTCTTACACATTTTGCTAATGCTGAATATATCGTACTGTCACTGTACACATCAAAGAAATCAGTCTACTCTGATAATGAAAACATACTCTGTATTTACAACATCAGGATGTTGCTATGAAACTCTCTACTACTGCAGCACTGTCCTGACAGTTTTAGGAAAAATCTGTTTGATTATGAGAAATAATCAATACCAATGAGGCCAGAAAATAACTGTTGCTTGATTAGTAAGGCAAATGTGGAAAAATACAGAATATTTATCATTTATCTCTATTGCAAGGAATAGTTTGGTTTCTTTCATGCAACTCCTCAGTTGTTTGCAAACAACCTCCAAAAATTATTCATAAATTTTTATCTTTGATCTTTGAAATACAGCCTTTGCATAGCCATCAGTATTTTCTACAACTGAACCTCTGTCTCTTTTTTGTCCATCTTTTGTATACTTGCTAATAAAATCTTGACTGTTCTCTATCTGCAGCAGGAACTGTGATTTCACTTGTACAACTCCACTTTATTAATTGCACCCACAGTTATAACCTTCTATATCAAAATTAACAAAGACAAAGCAGGAAGTGTCCCATGATGGCAGATTTTCTCACATGTTAAAAAGCCAGTTTGACTCTCTGTGCTAATTCAATTCCATTCATTACTGGTAATCATTACAGTTCTTATACTTTTTGATATCAAAGAATGCCTGTGGAAGAACTTCAGAAGTCTTAACAATCAGGAGTGAGAACTCAATCATGCTTCTGGAGAAAAGTCAGAACCTGCAATTAAAAAATATAGCCACAATATTTTGAAGGAGCTTTTCAGAAAACAACAGTCAGTATGTTTTAGCCCGTACATAAGAAAGGCTCACTAGATCGCTTTCCATGGGCAATCCTTACCACAGCTGTAAGACAGTGTCTGACTCAGCAGAGCAGGCAGGGCACACCATGCTCTGAATGCACACAGCAAACAAAATCCGCAACAGAAAAAAAGGCAAAAAAACTGCAAATCAACCCACAAACCAAAACAGTTCTGAGGACATATTAACTATTCGAACTTTTCCCAGAACTTCAGAGAGCTTGATTCCTTTCCACAGACTGTCAGAAAACAATGGGGTTTTTTTTGCCCAAATTAGAAAAATCTAACCAGTGTCTCAGTTTCTTCCCAAGTGACTGTTTAAATTATCCCAATGTGTCACATGCATCTGATTTAGACTCTTCCTTGCACTTGTGTCTCCAGAAGTAGAAAGGACAGATAAAAGGACATTTTCAAAAAATCCAGTGCAGTCTGGGTTGAAAGCCTGGGTGAAGTCTGCCATTGGACTCCCAAGATCAGGGAGGCTTGGCCACCATGAGGGGCTCCATTTCCCTCTGCAGACTCCTCATCTGTGTTACCAAACACTCCCAGCTCATAGATCTGACCTCCTTATTCCTCATCACACGAACTTTCCACAGGGTGCCTGGTCTTGGAGATCTGTGCTAGTTGCCTACAACACTCCCAGACTTGCTGGCTGTGCTGCAGCCATTCCTGAAGCTGTGGGCAGCCTTAACAGATGGTTTTTCCCTTGGTGGCTATTACTTTGGTTCTCAGAGCTAGTGCACGCACAGCAAAATGGTTCTTTGGTATTACCATGAATCCCTGCCCAGAGCTGTGCCCATACTCATCACAAACAGAGCTTTAAAAACAATGGAAAACCATAGCCTGCAGAATATCCTCCTCTCTGTCCTGTTTGTGCTGCACAGGAAGGGACCACAGGACACTTCTTTACCTGCTGCCATGTCTCTCCTTGCAAACAGCTGGACACATGCTCTGCTGTAGGGCGAGGGAGGAGAAAACAAGGCATGCTGCTCCCGGGAAGCCATGCCTGCTGACCTCACTTCAGCTGCAAGCAGATGTGCGCACTGGCAGCACCTGGGCATAGTGGTTGAGAGCACTAGCCAAGCTCACAGCAGAGGAAGGGAGAAGGGGAGAACTGGGTTAGAAGCATGCATCCAGAACCTTGCAGGGGTATCCATGCTGGATTATGGAAGGCTGAGACAGGAAACAGATCCACTGCACATGTAGGGTTTTTAGCTAGCTCCCTTTAGCATGTCATCAATATATAGAGGTACGTGTGTGTGTGCTTTTTTTGAGATCCCTTTATACACATTTCCAGATCCCATCTGATAAAGAGGTTCTCAGGATTGAAGGGAATCAGACCTACCACCAACCACATTTGAAATTAGGAGCTGTTATTACAAAGTAGCCTGATGTTGTGCTTAAGAACCTTGCCCATGTTGCTGCTGTGTGGTTTTCTATGGGCAGTCCAAAATAAAGCATGAAGACTGTCTTCCTCTCCAGAGGACACCCAGTTTGAGTGTTAGGCACAAAAGGACAGACAGACAGGGCCAGAAGACCACACACAACAAGGAGACAACATTGATTAGCATGGCAAACATTGTTGTGTTATCCTTGCAGCTTAGCTTGGGAGGCATCTCAGCAAAAGGGAGTGCTTGGGAGGTCTGAGAAGAACAATGTGGCAGTTATGCAGATGTTAATCATTGCAGACAGGACAAATGTTCTTATCTGACCAGCCTCAGTCTTAATAATCTTTAAAAATACTGCTGCAGTGAAGTTTGCAGGGGTCCTGAGAGGCTGCTATGGTTCCCAAGGTACTCCACGAGGTGAATGTTAGGGCATGAGCAGGCTCTGAGAGGTCTTCAAAAGGGAAGCCAGGCAACTTATATTTAGTTTTATAAAGAGATGGGAGCCCACAGAGGAAGGTGAAAAGAAGGGTAGACTATTCACAGTGACAGTAACGTGTGTGTTCTTTCAAGAAGGCTAGCAAAAGGAGCTCTCTTTTCCACAAGCATCTGTGGTGTCCGTGATCATGTTTTCCATAGCACTTGCTAAAAAGGGCATTGCAGCAGAATACCCTCAGTCTTTTCCAGTATCAGCAACAAAGCAGGAGAACGTGAAGACAGTCATTATAAAAAGTACCTCTTTTACCTGCTGGCCTGTTTACCCTAGGAGGGACACTTTTAGGTGAGAAAAACAGGCACCAAAAGGTTAGAGAGGGAAACTCCTCTGACGCTGAACTGGCACAATCCATCTGTCCATGGCTACATTAACTCATGTGGTGAGCCTGTGTTCCAGTTTCCTCATGTCATGCCCAAGGTCTTCACAAATAATTTTTCTCCAGGTGGACTGTTTCATTAAGATTTAGAGGCAGCTTGTATTTGGCATTTTCCTTGGTTCCTTACTTTATAGACTGTATTTTTAGGGATTGGGCCTCCCAGCTCTGTCACCTTCTCCGATTCAAATCATGTTTGTACTTTGGCTGTAAAATACACTTCCAATAAGGAATTTGAAGAATGCCTTTTCATCTGGGAAATGGATTTATTTTGCCAGTTCATGTCTATGCAATCTTAAATGTCAAGACTTTCAGAAGTGGGAGAAAACATCCTTCTTCAGCACAGGAGTTTCTTCAGTATTCACGTTTCACAGTCTTGGCTTCCAAAGGAGCCTAAGGGGATTGGATGCTCCAACTCCCACCTTCTTACCATACCACAAATTCTCCCAGAATGAAAGAAATATTATATGGTTGCAGTCCTAATTTAGATAGTATCTGACCCACTGTACACTATTCAGATAGGAGGAAACACAACTGCAAATTTAATTTCTTAATATTTTTTTATCTCTTTTCTAGGACTCTACACCAATCATATTTATTGATCAAAACCTGGAATTTCTCCTGTTCTTAGACCCAGTAGCTTTCCTCAGTACTAAAATACAAGTCTCACTTATCTCTCTGTGTGCTTTATTTCGAAGCCTAATAAATTATTGCAGTCTTAACCATACCTTCTCAAATTATCAGAGTTGCATATGTGCTGTGGATTTAAGTCACTGTTTTGGAAGGTGCTTGAGAGAAGTCATGAGGTGCAGCAGACTGACATACCATGATGATGCCTGTCCTGCCACTGTCTCCTGTTAGGTTGCTTTAACTACCCTGCCTGGATGAAGACATTTTCTCTTTCTCCCAGCAATGAGCTATTAACTTCATTGGTTGTTGGCTAGCCCAGGGTCCTTCTTGGAAATTATGTCTCTTGCACAGTGTAATGCTCTGTCTTGCTTTGATTTTAATGAAATTCACTTTAATGTTAGTCAGAAGTCTTTGCTTTTCTTTAGTACTTTTTAATTAGGTGATAACTCTATGGACTTTGAACCAACATATTTTCCTTGTGATTAATTACATTTCATCAGATCGTGTCTCCTTTTTTTTTCTGTGAGGAAAAGAATTAAAATAAAAAATCAAGGAAGTTAGACAAATGAAATTTTGATTCTCCATCTTTCATGTGATACAACTGGATGTTAAAGGAAGTAATTCTTTGGTAACTGTGATACTGGCTGCTTTTAAATCCCCTCATCTACTTTTACATTATGTTCTCAGTTCTTTATGTGCAGACCTGCTTGGATTTCAGCTGCTTCACTACTGAAGAAGGCACCACTCAATTTGAAGACAGATACTGTTTGGCCTAGTTCAGGAGATACAAAAAACCTTGGCTGTACTTACGATTGTAGATTGTCAAGAAATAGTCCATTTCCTGAAAATGGGTATTATTGCCTGGCAGGAAAAAGGAGTTACAGTATCAGATGAGTATTATTATCAGTAGTCTGATGAGACTAGAGATTCTGAAAATGTACCCCATCATGTTGGGATGAAAATTCACACTGTGAATTTCCTGCAGGTGGTTCAAGGAAAGATGTTTGGTGCACACTACCTCCTCTGTACCTGGCACTTCCAGGGAAAGCACTGTGATGCAGATCACTGACATTAGATGCCTAAGGAAGATGATAGACATACCCCACTTAGTAAGAGGTAACATCTACTTCCAAAGTGTGCAGGACAGGAAGTGGCTAAGGAAAAAAATCCATCAATCCAGAACTGAAGTGATTTGGGCCAGGCCAAACAAGAGGTGGTGAGAGGGGCAGACACACAAAGTTGGTACCCACCAGCCAAATAAGGATTTTATTCAAGCATCACAGCAAACATTTGGTAAGTGATATCTGAGGCCTGACATGCAGTTTACTCTAAATTACCTTTTAGTTGTCCTGGTCAGATTACACTGTTAACTCCCATTATGGCTTTTGCAGACAAATCCAGATGTATCCTGCTACCATCTATGCTTACATATTCTTCTCAGGAAGAACAATTGTATTTGAATAGGTTGTCCAGACCCAGTTTAACGAGGAGCTCCACCAAATTAAAATTACACTAATTTGAGAGGCATGCACAAAGCGTTTAGAAAAGTTTGTTTCAAAGTGAGGATCATGTCAGCTCGCAGTCCAGTATTGTATGACAGCCAACATTCGTGTGACTTCTATAGCCAAATTCTTGTTTATTATCAGGAGCTTACAGCATTTTTTTGCAGAAGTGAGGGACGTTGACACTGGAGGTCTTGCCATTTGCTTGGTGCATCTGCCAAAAGTAGACATTTTCTGGTGTTTCCGATCTACAATGAAGTCTTTGCTGCACCAAATCAGAATGTATAGTTCAAGGCAAAAGGAAATGTATGCTCATGTAATACGAATGCTAGCATAAACAGGCCTTGTGAGTTCACTCAGCAATTCCTGTATCACATCTGCATCTTCTAATGAAATGAAAAAATTACTATTAGAAACATAATATGCTGTCATGTCATGTGTCATCCCTCTTCCAGTGGCTAACTGCTTCCCTTTAAGAACTTATATCTAATGTGAGTTTTTTCAGTTTACAGACTTTGGAGCGGGTCAGGTGGAACAGACTAAGAAGCCCCCACATAGCAGAAATCCTGGAGATGCTAACAAATTTTAATTGAAACACTTCTCCACTTTTCTTCATCTTAATAATTTGATTTATTTCCATTGTTGCTCTTGTACAAAAAAGAAAAAAAAAAAGTCGGTAACAGATTTTCTCTTCTTCCAGTCAATAGAGCCTATTCTCAGTAGATATAAATCTAACTGGAAAATGAAAGTCATCATCCTTTGAAAGCTCAAAAATTCATAGTGTACAGAAATCCTTGTTGACTTCATAGTAAGCCTAGCCATATTCAGAGCATGCCGGTTTCTCACACTGAAATTGCACTCCAGCTAGTGGTCCACAGAGGAGGCTATTTGCAACCTCCACTTCAAACAGACAGGGGACAGTGTGTTCACACGGACAGAAGCCAGAAATTTTTAGCTGAACATCTTAGAGCCATCATCTAATACCAAGATTTAAAGTGACAAGTAGTAAGAATAATGATGACATTATTCTCTGCTTGTAGGGCCAATTATTGCCTCTAATTCATGATGTTCTAGTCACAGGTGAGGCAGCTTTTCCGTTACAGCTTCTTCTCTATGTCTGTGTCACTCGAGGCTGACATTTCTCATAGTAGCTGTCAGACCAGTCATAATAGGATTTTATGATTAATGAGATTCACTTTTTGCTGTTTCCGAGGTGCTTTAAAACCCACAGATACAGTTTACCAGATGGAAAAATGGGACAGTTAAGGCTTCTGATAGCAAGTTCTACTGATGCTCAGCTGTACACAGGTGATTTTTTGACACAATGACCAGAGTTTTTGATACAGCAGCAAAACATTAATGTCTTCTCTGATTTGCAGCCCTGCCCACACATTTCTCTTCAAGTAAGCCTGGTTGAAATGCAAAGAGAAACTTCTGTGATTTTTGCCTTGCATTGAAGGGAAGGTTACAGAAGTGGATACTCTGACAGCTTTTGTTCCCTCCAGTTATTTTTTAAATCATTTTTGGACAATATTAGATTTGGTTTTGCAGTTATCTGTTATTATTTGTGTTACAGCGACTTTCAGGGTCTCCAACTAGTACCAGGGCCCTGTTGTGCTTTGTATGTACGTAATGCAGGGATTTTGAAGGTGTGGAGAAGAAGCAGGAATGCTTAAGCAGACAGGGATGCTCTAGGCTGGAAAAGAGTTGACTGACAGGAATAGGATAGAGATCTATCCTGAGAGGAATGGAGAAAGTAAATAAGGAAATTACTGTTTCTCACAGTAAAAGAAATAGGGGACCCCAAATGGGACCAAAAGGTAACATGTTCAAAAACAAAGGAAAGGACATGGCTCTTCACATAATATGTAGGTGATCCGTGGGCCTCCTTGCTCCAAAATGTTATGGGGCTGATTCTGCATGGATTCAAAAGGAGACAGGACAAATTAATGGAAGAGAATTTGTCCTGTCCCACCTACAGGGTAGTTAATACATAGAAAAATGCTTGTGGCTTATGAAGTTTCCATGGCCACAAAACTTTTAATGTCTGTGATAATATTCTGTGGTAGTATCATTGCAGGTCTGTCCTGACCTTACATGCATTCTTAGGTATCTGGTTTTGTGTGTTGCTGAGATTCAGGTCTAAATGGGCCTTTAGTGTGATCCAGTGTGACTGTTCTTATGTGTTTTATATCACAGTCTTTGAATTGTTTTGTTCAAGAAAGAGACATGACCATTGGGGAGGAAACCCATACGGAAGTGGTTGTTGATCTCAGCCTAGGTCTGGCAGCATTCAGGGCATGTCTGCTTCTCATAGCAGAATTACAGAATACCTAAAAGAATTTTGACAATTAAAGGTGCTGGAAAACTCATTATTTCCTCACATGTAGGCAGACCAGGATAACTCAATTGCATGGATCAAGAAATATCTGGAAATGGGGAGTGCAATCTTTGGACGTGTCTGTTTCATAATGGGAAAAAAAATCTCTTGGTGAATCTCAGCTTCCCCTGAATAGCTGAGCCAGTCTCCAGGCTGGTTCAAGAAAGCCCTATGGACTTAGTAAGTTATTGGTATCTATATTGTGATGGCTAAGGCTGTCATTGATCTGCAGATTTCTGTGACACCAGCAATTTAGATGGCCAAGCCTTAATTCAAGGGTGTTACTGAGTCTGATGGCCCTAAGCAGCCTGCTGACTGGAAATATTTTAAGGTGGATGAAAACCTGCTATTCTCCAGTAGCTCTGAAGGGTTGAGAGCCTGTGCATTAAATACGATGGTTACATTGTGAAGTCCAGGAAATAATCTACACCAAAACTGTGAAGTCCAGTGTGCTTATATCCATGTGATAAAGCATAGTCCTGTAGGTTTTATATAGAATGTGTGCTGGCAATGAAAAGGGAAGGAAGATCCATAGATGCATTGACAGATATTCTCTGTATTCTCTATATTCCAGAAGCTAATGTTTTTTTGCCAGCTGTAGCATTTTCTGACTGTACCGAATACTTCTTCTGTTAAGAAACTGAGTGTAACACTGTATTGGTAAGTGGATTGGGAGCTGTTTGAGGAGTCAGGGATCTGCAGAGGGCTGCTCTGCAATTCACTGATAGATAAAGCTTTCTGGAAAGGCTAAAATAGACTAGTACTCTAGCAAAGAGTTAAGTTGAGGTTTAGGGGCAATTGATGAATGACAGACACAAGTAGGTATGATCACTTTCTCCTGCACCCGAAAACTGGATGTGACCCAAAGGGAAAGCTGAGAGAGAGAACATATTTCAAGGAAGGATTTTGCTAAATGCAGAGACTCTCTTATCTGTACTCACCTTTGGAGTGAGTATCTCCATTAATCCACCCCTATCCAAAAAAACACTTCATGAGGTCTTCACTGAGAACAAACACAAGCCCCATTGCCAGCAACATCCGCTCACACACTCTGTTGAATAAGGAATCTTGAGATCATGTATTCAAATTTTTGCTTAAGAGTTTGGGAGAATCAGCTTGCAAAGTCATGTTAGCATGTTGCAGAAAAGAGCCAGAGTCTGCAATTAGCCAAGGGAGAAAGAAAGATTTCCAGTAAAATTTCTTTCCGTTAGGTAGGCAAATCCCAGCTGCCTTATCCTGGTAATCTTTGCCAGACGGCAGCGAAGAATGATTGTCTACTTATATAAACATATTTTCAGGAGGGGTCGGAGTAAGTTTTCCAAATTATGCTAACTCCTGAAAATCTCTTCCACTAAGCTTTCTCTCATAACAGCTCTTCATTGCTGCATTTTTACCTCTTTGCTGTACTTCAGTGTTTATCTTTAAGGTCCCCAGAAATTTGGCTTCCAGATGCTTAAGCCTTAAACAAGGATCACAGTCCTAGACACTACAAAGCTCTAATTTGTATTATTCAGTTTTGTGTTGTAACATCACCTAACTGTCAAGGACTCAACTTTTATTTTGCTTGTGTTATTAAGCTTACTAGAGGGAAGAGAAAGGGAAAGAAAAGGGAAGTGGTTTTCTGAAGAACATGGAAGTGGTTTTCTGAAGAACTTAGCTTACATTTAGGAACCTCAGGGACATAGTCTGATTTGCAAGGTTATGTATTAACAAGATGTTTTCCTTTTTAGGTATTGCTTTCCATAAAAACCTGTGGTTTTCTGGTCACTTTAAAATTTTTTATGTCTACGTTGGTGCTCAAAGGCAAGGTCCCACCCTCTCCCCACCCTAGCTTTCCAGTTCCCACTCCCTTGCTTGTACTGGCATAAACATTCGTGCAACTGAACAGTCAGCCAGGTCTAAGAACATATCAGCTGAAAAAGATCCTTAAAAAATACTTTAAAACTGTCAGATTTGAGCTGTTGTAAAATTGCATATATTCTTCAGCTAGTACAAAGAAAGCATAACTGAATTGCAACGGGCCGCAGTATGAGATGGGTCTACCTCACTAATAAGGATTTCCATGAGGTTGAAGTGACTGTGTAACAACCTTTTGAGCAGGGGCTGCTGTGAAGAAGCAGCAAAAATTTTATTTAACAAGCTAAATAACCTGCTTGAGATGCTCTTTTCCTGCCCCTTCCTTCAGCACAGGAAAGATTGTTCAGGGCAGTAGAAACTCTTGCCAGGACTGTTTTCAGCCATGAGTCTTGTTCCAGTTGAGCTCATACACTTCACCCCTGTGGCAGCAGAGAGCACCTATGTCTTCATCCTGCATTTGCAGGGTGAGTCTTCTGTCTGTGATAGTACCTTTTCCTAGTGCTCCTGAGGGAATAGTCGATCTGGTGAATTAAAGGTGCTCTGCCTCTCCTTATCTTGCCCCAAAGAGACCGGTAGTTCCCAGAAGAGCCTGCATGATTAACAGCGGGGGGCGGGGGGGGGTGGTGGTGGGATGGGGTGTGGAGGCGGGGGGGACACACGCTGCTAGCAGTTTGCTGTTGGGCTGTTAAGTTGTAACCACAGCATGCAGACCTTCAGATTATTGCAGGGAATTGGCATAACTGCCCAAGAGATTTGCTGTCTTGCCTCTATTATTCCTGGAGCAAAGCATTCGTGCATGGACTGACACTGAAACTGGGCCAAACTCTGTTCTTGTTCCCATAGTTATTCCCATGGGACCTGACTGTTTTCTTGGCTGCACATGCTGCACAGACTAAGACGTTTGCATCAGGGCCTTCTTTCGTACTAGCAGGGCTGAGGTGGCACCAAAGGACCAGGTTGCATTCTTGAACCCTGTTCTCTGGCTCCAGACAGCTTGTGGCACACCGTGAGGAGAATAAGAGGAGGGTAAGAGGGAGCATCCTGCTGTCCATACCAATGCATGCAGACTCAAAGAGCAGGGAAGAGATGACTGACAAACCCAGTGAACTTCGAAGTTGTAATGCTTTTTATTTTCTGGAAAATGAAATGGAGCTATTTTGCATTCTCCGCCAAGTTTTATATCTCTTTTGGTAACCACCAGAAAGATGTTTCCTTTAGCGCTATTAACAGAATGATAGGTTTTACTAACAGATGAACAGGTGGGATTCTTCTCGTGGTTGTTGTTCACCAAAAGACACTTTACTGCCCTGCAAAAATAGGTGCAGTGCCCAGCACTGTCCACAGGGAGGGGAACAAATCCTAGCTCCTAGCATGAACTGGGATTTTTGCAGACAGAAGGCGGCTCACCCACACCAGAACAGAGCAAAAAAGGATCTGATTACATTTTGCCAAACAGACCAAATGTCCTGGCCAAGACTGCAGGATGAATTTAAATTTTGTTTAGAGGCAATTGTAAGAGTCTGAATCTGAAGAAAAAGCAAGACATCTCCTACAAAGAGTATTGAGGGTGAAAGCATGGTCATGTAACCTGTTCTGGTACTTCTTGTCGTAAGAGGTGATCTCTTGGCAGAGACATAGTTCCTGAGCACACCCAAGTGTCTACACTATGTTTCTCCATCATATAGTTTCTTCACGATGGACAAACAGGGCAGATGCACTAGCCCACCACAGCCTGAGTTCTCCAAAAAGCAGAGCCATGTAAGCATGGGACCATGGGGTAGCTTTGTACTGTGCTCTGTTCACAGGCTAAAGATCCCCAGCATACGCCTACCCCTGCTTTAAGGGATTAGAGAAAAAGCACAAAAGAAAGTTGGCCCTGTAATCACGTCACTTAGCAAGGAAGTCCAGTTCAAGGGCAGTGAACCTGCATGTTTATTCTTGACCGCAGCATTGAGTCTGTTTACAGCAGATTTTTATGAAGACTGGTGTGATCATACCTCCTGGCTACTTTTTCGATTGTCCAAAATCTGATAATATTTTTAGACTGTTTTAAGTTCAGACCTGTCTGTGTTTCAAAATGGCAACACTCCCACACTTGTCATTCAAGCCTGTGGCACAAGGTAATAATAATCATAGAATCATTTAGGTTGGAAAAGACCTTTAAGATCATCCAGTCCAACCATTAACCTAACATTACCAAGTCCATCACTAAACCAATTAAGGGTAGAGTAGCAATTTCATGTTTTCTGGCTTGGTAGCTGGATTATTTATAATAAAAGTAAAAACTAGAAATCATTAAGATTGGAAAGGATCTCTAAGATCATAATTCCAATCATCAACCCAACACCACCATGCCCACTAAAGCATGTCCCAAAGTGCCACGTCTACCCGTTTCTTGAACACTTCCAGGGATGGTGACTCCACCACCTCTCTGGGCAGCCTGCTCCAATGCTTGACTACCTTTTCTGTAAAGAAATTTTTCCTAATATCCAATCTAAACCTCCCCTGACACAGCTTGAGCCCATTTCCTCTCGTCCTACCTCTAGCTACTTGGTAGAAGAGGCCAACACCCACCTCACTACAGCCTCCTTTCAGGTAGTTGTAGAGAGCGATAAGGTCTCCCCTCAGCCTCCTCTTCTCTGGGCTAAACAACCCCAGTTCCCTCAGCCATTCCTCATAAGACTTGTGCTCCAGACCCTTCACCAGCTTTGTTGCCCTTCTCTGGACATGCTCCAGCACCTCAATGTCTTTCTTGTATTGAGGGGCCCAAAACTGGACACAGTATTCCAGGTGTGGCCTCACCAGTGCCAAGTACAGGGGGACGATCACCTCCCTGCTCCTGCTGGCCACACCATTCCTGATACAAGCCAGGATGCTGTTGGCCTTCTTGGCCACCTGGGCACACTGCTGGCTCATGTTCAACCAGCTGTCAACCACCACCCCCAGGTCCTTTTCGGCCAGGCAGCTTTCCAGCCACTCTTCCCCAAGCCTGTAGCGTTGCATGAGGTTGTTGTGACTGAAGTGCAGGACCCGGCACTTGGCCTTGTTGAACCTCATACAGTTGGCTTCGGCCCATCGGTCCAGCCTGTCCTGGTCCCTCTGCAGGGCCATCCCACCTTTGAGCAGATCAACACTCCCACCAACTTGGTGTCATCTGCAAACTTACTGAGGGTGCACTCAATCCCCTCATCCAGATCATTGATAGATATTAAACAAGACTGGCCCCAAAATGGAGCCCTGGGGAACACCGCTTGTGACCGGCCACCAACTGGAGTTAACTCCATTCACCACCACTCTCTGGGCTCGGCTACCCAACCATTTTTTTCCCAGTGAAGAGTATGCCCGTCCAAGCCATGGTAGGGGACTGTGTAGGTAGGAAGGAGGCTGATGTGAAATGACTTTCTGTATCTTATCCTGGTTGCCACAGGGGCAGGCAAGACACTGTATCTTTGCAGGGTGTTTGTGTGCCCCTGCTGTCTTCCTTGATCCTGTGTAGTTATAGGCCCTCAGCTATAGCTTCAGGCTGGCCTCCCTCTCCTCCTACTCAGACATGCATCGACATGTGGTTGCTTTATTTAAAGGCATGTGCTGAGCATGTGAGAGATTGCCTTCTGGCCCAAGCTGAAACTGTGAATACAACAGGTCATAGCTCCATGGCTTGGTGGCTTTGGCAGGTTTTGGATGATACTTTTGATTTATGCTGAGGGCAGGTAAGCTAAGGTCACTGCTTCTCAGAGTAAAGGCTCTGTCTTGCCTGTGAGGCCAGTCAGAGACAAATTGGAGCACAGACGAATGCTCGGTCTCACCTGTGTAGCACTTATACCTGCCTGAAACAAGGCAAAGACATCACAAATCAGCGTCACAAATCAGCTCTAGCCTGGGAAGTGCAGGAGAGGTTGATCTGCACCTGGGGAATCAGGTGAAGCTGGTAGTTCTCTGCCCTTACTACTCAATGCTATGTAAGTTGTACTTTTTCCCTACCTTTTGGCTCAGAAGACAAGATCATTTATCATGTACAAGACATGGCTTGTGCAGAAGGAAGAGTGATTTCTTTACTTGTTGGATGTGACACCTTTGTGGATGCTATTGTGACAGTCATATGTGAGTTCTGAAATCCCTTTTGTTTTGTGAGTCAGTACAAACTAATGAAGTGAAGTTTGTTTTGTTGATGCTGGGGGTTATTCTTCAAACCCCTGGATGTTGTTATGCTACAGACATCAAATTACAGCTTTGCAGCCAGTCACCTTGCTCTAGCATTAGACAGACTCTTTCATTCTTTGAAATTATTTCATCCTTTTTTACAGACTTCCTGTTGATTGCCATTAAAAGATAAAATATGTGGCTCCAAGGTTTTTTGACACTGCTTGATGCTGGCTGAGAAGATCAATGCTGGTTAGCACAAAGTTAAATAGTTCTATTTTTTAATTTTGAACAAAGATTGGAAAGGGGATCTGCTGCCCAAACTCCAGACCACTAAAAGCTACGGCTCTGGTTGTCTCCAGGTGGCAAACCACTCTGTTCTCAGAGAAGTGGGATGAATACCTCCCTTGCACTGACATCGTGCCATCTTGTCTGAGATGATGAGTTCAGAGAGAGCCTTGACTCAGCTTAGTCTAGATCCTAATTTTCAGATGTTTGAAGTTAGGTAACATGAATCCCAGCACAGTGCTCAGGGATGCTGGCCAATCTGACTCCAGTCTAGTATAAAGAAACTTCTCCCAACAGTGTTACTGGACCAACAGTGGCAATGGAGAAATCCGATTTAGAGCATGTAAACTGATTATACTGACCTTTGAAGCTCTTATATCATTCTCACTATAGCACTGCAATGTTCCATGAGAAGATGTATTTCAAGAATGAAAAAGGCCAGATTCTAGCTTTAAAAAAAGGGCCTGTACTGTTGCTAGTTAGAAGCATTAAAAAACTTTAGTAGAATTGAAAACAAAAGTGGGAAAATCTGATGTCCATGGCCACTGTAGTAAAATAATGAAACTTTTCTTTGAAGACTCTTCTTATATCCTGAGTGGGAAAAGTGTCAGCTGAAAGCATTACCTGCAAAATCAACCTGTTTTGTTGAGGTGAAATGGATCCCTAGTATATGCTGTGAAACTGCAGTGGGAGTTTTCCTAGAACATATTTTGCTCAGCTTTCACATGAAAGTGTGACATACCTTTTCTTCATGATCTTCCCCTAATACATGCAGAGTGATACTTGTTCAGATTTGTTTAGGTCATGCTTGTTTTCCTGGGTTTCTTTTAGAGGAGTTTTGGCTTTGAGTGGGAGAAACTTCCGAGACATAACGATGTGTGTGACTGATAATGCAACTGATTAAGCACTGGGTGATGGGCAAAACCCAAATGACTTCTGGCTGGTCTGTTGTGCAGAGTTTAAATTGGGGAGGGCGCTCGTGACACTGCAAGCACCTGGAGCTCTTTGTAAGTAAACATGTGTGATTCAGGCACAACCTGGGACTGCCTGAGCTTGTAGTGGAGAAGTCACTTGCTACAGGGAGAGACAGAGTTGAAAGTAATAACAGGCTATGCTCTCCTGAAAGCGCATAGGAGAGAAAGAATAATACTGGGTTTTTTTTGTGCAGGTAGCAATTCAGAGAATGAAGGCTGTAATTCTGCTTCTTTGCAACCTGAGAACCTTTTCTCTGCCAGTATGTTCAGTCCCACTTTTTGTTTGGCAGGGTTTACATGCTAACTTAGCTGAACTGACAAAGAAAAACTTGAGATTAACTGTATTTTCATTTTTGCTTTTTAAATGTCCCCAAGACTGAGCTGCAACAAATCCTGGAGTTTTGTCCCAGAGACAGTGGTTGGATCCCCAGTAGTGTGCAGGTTTAAAAACAGTACCTGAGTGATCTAGACCTAGGTAGAGATCTCCTGCTTTGGGTAGAAAGTAATTTTGTTATTTCATAATGTGTTGGAGAGTTAGTAAGTGGGGAATGCTGTGCTGAAATGAACACAGCTGAGGGCTGTGCTGTAGATACACATTCTTCACTCTCTCATTAGTAAAAGGCATGGCTAGGCAGCTGTGCTGCCCAGTGTTCCCTGCTGTCTTGTGAGTAAGACTAATTTACTACAATTTCATGGACTGGTAGTACAAGGCAAGACTTCAGGGATCATCTAGGTGCCATCTCAGCAAGACAATCCTGTGGAAGATGGTACTTTTGAGGGTGATCTTAAATACATGAACATACAGCTGTACTTCTGTAGTAAGCCAAGTCTTGTTCTTGAATGACAGCAAATATTTAGCTAATCTGCTTGCTGGAAGATGTAATTACTCAGCTGCAGGTTAGTGGAGTTAAATCGAGCCATATTCTGTTACGCGGAGATCTGTTTCTGTCCATGGGTAAGGCACACGGGAGGAGTCCCTCCTGTAAGCAACAGCAAAACTTCAGCCAGGTGATATAAAAAACATTGTCTTCTCAAACAAAGCCTATAATTTAATTTATCAGACAAAGATTTCTGTCATATTCCTTCTATAAGTTATGTTACAGTGAGGTGCAATCAATCAGTATTAATTTTCATTTCCAAGATAAAAATCTTGCATGGTATTATCTATACTCTTGAGAATATTTGAAAAGTAACTCGTGAAGATTCCACTTTGGCTAATTGCCAAAGGCAGCTCATTTAATGAAAAAAAAAAAGGGGGGATGGGAGGGCAGGGGAAGTGAAGAAGTACAATTTCGGTAGTGTCTAAGATGTCTGATAGGTTTCCCTGTCCTAGGTTTCAAAATAGTCTGGTATTGCTACAGCTTCTGTGGTAAATTTACAAAAAAAAAAAAAAAAAAAAAAAAAAAAAGTGGACAAAAACTTCAATGAATTAAAATTCTACTTTTTCCCTCAAACACTGCAAACCCAAAGACTATTTCTGAGTGAGAAACAGAAAGTTTGAAATATTTTACTTGCTGCACCATGATGCTCAAGAACTCACCTAAAATACCTGCACTAGCTGAAGGTAAATCTCCATGTTCCAGTCCTGCAAATGCTTATGCACAGCTTAGATTTACATTCATGGTATGTTTTACAGGGGTTAGCACTAAAGAGGGATGTAAGTGCTTGCATGGCCTTTGACAGGAGTGTGAGGAAACAGGGCTGTTTGCAGTCTGGCTACCATGTTTCTGTCTCCAGCAGGACTGTGAAATATTACAGCAGTCTCCATTTAAATACTTTGATTCATTGCTCTGCTGTGTGGAGAAAATGCCTGTAACTTGGAAGCTGAAATTACACTCAGATAGGAGCTGTCTTTGGGTTTTAACAGAAATGTCATAAAAAAGCTGCTGTAATGGTACGCAGGAGCAGAATTCCAATTGAAAGGAAAACTTGATTGTCTAAAAATATCAAGCTGTTTAAAATGGTTTGTGTTGTTTTTTCTTTTCCATTTATGAGGAACATATAAAGCAATGGGGTTTGAAAATGCCTGCTTTCACATTCCAGATTGTGCAGCTGCTGCAGATGTATGGTGCTTTGCTTAATATTGCCCAGCAGACTCAGGTACCATGCACACGCTATTTTACTCTGAGATGTAATCTGGGATTGTGGGACCCCTTTATCAACTGTAGGTTGGGAGCAGGAACCAACAGCTCACCATGCGCAAGAGAGAATAATCATGTCTTGAAGTCCACTAAATCCTTCTGCACTCCTGAGGTTTTGGTTACCCTCACATGAGCAGACTGTGTATTCCTCCCACAAGTGTAGCACATCCTTCTAAACCCGGTAAACTCTGCTTCAGTTTCCCACTTGCCAGCCAAGAAGTTTTTGCCTTGCAAACGGTGGCTTATTGTGCAAAGGTCTGGAGTGAACACTTGCAATGCTGGATTAGGTGTGGGTTCAGATCTTACTTCCATGCAAACCCAAAGTAGACCTACTTGGTAAGTAGGGGTTTGTAACAATTATTGTTATTAATTATGATTGTAAGAACTATAAATCATTACTCTGGATTATAATAATATAATACTAATATATTAATACATTAGTTTCCCAAAGCTAGGTACTGTGGCACCATCTGAATGTCATCTTCTCCAGGAAAGAGATCTATTTCACAGCAGTGAATGGCAAAAGCAGGGCATAGCTCCTGACCTGAACATCTGTACAGATCAAGGCATGAGAAATCCCTTGATAAGCCCACTTTACAGTAAGAAGCAGAATAGAGCTGGCCAGGAATCGAAATCTATAATACAAAAAAAACCAATCCAACAATTCCAGCTGTTTCTCATGAGTTGTTTTTTAATTTGGTTTCAAAATAAGAAAAAAAAGTCTCTGAATGAAGGCTAGGTCAAAACTAGGTATGTTTGCATGGACTGGGGAGAAGTGAGTAGGGTGGACATAAAAAAAAATCATGGATGTAAGGAAAACTGGTCAAATCTAAAGCTGGAGACTAGAAAGATTTTGTAATCCAATCAAAAATCATACATGAAATCTACATAAGATCCAAGAAACTCCATTTAGTTCTTTTGTGTCTCAATTTATAGCCCTAGTCCTGGGGCTTTTCTTTTTGAGTCTTTCCTCTTTTTGAGTCAATGACTAGATTTTTTTAATTCAAATTATTGGTGACTTTAAACGAGCAGAAGGCCTACTTAGTTTCTGTGTTTATTACGAGAGAACAAGCATAGAGGGCACCAGGTGTATTTTAGGAAGAAAGTGTACAACTTAAAAATCAAAAGCCCTTCCATTTCCCCCACAGGATTATAGAAAATAGTGAACAAATATGAAACATAAATTTTTTCATCAACAAAATGTTTTTGTTGTCACAGCAGCAGGTAAGCTATGGATGTGGCTTGCCCTCTGCCTTGCTGCTTCCAGATGAGACAATGTTGCTGCTGCAGAGCAGCATCAACAGATGAATCAGGTGGGGACAGAGAAAACATCCAAAGGAGTACATTATTTAAGATCTGATTGCAGTGTCTCCTGAAGGAGTGGTGTGGAAGCAGTGGGACAGGATGTTCCCTAGGGCTTCTCACCTTCATTTAATATGCACTCAGAAGTGGAAATTAAGATAAGCATGTTAAGCTACTCATTTGCGATATGATTTAGTTGCCTACATGTAGGTGACAGAGCATTTTTGTCTATTCCTTCAGCTGCCACTTCAGACATCCACATCTCCCACAGGTTTGTGTTCCCTCTTCAATCGTAGTTGAATATCTTGAACGGGCTATGCTATCAGATTATTAGCTCTGTATCTGGACAACAGTTTTAGTGAGGAAGACACAGTACTTAAACCTTTTGAGTCATAAATTTTCAATACAGCTGCTCAAATTCAAGTGTTTGAAAACTTCCAGCTAGCTTTATTTGCTTATTCAGGACTTTATTCTGTGCCCTGAAGCTCTGAGGATAACTGACTTGCTTCACCCAGCAAAGAGTCCTGCCTATACATTATGAAAGTGATACTGTCCCTTGTCAGGATGTGAAGCGTCTTACTTTCAGCTGTGTCCTGAGCTGTCCCTCATATGTTTTATCTAATACAGAGTGCTCCCAAAGGAAGAAGAACTTGTGTTAAGGGAGCTATCTTAGAGTCACCATGTCTTTACTGATCTCTGCACGTTGCAGATCTTCTAGCTTTCAACTTTTTCACATTCGTGCATTGCAGCCAGGTGTAAACCTCATAAGTTCCTTTCTCCTACTTCTTAATTTTAATTTTTACTTTTTCCTTGTTGTTCTTTCACTTTTTTATTACAAAGCATTCAGTTAATAAAGGAGAAATGGGTTGTGTTCATGGGTATGATTAGCATGAAGTGAATCAAGATTGTGTTATGCAAAGAAGTGATGGCAGCTAGCTTGTTATCTTTAAAGCAGTGGACCTCTGCAGCCTGGCCTGGGAAGGTGTGCTAGCATTACTTTTTCATCCTCAGCAGTGGCACAAAGAGAGTACAAAACTGTTGGCTTTCCCTTATGGATCTTTAGTACCATGTGAAAGGTAGCTCAAAGGTAGCACACAGTCATTCATGCCTATGCAATATGCTTCTAAATATTAGAAACTTTCTTTATTCCCTTCACACAGCTCAGTGCTACTGCAGGAGGAGGGTCAGAGGCACTGATGCTGCCAGCAGCAGGGAATGAGTTGAACACACAGCTACTGCTGCAACTGCAGGTGAGCTGGAGCAGAGTAGGGAAGGGGAGGCATTTCAGAGCTACCTAAGGGCACCAGAGGATCTCAGGGCTGTTTCTGAGACCTCTCAGTTGGGCTGGGTGAGCAGCTCTACCTTGCCTGGTTGTGTTCAAAGAATCCTGAGAAAGATGAGGCAGGAAAAACAAGAAGGCTGCCTTGAGCTGTTTGTCAAGTCTTCCTTTCCAGACAGAGAGAAATAGGACACAATTTCTCTGACCAATGTAGCTGTTCTACAATGTGAGATCCGAGGCTAGCAGGAGACTGTATTTCCTGGGGTTGTTCTACATGTTTCTGTAATTCTCTTGCAGTTGGGCTGCAATGAAAGGCATCCTCCCACATATCCATTCCGCTTTCCAGAATAATAAGGAAATCAGGACAATTTGTCCAAGGACAGGAACTTACATAGCAGATGCCTAAACTTAATTCTACCCAACCTGTCATTGGTCTGTCTAAATTCCATGTTGTAGAATTCCTGACTGAATTAATAACTGTCTCAGTGTATTAGCTTTTTTTCCCCCCCTCTGTGGTTTTGGGTTGTTGGTTTGTTTTTTTTTTCTTTGGGGGGTGTGTGTGTGTGTGTAACACAGATGCTTCCCATTTTAGTTGCCCAAATGGGGCTATGGGTAAGAATGCTTATCCCTCATAGTTTGAACAGCAATACAGCTGTGTGCCTGAACGGTTGTTGATCCAGTGGAATTAGCAAAAGCAGGGTCCTGGTAGACAGCAAGCTGGATGTGAGCCAGCTGTATGCCCTTGCAGCAAGGAGGGCAAAGTGTGCCTAAGGCTGCCTCAGCAAGAGAATAGGTAGCAGATATAGGAATGCAACTTTTCCATGATCCTGTAATTCTAAGGAAGAAAACATTCATAGCTCTCTTATCTTTGAGATGCTTCTCAAGGTATCATAGGAAAACTTGTTAGCTATGTATGAGTGAAAAAGGAGCAGCTCTGAAACCCTGAAGTGAGGTTTTGGCTGAACCATATGCTTTTTATTTTGTGGTTGAAATGACTCATGACTGCACTATAAACTTCAGACTGCAAAAGGCAAAGAACATATAGGTTGTTGGCTGACTCAATTCAGCTGAGAAGATACATCTCTGCTGTTGTTAATATCAGTAGATAACCCAAAGTAATTTACAGCTGGGTTTATAATTGTATTGATTTCACTTGTTTATTTAGTGAACTAGGTTCTGCTAATTGAAGGCCATTGCAAGCACATTAGGAGCTGGTGCTGATTTAGCAAGGTCAAATGTACTCACTTAAATGACTTCAACTTTTCATGTAGACACTGAGCCCAGATCCTTATTTTAACACTTCATAAGTGTTTTGACCTTTTAAAGAAAATTAGGGTCACATCTCTTCCCTTCTTGCACCTAACTTAAGGTGACTGTAAATTAACAAAGCAATCCCCAAAACGAGCCTGCCCTAATGCTGACTTGAGCTAACTTTGTTCTCTTAGGGAGGAATGCTTAGCTCTGAGAAAATTATGAATATTATTTTTACTTTTTAAAATTTTTGTCTTGAAAGATAAACTCAGTGAAACAGATGAAGATCACCTTCTACCCCTTGAATTGCTGGTTTTAGTATTATCTCTAGCCTAAAGTCTCATCTCTGTGATTAGATCTGTTGCTCCAGATAAAGTTGCAAGGAACCTCACAGTAAAAAATTACCAAATTTAAGAAGAAATTTCTGCCTCTTAGGATGCCAGTTTGTATGCCAAGGCAGAAATGCTTTTACCCTTTCCATAAATAATCTCTGTCCTCTCTCATAGAATTATGGGGGTTTTTTTTCCATTAGATGCATAAATATTTCAGATTTTTTAATAATATTTAATCTGTCTTGCTGGTCAGCCTCAGGGATGTGTTGCAACAGCTAATTCCACAGGTTAATGAAGTGCAGTATGGGGAGACATTTCTTTCCCATCACTTTTAGATGAATTGCCTTTCTTGTTGTAAGCATTCCAGTCCCTTTCTGTCAAAAGAGGGCAAACAAGGAATACCATAACTTGCCTTCTTGCAGCCAGAAATCTACTGCTTACTGCTAGCCTGCCCCTTCTCTTGTCAGTTTTTGCTTGCAATTAGTCCTTTGACTCAGAGTAGTTCCTTCTATACTGACAGCATATGAATTAGCATGTGACAGACTGGTTCAGTGCCAAGATATGACTACATTTCCTGGCAGTTTTGTTGTTGTTTTGAATTAAGGGATTACAACCACTGAAGTCTGCAATATTCATTTTGGTCTTGACTCCAGTGGTTTTCACTCCTTTACCTGTGCAAGAGCTTTCCCTTCTGTGGTTTGGCTGGCTTGCTTTTGTTTTGCTGCTTGCCCTAAGTCCAGAGGATCTCTTACACATATGTTTCATACAGTCAGGGCATGGATTCCAGAAGCTTCCCTGCTTCTCCCAGGTTATCTGCTTCTATCCTGTACCAGGGAGGTACTGTCCACCCAGAGGAAGTGATAGGAGCCTTTCCGAAAAGCTCACAGGCAAATCCTTCTGAAGGCAGCTGTGTTCCTAAGAGCTCAGGTCTACAGTGGTGCAACTGTAGATAAGAAACAACAGTGCAACACACGCTAGGCCATGGCTAGTGAAGGGGTGAGCGTGTCCTCTTAGCCTCCTATAAACATACTGCCATTTGGCTTATTTTAACGCCCTTTTGTGCACACCACAAATGCACGCAGTTCCTTTTCGACAGTTCAGGTAGCATATAAGTTGCTGAACTGCAGCCATACAGCTTTGCCTGAACCCCAGGCCCTCCACCTTAGCAATTGTGTGTCTGTGTCTAGCAACTGGCTTCACAGATCCTGGCTGGAGCAGTTACACCTGGATTGCAAGGAATGTTGTTCTAGCACCGTCAGGCTGGGCCCTGCCTGGGTCATGAGGAGGGCATATTATCAGCAGGCTGGCTACCAAACCCTGATGGCGCTATTGGTGAACTTGGTCCAGCCCTTCCTGCCAGCATCCGGAAGTGTTGGCAGGATGAAGGTGGTGTCGCTGAAGCTGTCAGTGGAGCAGTCTTGGCTCCTTCTGTTCACCTTTCCACAGACTGTGTTTTTGCTGAACCTCCCCTCTTCAGGCATCTGTGTTCAAATGATGATCATGTAGCATCAGCTTCTCTTCCAGGTGTGAAAGAACGGTGAATTGTTTGAGGTCCCCCTGGAATGGAGCTCAGACTGACACTGTGCTCCCTTTGAGAAAGGCCAGTACTTTCTCACTTCAGAAATGGTTGTCCAGTCTCTTGGAGGGAATAAGAAAAGGCCCTATTACCACATCTGCCTCGTCCAAAGGGTTGATGGTTATGCAAGTCTTAGGTTTGTTGAGATGCTTAAGAGATGGGCTGACAGTGCTAAGCTGCTGCCAGAAAACTGCTGTAGTTAGATCTTCCTCCTATACACAAACTGCCACTTTCAGGGACTGTGCAAATGATGTCCAACCAGTACCATGCTTAAAATAAATGATCTTTGATTTACAGGAATTCAGTGGAGTATGAAGTTTGTCAAAATAAAAAAGAGTTCACTGTAATTAATTGTGAAATTGATACAACAGGCCCTATAAGCCTCTGGAGAATGATTCACAGGAATGCAGCCATCTCTCTGACTGAACACTTGCAACAATGTAGTATGATTGAGACAGGTGTTCAAGGTCCAGATGTTCAAAGGTATTTAAATACATAGTTCCTATTCCGATTAATGAGACTTAGGCACATCAACGACCTCTGGAACGCTTGGCCAAACAGTATAGTACTTAGGTCCTTTATTATCGAACATTGTCAGACCTTGACAACATAACCATAAGCTGTGGTTATTGGATTCAGCTCTGATTCCACTAAAGCACCTTGCCTGAAAGAGCAGGTGCTTTCAGGAGAACTGGGAATTCATCTTTTTGCTGACTGCTGCCAGCTGCTGCGTTACATAAGCAGAAACTCTGCCACAAACTCTTTTATTCCAATATAAATATCCTTAGGCCCTATTGTTTATATTTTTTAATTGTTTCCACTGGAAAGGCAAATACACACATACATGCCTACATACCCCAATGCAGACAAACACAGAATAGCAGAGAGAAAAATTACACCAGTCTCCACTTAAGGTTCTTATGGCAGCTATAACATTTGCAATTTCCTTTTTAATGATACTGGGGTGAAAGTCTGAACACAATTTCATATTAATTGGAGAAATGTTGCTGACATTCCATTCTCTCCTTTGGATGAAGGCCCCTCTCTCTGTCAGCAAGTAGACTGCCATTTACTTGAAGGTGTTCCAGTCAGTGTCAAAAGCTGGAAATAGAATTAGGTGCTGTCTCTAATTGAAAAAAAAAAAAAATTGTGTTTTTTATCACATAATGAAGGGACTTGCTTAAAACACTGATAGGAGAGGGTTACCAGGCACTAAGGTTTGGAACTGGGCTCTAAATTACTTTCTCCATGATGAAAAGTGGTCCAATGGCTTGTTGGAAAGGTGGAATATCTCAGAAGAGGAGGAGAGTCCTTTACATAAAACATGTTTGGGGTTGTTTGGCTAGTTCTGTTTCTATTCTTTTGTTGTCTCCTCTGTCCTTGCTACCTGAAATTGTAGCTCCAGCATGGAAGGTTTGAGGAGATGGTAGGACTAGGACTTTCCCACTAAGCTATGGCACCTTCAGCAAGGATTCACTCTGAGGCTGGAGCAGCACAGCAGCACTGACTTATATTAAGGCATGTTTGGATGAAACTCCTCAAGATGAGCATGAGCATAGGGAAGTAGTAACAATTTTGCAAGTTGTGCCTAAATACCTATTTGGTGGGCTCATACCAATGCTTTAATTTTTAGTACTGTAGGCTGGGCACCAGAGATTGAGATTCAAGATCTCATTGTTTGAGCCTATGCAGTAATAAGAGAAGGAACATTTCTTTATCAAAAGCAGATTCAGGAAGTTGTTGTTTCTCCCCTGTCTTCCTAGACCTAAATCCACATTTCTAAGCTTCAGAAGTCCATAATTAAAGCTTTTTCTTGCAGCCCTACCTCAGTCTAGCAGTTAGGCATAAACCTTTTGTTGACTGAACCTTTTGTTGATAAGCTGAAGACTGAAGCTACATGTTTCTCACCTAGAGCAGCATGAAAAGACTGTTGAATACTCTCCACATCCTGGTACCTTCAGGTCTTCCCACAGATTTCTAATATTTGGCTTAAAAAGTCTTATACATGTGGCAACATCTGCTATGGTCATAGAACTATACTGAATGCTTTGGGTTGGAAGGGACCTTTGGAGATCATCTAACCCTTTAGAGATCACCTAAACCCCTACTGCTGCAATCTGAAGCAACTCTCAGTCCTTAAGCTTGGAAAGTGAGTTTCTTCTCCTCCACTTAGTAGCTCCTGGAGACAGAATACAGTCAACAAAGAGAATACAGTCAATGAATATTAGAGTGCAATTCATCTCACCAAATGTAGAAGACCACTTTGGATGAGAAGTGTTGTGTGATTAAAAGGAGTCACAGGAAATAAGCTTCCATATCTATACTTGCTTTGGAGACAGCTAGACTGTCATGCACATGCCACTTTGGATTCAGTTCATACACTCTACGTACCAGAAGGTAATTGCCTATATCACAGATGTTTTGGCTACAGGCGGGTACCATCTGCAAGTACACAGACCATACTAATTAAAAAAACATCATTGGCACAGACACTCATTTATACAGAAATGGGCTAGCAAGTGGTGAGGCACATCAAGCAGTACAAGTCATCCATCTGCAGTTCATACAGTTCATCCTAGCAGTTTGTATGTGTTGTGCAAAACAGTTACCACAGAGCTTGATTTCCTCCTTCAGAAACCTATTTTTGTGCAGGAGCAATGAGAGAGGCAGCTGCATTTGGCCAACAAACATACCACGTACAATTGCTACAGTTCATGAAAATTGTAGCAAGCCCTTTTGTGCACAACTACAGGCTCCTGACTTGCCAGTGAAATGGAGTGGGAGTGGCTCATGTACACAGCCAGAGGTTCAAAGAGATGTTCCTCTGGGAACAACCAAAATGTCTCCATTTCATTTCTAGGTTTGCTCCAATGAGGAGCACTTGGCTACTCAGACATAAGAAGGATGTGTTCAAATGGTGGGAGCAGGCGCAGGTGCAGGTGGCCAAGTAGGAATGCAGAAATACTATCCAGTTGTGCAGGGATGGGGTTAGGAAAGCCAAAGGCAACCCAGAGTTGAATCTGGCAAAGGAGATGAAGGTCAGTTAGAAAGAATTCCAGCAGTGAAAGGAAGACCAGGAAAACATGGACCTACTGCTAAATGGGGCAGGGGTCCTAGTGACAGAGGACATGAAAAAGGCCAGTGTACTCAATGTCATCTTTACCTTGGTCCTTACTAGTGAGACTGGCCTTCAGCAATCCCAGGCCCCTGAGACCAGAGGGGAAGTCTGGAGTGAGGAAGGCTTATCCATGGTGGAGGAGGAACAGGTTAGAGAACATTTAGACAGACCAGACACACACAAGTCCATGGGAATGATGGGATGCACCAATGAGTGCTGAGGAAGTGGGCTGTTGTCTTTTCAAGGCTGCTCATGGTTATCTTTGAAAGGTCAGAGAGGGGGTTTCTGAAGACTGGAGGAGAGTAAAAGTCACCCCTATCTTCAAGAATGGCAAGAAGGAAGATCCAGGGAACTACAGACCAGTCAGCCTCACCTTGATCCTTTGGAAGATGATGGAGCAAATAATCCTGGACACCATTTCCAAACACATAAAGGACAACAAGGTGAACAAAAGTCAGCATGGATTTGCAAAGGAGAAATCATGTTTAACCAACCTAATTTCTTTGTAACCCACCACTGGCTGGGTGAATGAGGGGAGAGCAGTGGATGTTTTCTACCTCAATTTAGTGTGGCTTTTGACATTATATCCTGTAACATTCATGTAGATGAACTGTCAAAGTACTTGTTAGATAAGTTAACAACGAGTTGGATTGAAAACTGGCTGAATAGTTGTGCCCAAAGCATTGTGATTGGTAGCACAAAGTCCATCTGGAAGCCAGGTGCTAGTGGTGTACCAACGGGGTGGGTACTGGGTCCAATACCATTTAACGTCTTCATTAATGACCTGGATGAAGGGGCAGAGAGCACCCTGAGCAAGTTTGTAGATGATATAAAACTGGGAAGATAGACTAATGCAGCTGCTGGCTGTGCTGACATTCAGAGGGACCTTGACAGGTCAGAGAAATGGGCAGAAAGGAGTCTCACTAAGTTTAACAAAGGGAAGTGCAACGTTCTGCACCTTGGGAGGAGTAACTCCATGCGCCAGTACCTGCTGGGGCTCAACCAGCTGGAAAGCAGCTTGGCAGAGAAGGACCTGGCAGTCGTGATGGACACCAAGTTGACCATGAGCCAGCAATGTGTCGTTGTGGTAAAGGAAGCTAATGGTATCCTGGGTTGCATTAGGAAGAGAGCTGCCAGCATGTTGAGGGAAGTTATCTTTCCCTTCTACTTGAATGGTTTTGGAGCCTGGCTCTGTTTTGGAGCTTAATGTGACAAAGTGAAGGCCCTAGTGGGTGGTTTGAGGCAATGGCATCATGGAGAAATGTGGGACCTGGCCCTTGTATAAAGGCATACATCATATCAGCAGGGACAGGATTTAACTCTGCATGCTCACACAGTCAAATTTGGGCTTGCAATTCCATTCCAGACAACAAGATCACTGACATTTCAAGACATAAAGTTTTCCTCTCTGTTCCCCACGTAGCCCTTCTGTCACCCTGGATATGTACAGACAAGAGAAAAACACCTCCAATGCCACTAACTGCAGATAGCAGAGACTATTTGTATTTTCTCTGCTTGTTGCGTGGGCTCTACCTGGGCAGCTGTAGTTCAGAGACAGACATTTTTTTATTCTAAGCAGAAATCAGGCTCATTTGTTTCAGCAAGATGTTTGCCATCAATTACAAGCAGTTTCATGCTGCTCTGTGTTTGTTTCCATCCCAGCTGTAGCTTTTTTTTTTTTTTTCAAGGGAGCAGGATGGTATGGAATACCAATTCCTATGCTTCTATGTTGGGCTGTTGCTGAAACAGGCATAGTGTCTTTCTACATATTATATCCTGGGTAGAACAAGCAAGTATTGATGCTGTCCTTATGCTGCAGTTGTAATGTTTGCAAGCTAAAGCAGTTACAGTATATTACTTGAGTTGGAACCCACAAAAATCCACTTTTTTCCCCCCTCTTTTTTTTGGGGAGTGACACAAATGTTCTTTTTTCCAGACTACAGACATATTCCATGAAATTATCCAGATATTCCAAGGTCCCTCTGGGTTTCTAACTCATTTTTCACATAACTTACATATTTTTATCTTGTAAGAGTGGGGAAAATAATTACCTTTGGATGAACAGGATCTGATAAGATATGAAGTAGCTCAGGGCTAGGTTTCTTCCTAAATGAAAGGTTGCCTTAGATTTCTAAGTGATTGTTTGCCTGGTATCTATTTATTTATTTAAAATTCATGAATCTTTCAATTCCTTCTTTAGCTGGGGCAGAAACAGAAATGATGAAAAAACCTTCACTCCCAGACATATCCTTCTTATACTTCACATCTATGTAAAACCAAGAAGAACTGAGACTCTTTTCAACTGGTTCAGCTTCCAGACAGATGATAACAATAGGCATGGGCTTATTTTTTATATCATCCTCTTATGAGACCAGAGACATTAGAAAGTTCCTCCTCTGGCTGGAGAAAATCCACTTTCCCTCTTGTAGAAATTACTGGCTTGGAGAATGCATAAAAAAGCTAGTGATTGGGATATCTATTGAGTCTGAAACAAAATTTTCTCAGGGTAACATTAGGACCAATTTTCATAGCCAGCTTTGTTATACAGAACAGACTTACTCCTTCAGAGGACTTTCAGACTGCAAAGTTTCACAGCAATGCACAATCCTAGCAGACACTCTTGCCCTAACCTTTTATTGCAATACCAACGTCATCTGGTGAGCTAAGCGTAAGTTAGACTCTCAGAATGAATAATCCTAGTGCTGTCTGGTTATCGTGGCCTTTCACTCACTTATGTCAATGGGCAATGCCTTGGATTCTGATACTACATACTAATATTATCACCACAACCTCTATAGAATTAAGAAAAACTGCAGTCTGCAGATGGGAAGTGCATCATGCCTGATACTGAATTCTAAGACAGCTGCCACAGGGAGGAAGTACTTAAAACATGAAACTACAGGGCTAACCAAAGATATCCTGGGCACTGAGTAATAAGGCATCCTTACCTGAAATGGATACCCATTTCACAGGAAGCAATGAGCTTCTCCACTGGAGAAAGCCCACAAAGCAGTGCTGGGATCAGTCTGAAATGGTCATGCAGGGACACTTAAGTTGCTATGAATGAGAGGAAGAGGCCCAGGCACAGGCTTACGTTTGCCACAGGCACCTGTATCTCAGCAGAACAGATAATGCCCCTTAGGATGGTCAGGGGCTTCTGAGCACAGCAAAATCTTGGAGTGACAACCCTAGTCCTCAGCCTGTTCTCCTGCATCTCTCACAAACTTGTGCTGAGGTCCTTCAGCCAGGCTGCAGACACTCCTGCCCTCATCTTGTGGAGTGAGGACCTCCTGCAAGTGTGGTCAGCCATCCTTTATGTGGGGCAGAACCTGGAGTAACACTGCAGGATGGCTTTGTGATCAGCAGGGCTGATAATATTATTGCAGAGTGGGGAATAAACTTTTGCATTGCATCTCCCTGTAGTTCTTTGTACCAATCTAGGAACAAGAGGGAACCACCTTTTGCCTCTCAGAGAGGCTTCAAACCCACCACCCAGAAAGGTAACAACTATCTCCATGTGCCCAAGCCCAGCTGCCTGAAATGCTCTTCTGTCCTGCACCATTAGAAGATCATCATGCAGATCCATGTGCTTAGAGATACTGCAAGCATTGCTCTTCATCTCGGTGCTGCTAAAACAACAAACAAACAGTAATTTCTTGTACTTACCAGCTCCTAGTGGTTTGAGCAACTTCAGCATTTGTGTCATAGTTTTGGTGCCAAAGACACTTGCTTTCACTCTTCACCCATTTCAATAACGTGCAGAGACTATGAGGATGTAGAGAAAGAATTCGTATTCATGTCTTGTCTGGAAGTGGAGTTCCAAACTCCCCACTGCTCCCTTCCTTGCAGAAATGATAACGTGTTGCCCACATAAAGAAGACACCTCAGTTAGAATAGAGTATTTTCAGCTGGAAGGGACCTACAACAGTCATCTAGTCTGACCAATTGAGGGCTGACCAAAACTTAAATGATGTTATTAAGGGCATTGTCCAAATGCCTCTTAAGCACTGACACGCTTGGGGAATCGACCATCTCTCTAGGAAGCCTGTTGCAGTGTTTGACCACCCTTTTGGTAAAGAAATGCTTCCTAATGTCAAGTCTGAACCTCCTCTGGTGTAGCTTTCAAGCATTCCCACGTGTCCTGTCACTGGATACCAGGGAGAAGAGATCAGCAGCTCCCTCTCCACTTCCCTTCTGCAGGAAGCTGTAGAGAGCAATGAGGTTGCCCCTCAGCCTCCTTTTCTCCAGACTAGACAAACCTGACATCCTTAGCTGCTCCTCACAGCACATGCCTTCCAGTCCTTCCACTAGCTTTGTTGCCCTCTTTGGGATGCATTCATGTGCCTTAACATCCTTCTTAAATTGTGGGGCCCAGAACTGCACACAGTACTCAAGGTGAGGCCGCACCAACGCTGAATATGGTGGGATAATGACCTCATTTGACCAGCTGGTTATACTGTGTTTGATGCACCCCAGGATGTGGTTTGGCCTCTTGGCTGCTAGGGCACACTGCTGACTCATATTGAGCCAGCTGTTGACCAGCACCCCCAGATCCCTTTCTGCAGGGCTGCTCTCTAGCCCCTCCTCTCCTAGTTTATACTTGTGCCCGGCATTCCTCCATCCCAGGTGCAGAATTCAGCATTTGGACTTGTTAAATTTCATCCTATCAATCACTGCCCAATGCTCCAATCATTTAGATCCCTCTGCAAGGCCTCTTATCCCTTGAGAGAGTCAAGAGCACCTCCCAGTTTAGTATCATCAGCAAATTCACTAACAATGCATTCAACTCCTGCCTCCAGATCATTGATAAATATATTGAACAGAACTGGCCCTAGAATTGAATCCTGAGGAACACTATTGGTGATTGGTCACCAGCCAGATGTGGCCCCATTCACTACAACCCTTTGAATTCTGCCCTTCAGCCAGTTCTTCACCCAGTGCACTGTGACCCTGCTCAGCCCACAGTTGGACAACTAGTCCAGAAGGATGCTGTGGGGGACAGTGTCAAAAGCCTTACTAAAATCCAGAAAAACTACATCCACTGCCTTCCCTTCATCCACTAGGTAGGTGACCCTATCATAGAAGGATATCAAATTAATTAAGCAAGACTTTCCCTTTGTGAACCCATGTTGGCTGTGCCTGATGATCGCATTATTCTTTAAATGCCTTTCAACAGTACCCAGTATAATCTTCTCCATAATTTTTCTAGGAACTGAGGTTAGACTAAGAGGTCTGTAGTTTCCCAGGTCTTCCCTCATGCCCTTCTTGTAAATTGGAATAACACTGGCTAGCTTTCAGTCAGCAGGGACCTCCCCAGACTCCCAAGACCTTTGGTAGATGATTGAGAGGGGTCCTGCCATAACATCTGCTAGCTCCTTCAGAACTCTGGGGTGAAGCCCATCAGGCCCCATGGACTTGTGAACATTCA
This sequence comes from Pelecanus crispus, assembly GCF_030463565.1. Lineage (NCBI taxonomy): Eukaryota > Metazoa > Chordata > Aves > Pelecaniformes > Pelecanidae > Pelecanus > Pelecanus crispus. Next base: position 54,947,790 of record NC_134676.1, read on the forward strand.
GCTGATACAGCTGATCCCTTACAATTTCAGTGTCCACAAATAGAAAGCCACTGTTCCTATACTCGCCGTCTTCCTACTCAGGGGACTGGGCAGCCCAAAGTCTATTAGCATTACTAAAGAGTGAGGCAAAAAAAGTGTTGAATGTCTCCACTTTTTCTTCATCCCTGTTAGTCAGATGACCATCTTCAACAAGTATCAATCCGATGTTTTCTTTAGACCTCCTCTTACTATTAACATACTTTAAAAAGACATTCTTGTTTTCTAAAACAACACTGGCCAGTTTCAACTCTAGTTGGGCTTTGGTCTTTCATATCTTGTCCCTGCATAAATGAACCACAGCTCTGTAATCTTCCTGCGAAGCCTGACCTTGCTTCCAGAGATCATACAATTTCTTTTTCCTCTGGAGCTCCATGAGGAGTTCCCTGTTCAGCCAAGCTGGTCTTCTGCCCTGCTTGCTTGCCTTCTGACACAGTGGAATTGCCTGCTCCTATGCTTCTGAAAGGTGGTTCTTAAAGACTGACCAGCACTCGTGGACTCCTAAGCCCTCAAAAGCAGATTCCCAGGGTACTCTGCTAAATAGCTCCTAAATAGCTTAAAGTTTGTTCTCCTGAAGTCCAGGGTAGCAACTCTGCTGTCCATTTTTCTCGTTACACTGAAAATTTTAAACTCATCCATTTCATGATCACTGTTGCCAAGACAGCCATGTGCCATCATGTCCCTCATGAGTCCTTCTCTATTCATAAACAGGAAGTCTAGGAGGGCATCCTTCCTAGCTGGCTCACTGAGTACTTGTGACAAGAAGTTATCTCCTACAAACTTCAACAATTTCCAAGACCTGCCTGTCACAGCAGTATGATATTCCAAGTTGATGTCTGGGAAGTTGGAATTTTCCATAAGTACAAGGGCTACCAATCCACAAATTTCTCCTAATTGCCTACAGAATAACTCATCAGTGCTTACATCTTGGCCAGGTGATCAGTAGTAGACACCTGCTACAACATCTCCTTTGCTTTCCATCCCCCCTTAATCCTCACCCAGAGGCTCTCAACCACATCATCACTAACTGTAAGGGCTGTACATTCAAACCTCTGCCTTACATACTCTGCGACACCTCCACCTTGCCTGCCCTGCCTATCCCTCCTGAACAGCCTGTAGCCCTCCATCCCAGCACACCAATCATGGGACTCATTCCACCAAGTCTCACTAATACTGATGATATCATAGCTCTGGGAACTGACCAACGCTTCCAGTTCATCCTGTTTGTTTCTCATACTGTGCGCATATTAGAAAATATATGTTGTGGAAAGTTGGTACTCTGCTTCTTTGTGATTAAAAATATGCAGGATTATCAAAAGAGAACTGCTTTTAATACTAGTATAGTTATCATAGATTTGCTAAAGCTGACACTAATCTTAAGCTTCTCACAACACAGTTTTAGTCCAGGAAGCTCTTGGAAATATGAGCAACTGTGTGCTGATTTCATGTCTTTTTGGCACAAGTGTTTCTTTGCCTGTAAATTGTACACCTGTATATCACAGTCTAAGTTGCTTGCTTATTTAAGGTACATGACAATCTACCCAGCTGCTTGGGTTTTGTGCACGTTTCTGCAGCCTGAACTGAACTGTCTGGATAATCTTTGCAAATATACCTATTTTCCCTTCCCAGCCTACTGATGCTGGAGAAGATAAGTTGTCTTTGTATCTGCCAGGTTAGCCAATCTGAGCTCAGTTAATGGTCTGAGAAAGAAAAATTGCAAATTTCAGGATTATTTCCAGTGAAAAGTACCCACTCTTCATATATTAAAATGAAAAAGACAGCTGAAGAGTGCTAGTGCAGAAATCAGCAGAAGCCTTCAGGACAGTCAACAGTTTTCTAGGACGTAAGCAAACATACTACTGTGTTGACCAAGAGTGTTAATCAATCATGCCTAGCAGTAGATACTGCCTTTGCACCATAGAGGTAAGAGAACTGAATGTGTAGCTGCAGTGGTAAGTATCAAAGTTCTGGTCAGCAAAGCAAGACCAGTTAGTTATATTTCAGTTTCTATAAGGAGAGGGGTTTTATCCATAGCTGAAAAGCATGGCTTTGTACTTCCGCCAAGCTCACCTAAATAGTGGGCTGCTGCAGAAAGAGGTGCTAATAATCACTCCGCCTCAGCTCCTTGATCTGCTCCCTTCTGTCAAACAAAGTGATCATGTGCCTGCAGAGCTAGTGAATGAAGTAGAAATCTTCATTTCTTTTAAAACACAGACTTGATTTTCCACAGATTGGCTGCCAGAACTACCTCCCATATAGGTGTACAGCCCTAGTATGCCCTAACTGTGGTGTCCATTCAAAGGTGATGCCACCAAGAGAGACTGATAAACTCTAAGAAATCTATACACCAGGGATGGTTTGTGCCATGACAGCAGCAGGACTCCTTTCACAACCTCAGGGTCTTATCAGGGAAATACAGGGGACAGGAGAATAAATTAGTGTTCTTGATAGTATATTGAAGTTGGTAGTACATCAGTTTATATGACAGCCCTAGGCTGTACCACACACTAGGCTTCCCTGAGCCTGTTTTGTCCATGTGTCTATGGGTATCACCCCCTGCTCAGGAGGGCACTCAGATCTGTTCTGTCTAGCTGCAGATGTGTCCTCAGCATGCCAGACCACAGGGAATGGCACGTATAAGCCTTGAGGTATGTATCCTGCCATTCCAGCTATGCATGATCACCTCTTGAATAATGTGACAGCTGCAAATGAAAAAAAGGTAAGTATTGTAGGAGATACTGTGCCTTGCCACCTCTCTCCTATCACATGCCTAGATGATGTGGTCCTTAAAATGCAGAGCAAAATCTCAGAAGTTGGGCTGGTCAGAATCTTGACAACTATTTAAACATTTCAAAACTACTTTAACTGTCAGAAAAATGGGTGGAGAATAGTAGGGCAACACTTTCCTCTCAACAAACTGTGTAATAATCTGAAATGCAATTCATTTGGGAGAAAAGAATTTCTCGATTAAAGGGTAACTTTGAAATTTGAGGAAGGTTAAATTTGCATTTCCCCTGTGGAAAGTTTTGTTTCTGCTTTTTGCTTTTTTTCGTATTACATCTACTCAAATTAGCGTCTAGTAGTCCCTCATTTTTGAACACCCCACTTGCTTCTGGCTGAATTACCTGGCAATCCTTTATATAAAATCTAATGCCTGTAGCTCAAGAAAATAGAATTAATCCTTGTCTGCCAGGCCTTGCTGTGGTCTGTATACCACAAGATAATATTAACAACATGACACAGTGACATAAACCTTCATCCAATACATTGAGCTAAGTCATGGCATGCAAGGGTATAAAAAGGAAAAAAAGGTCACCAGAACAAAACCTGGTATTTAAACTTTTCAATAGGGTAAACCAGAAAGAAATTGTTCTTGAGGGGTAGCTCAGTCTTGCCATCTTAACTTCCCCACTTGCTCAGTTAAAGCGCAAGTAACTAATGATAGCCACAGTGATATGCAGAGAGGTTGCCAATAATGCTCTGTTTTGAAGATGTCCCAGTCTTAACAGATGGTAGTTGTGTAAAGTGGGGTGCTAGATTTATCCTTAATTTCTTTGCAGCAGTTCTTTTGGCTGCAGTTTTTGTACTAAAGTCAGCTCCAGTTTCCATTAGTGGAAGCATATGTGCTGTAGAGCTGTCATGGAGCGTTCCTAAATGAAAGCAAGTTTCTTGTAGTATACCCACTCACTTCAATGGGAGCTCAGCAAGGTCAGCCAGGCTGCTCAAAACAGCAACCATGCAAGAAGGAAACTCCTGATTGCCACAAAAAGCAAAATAGACAAAAAGTACGCACTCTGGATGACTCTAATGTCACATAGCTAAGAGAACAGATCAAGCTGTTGCGAAAGTCTCAGGGTATTTTAAACTGATTTATTCAGAAGGCAAACACCATGAATAACTGACAAACATATTTGTTTAGGCCAAGATCCATGAATTGCCCAAATGAAAGCAGCGATTATATTGATCAGAGATGGTGGCAAGATAAGGACATGCCAAACTGCTTGCTTTATTTTTGTCCTAAACAAGACTACATGTGTACAAATCTCAAGCTTCATTAAGAAAGCTTTCAGGCAAAGCTTTTCTTAAACAACCCCTCCATTTGTCTTCCTCCATCCTTGTTCTTAAGGCAAACCTTCCCTCTCACTGAGAGTCTTGCAATGTGACAAGCCTTGCATAATCCACTGTATGAGAAGATCTCCAATATTATTTGCATGATGTTGAGCAGTGTAAGATGACAATTCAGGCAGAGGTATTTCAAAAATCTTGGAGAGTAGGTTTTCTTGTTTTTCAAGCAGAGTAGGCTTGCAACAAGCCAAAACCAGATGAAAAGCATTAACATTTGGATGAATAGTGAAGGTGCTACAGTAATGGAATGAAGGTAAAGTATGAAAGGAATGAGCAATTTATAATAATTTTTGTTTGTTTCTCAGAAGATGTGACAATATGGAAGACCGAATACAAACATGCTTCTACAGGTAATTACTCCCCTATTTTCAAACAACACATTATGTGCCATATGTGCATATTTATAAAAAAAGAAGCCTAGAGATTCAAAGTACTATTTTAAGTTCTATTTTCTTATGTGTTTGCAATAACACATAGATTAAAAAAAAATCTTTCTCTTACAGATATGTTAGCTTTTCATTCTAATAATGCTTATCAGAATAGGTAGCAATCCTCAGTTGCTGCTGTAGCTGGTGATAGACATTATTAAAAACAGACCGCCAGGCAAAATAACATATTATGTCTTCATAGAGTCATGTACCTAATGTCTTTAGGTATTCAGAAGAACCCCTGAAATAAAACCCAAAGCAGTTCAGTGTTTTATATAGCAGACCTTAAGAAGGCAAACCATTAATAACAATCTACCCATGTGTTTAAGGACCTGAACCATGAATCAGATGGTTGAAACTCCTACTTGACCTCAGGCTTCCTCTGCCAACTTGACCAGGACACTTAGTGTTACTTCAGTTCCCTTTGAAAAAGCATATCATCTCTGTCTTCATATTTGGGTTACAAGGGATGATTTTCCAAACTTTTTCCATGGGGTGTTCTGATACTATCATGTTGATAACATTGAAAGATGCACAGTACTAGGTGGAAATGAATGTTCCTCCTTCACCTATTCTCATAGCATGGCCACTATGACTATGGGGAGACATTTAACTCCACCTGGCTGTACTGCATTCTTCATACCCATGGCTCAGGCAATGGCCACACGTGCATGAGACCGAACAGGTAAGCTGCTTCTATGCTTCCTCTCATTCAAACCATGCTTCATGAGTCACCCATGGCTCAGGAAAGAGAAGGTTATTCTGGAACAATCCCTTTTTCCTTTGGGAGTCAGAGGTTAGTCAGCAATGGAAGCAGGGTTGCTGACGTAAGAAGCAAAAGCAAACCCCATGCTCTCATATGGAGAGTCCCATATGAATGGGACTTCCAGTGAGTGCCACCAGGTGGCATCTTATCCCCAGGGTACAGCTGAATAATGACTGTTAAAAAAAAGTTTAATGGAGTCTGTTGACAAAATACACTGAAGTGGGCAGCAATCTTGTTTAAGCATTGCTGAAAACTGACTTTGGGAAAGTGGGTGGCCCAGGCGTGGAGATCTGATGTTGAGGGAAGACTGCCTGACACAGAGATCTAACATTGCTTTGCAAATCATTTAGCCATCCGAAAACAAACTGACACTATTAGTAGGTAAGCACCTGTGGTGGTGTAGCCCCCTGGGCCACTCTGAGATCCCAGGATTAGCCCTGTTGTGCTGTTATCTTGGTCACAAGTGCAGTGGCTTGGGTGTCACACTCCCTGGCCGCACCTGGGCCATCTGCTGCCTGAATTGTATACTGGAATGACTCAGCGTGAATTGTGGCCAGAATGTAAAATACTAGCCAAAGCCAATCATCTTGGTATCCTCTAAATAGCAATCCAAAAGGGAGGTCTTTAGAGCTCTCTGGGACCGCAGCAGGCTGCGTGACCCACTATCAACCCCTGAGCTGGGATGCATCTTGGTGTAGATTTCATGAGGATTAAAGGCTCATCCGTTGACAAATTTGCGAGGACTCAAAGGGCTGATTTTGCGAAGTTCACTGACAATCCGTTGATGAATGCCAGCACAATAAAGATGAGTAATTCATGAAACTCACTAAAAAGGAAATTTTAATCACACTTTAACCTCTGTGTGTGTGTGTGCAGTTTGATTTAGAGCTGTTTGTTGGTTTGTCTGTCTGTGTGTGATTTGATTTAAACACCATCTGTGTGTGCAACCCTGCTGTAAGTTTTGGGTGACCCTTGCCATTCTCAAATCTTTAACTAAGTCACTATTTTGATTGTAACAAATTCTATTGAATTGCTCTGTTAAATTGGCTGATGCTTAAGTGCTGTTAAGAATTATACAACCTAATTCTGTGATCTATCTCAAAAATATTAATAAATCTCAAATTGCTGCTAAACCAAAGCCATGTAAAAAATCACATTCACGACAGCATCCAGGCACGGAGCCCAGGTTCTCTCTACAGAAGAGTGGCTGTCAGAGCACATGAACTTGTCTCTTGCCTATGATCAAGCTGGAGGGATGTCTCTCTCACATGGACAGTGCTGAGGCTGTGACCACCCTGCATCGCTTATCCAACATGTGGCACCAGTATCCCAGGTACTCTGGAAAGCATGCTGCAGTACTAGATTTGATTGTAAACATTATGGAAGGAACAGCCAAACGTTTGGGTGATGTCTGGACACTGCGAGAAATGCAAGTGGTGGTATTAGCATCATCTCAGGCAGGACAGGGAAGATTACTTTTCTTATCCATCATTTTTCACTCTGGGACAATATTGCTATCATCTTAGAAGCAGAAAGATAATCTCTTTTTTACACATTTTAATAACAGGCTTGTCTCTTTTCCTTGCAGTATGAATACACAATGCCTGTCCATCCTCTGCCACTGCCATCCCAGCAGACACCACTTCAACCCCAGCAACCTTGGCTACAAGCATAAACCCCATTGCTGCAGCCCACACTGCAGACTGCCAAGAAAGCCCCAGCCCAGCACAATGAAGTGCAGCCACTAGTCCTACAGAGGCAGCAGCTCTTTCACCAAGGAGAATTTTCAGGGGTCCAGGAATAGCTGCCAGCTGCCACAACTCAACAGCAGGTAGTTTTCATATATGTAGGTCCATTGAAATTGGTCCTTTCTTTTGGCTTGACAAGTCTCTGGACAGGTTCTGCACTACGGGTAGTTTGCCAGACTTGTTCCTGCACTTTGACTGACTGAAATAAGGCAGCATTTATTTCCATTGGGAATGGTAGTGGCCAGATTTTTACCACAGCTGGAAATGGTAGGGTCATGTCAGTGTTTGTCTCTGCATCTCTGCCCTTTATGATGCCAGTTCAGTCTGGAGAAAGTGTAATGAACATCAAAGGAAATAAGGGAATACTTTTGCTGATGATGATCATCATGAGAGTCAGGACAGAATGTATCCTCTGGGATTTTTAACTGGAGTAGCTTATGGTCATTCCACTCAGAAAACTGTCTCTGCAAGATGAATATGGATAGATTCTCAGGCTGCCTTATTTAACAGAAACCCACTGACAATTTTGAGGGCTGTGTAGGTTTGGTTCTTGCCCAGTGCAAGACCAGACCTATATCCTACAGATTAAGGCTGACCTGCAATATCCCTTTCCCTGTGAAGTCTGAGATGTTTGTCTACAGAGGATGGTACTTCAAACACAATGTCATAACATAATTTTATCTATCTCTGTGCTATCAGCCTCAAAATAAACCCTGTTACCACATGGGTTTATTTCAGGAAATAAAATAATGCAAGTGCTAAAGAAGACCTAGTGTGCTTGAAAGCTTGTATACTTTTCAGCTTTACCAGTTGCTCTAGTAACAGAAATTACCTTTTTTTTTTTCCTACAAACCATGCCTTATTTTTTTCCTTACTTTAATTACTGTTGAAAATGTACAAAGAACAGCAGGAGATGGTTTGAAGGAAGATCAGGTAGTGAAAGCGCTCTCTTCATATAGGTATGTTCTTTAGCCAGGCCAAATACATTCCACTGATGCAGTATGTCATTTAACATTTCCTCTCTTTTGCTGTCTGTTAGTTGATTCTCTTTCTGTTCAGCAAGCCTTAGTCTTTTTCAAGTATGTACACTGACTGCTTTTTTCTCAACTAATGCAGTTACCGGCACAGAACTAATCAGGGAATTTGGGTCCCAAGGTGAGTAGAGATCATAATGTATAGCTTTCTTAGGTACTGTAACACAATTAGGTTTATACCAAAGTTTTGTGGCAGCTCTGGGTTGGACTAATTTGTCATATTCTCAGTCAGAATTAAGAATCATCTGAGGAGATGTAATTTTTTTTTCAGAAACAGTAAGTCAGAAAAGCATCCATCTCTGTAAAAAATCTATTTGTAAAGCCAAAGCATAAATTCTCAAGTGCCTCATTGCTGTTCTCAGCTGCACCTACATGAGAAGTGTAGGCAGACACATCTTTGCTATATCTGCCCTTGCTGATGGCAAGACACAAACCAGCTCTGTCCCAGGAGCTGAGTAGTCACATTCAGCATATGCGCAGCTCTGAGCTAATGCATTTAAATGGTTCTGGCCTGCAGCCAGCAGGGCACACAAGTGAAGTAGACATGACCATCTATACTTGTCTGTGCCCCCAAAAGTAGAGTCCTGGTCATTCTTTCTAGCATCCAGGGCACTTGCTAACACCAACAAATCATTATTTTCTTTTTGCTCTTGATGTACCCAACTGCATATCAATTAGCCCAGCAAGGGGAAGCACAAGAGCCCCTACAACAACTAGTTACTTATTTTCCATGTCTTAGTCTTCAATTCTTTCTGCTTTTACTCAGCTGCATCAGCTTAATTCACTGATTATTCTTTTTTGTTTTATCTAGATTTACCCTCAACTGTTTCTTCTGTCCTACACAGCAAGCCAAAGGGTAAGTTTCTTTCAATTTCTCTCACCCTCAGACAATTACCGTTTCAGTGGACATTGCTGCAGGTAAAATTCAGCCTGATTTGAAAGGCTGATGTATTCAAAGCCATGTCACAGACCTTTATGTACTCCCCTTTTTCAGTAATGGCGAGTGGGCTTCTGTGTCTAGCAAAATTTATTTTAAGATTTGTTTCAAAATTTCTGCCAGAATGACTTTTTCATTCAGTTTTCCCCTAAAACCATAATTTTGTTCAGTGGTGTAACACTTGCCTTGCCTGACTCATGCTCAACTGTCTTCTTACCAGGGTGTCCCTGCAAGGCTTGACATGGGGAGCTCTGAAGAAATGCAGGTGAGTCATGTCTGGGTCTATTCCATTAGAAGGGACGTCTCACTCTCAGAGATCATAAGGGAAGACAGCCTGGACTTTTTGAACACAAATTTCAGTGAAACTGTTCCATGTATTCATGGTCTTCTTTCAGTCACAACCAAGGGCTTCACAATCTTTGCAACACATATTTGTGTAGTGGTTACTGTAAGCTTAGTGTACATTAAGTTAGATCACAAATGTTGTTCTCATTGTAAGACTGACTTACACTATGGAAGCAGGAGGCAGAGGACAAATGTAAATAAGAAAGTGCTGCAGTCTGGTCATGGAAGAAGTAGGTGTGGTAACTCAAAAAATCCGTATCTTTCCAAGTCGATACTTACTGTCTTGGAAAAGGACTGGAAAGAATTAATAATCATAACTTTAAAAGCCACACTCAGATGATAATTTTCTCCCTCAAGCCTGAAGTCCACATTTGAGGGCTATTTCCCATTTCAAGAACCAGGTGTTCACTGATGACAGGAGATGGCAGGCCCTGGGGTACATCTGGCATGGCCATGGGATAAAGACTCTCTGGCTGGTCTGTGTAGCACCTGTTTCTGAAGGGTTGTCACTCCAGTACCAGCTTCCATATCACAAATGGCTGTGAAGGGTAGCTAGTCTTCTGCCTAGGCTTGCCAATAGCAGCTGATTGCACACATTGATGAGAAGCTGAGGAAATAACCCAGTCCTTTCAACCTGCTTTTTCTTCAGGGAGGCAGAGTGGGTGCAGCAGCCGCTGATGCCGTGCTGCCCATTTTTATTGGCATGTACAGTGGATTAGGAAGGGGACCCAAAACCCAGCCCTCCAGGGAGATGTCAAAACTGAAGACTACTCACCAGCCATAGGACAAAAGTCATCATTGCACAGAGGTGTCAATCAGATGCAGGGAGCTGCTTCACCTCCTGGGGCTTTACCATCAGACTGGTGGAGGAGGGATACTGGTGGGCCACAGTGAGCCTGTGACACATACTGAAAGCAGTTTCTCAAGTCACCCTGTGCATCCAGCAGGTTGGAGCAGAAGTATTCTTGAGGAAACATGCACCACTGCCACAGCAGAAGGAACTCAGTTTCCCCCCGGCAGCCTTGTACCCTTCTATTTTATAGCCAAATCCCTGTGGAGGTCCAGATAAAAGTGAGTATTTATCCTACCTTGTACTCTGATGCCCTGCGTATGCCCCAAGCAGGAAATGAAGCTCAGCAGTTACCGATCATGTGGGGTGTAAAGCTCTTCCAAGAACCGTGAAGTGCCCTGCTACTGTACCATACATGTGTTGTCTCTGCATGATGCATTGGCAAAGGAGACCTAGTAACCTGTTTCTCCGGGGCTTGCAATAAAACTTCAATTATACTAACCAATTGTCATGAATGCATTCGTGACACCAATGTATACAGCTATGGAAACTCTAGTGCAAAGGTTTTTCTTTCTGTATTATTTGGGAGAGGGGAAAAAAGATGATTAGCAGTGAGTTTTGTTAATGCAGTGAATTACTGTAAATTTCCTCTTCATGCTGCTGTATGTGCACGTGTAGGGCAGTATGTACTCAACTTTTCCTGTTAAATGTCTCCTTGGCAGCAAGCAGAAATGCATCTTAAATGACAAATGCTTTTGTGACATCCTTTTGTACTGGGAGACTGTGTCTCTCCATGGGTGATGTAGGGTATTATCTGGGAACGGGAACGAGGTAGTGCTTAAGTAATAAAGATTTATTCCACCATGCATTTTGCTGCTGCTTTTTAAAATAAACAACCCCAAACTGTTATGCAAAGCTGATGCTGCTATAGAATGTCTGTTGTAAAGCCCTACCCGCTCTATGCTTTTGTTTGGTTAATAGATTGCTAATGACACATTGTCCAGGAACAGGACACAAGATGATGTATTATTGTCTTAGCAACTAAACCAAGAATTTAGTTTAGCTTAGAGTTACTAAGGATCTGCCAAGAAGAAAAGCAGGGGAAAGACTTTTGACCTCCAAATTGTAAGGGGCCTGTCCAGCCTGAGAGGGGAGCTGTGCAGGCACAGTGTCTGGGTCAGTGTGCTGTGTGTGCATGCTGCATGTCAGCATGGCAGGGCAAGGCTTCTGCCACAGCTGTATTCAAGCACAAAGAGAGACAGCAACTTGAGTGGTATTGCCAGTGTGAACTTTAATCCATTACATCCATCACAACTCTTCAGAGTTGTTTTGCATCAAAACTGAAATGAGATGCAGAGTCAAAACATTTCTGATATGGAAATGCCAGATTAGGAAGGAGCACTAGCAACATGTATTTACATCTGGGGAGAATAGCTTCGAGTCCCAGGGACACACATTACTTCTATGACTGATAGCTGCTGTCTCTGTCACATTACTGGAGGTAAATAGCAGAGGTGTTATGGGTCCTAAAGAGTTTTGTGGGACATAGGAGAAATATCTTCCGTTCTTAATAAACAGGTCCTTCTTGAGGCCTCTATGCCTCATGGCTCTACAGGCTCTCGTGTCCTATGTGTCAAAGTATTTCAGCCCACTGTCATCTGGGGCATGCAGGGGCAAATGACTCTTAGTTATGGGATAAGGGTGACATGTAGTGCTCAAGTGAAAATATGAAATGTTCTGTATCTTGTGTATCTTGTGTTGCACAATGGATTACTGTGAACTTCTGCCCAGCAGAGGTAGGAGATGCACATGGGTGAGACTGGGAAAAGCTGAGGACTGACACTTGCAGAGATACTGAAGAGGAGAAGGTGGAAGGGGGAAAAGGAATGTAATCACACCAGCAAAGGGAAGGTCCAAGGTGAGGAATTTGCTAGTAAGTAAAGCAGAGGGGGATAAAGAGAGCATGGATGGGGAGAGGGCACCAGGAAATAACAGGCCCAGTTTTTCCACCCCAATCAAACATTTCTCACCTGCAGGCAAGGTTGGAGAAGTTCTCCTCAGCCTGCCTGAAAGTGGCAGAACAAGGCTCAGATGCATCTGCCCTTGGATAGTATGAGAATGGGTAATGATAGATATATTGAACTGGCAGCTCTGTATCTGTTTTTGGGAGCTACTGGGTTGTTTCATAAGTCTAGACTGTAGCAAACACTGGTCTTAGCAAGCTCTATGATTACACAAGGACTTGGCACTTCTGCAGCTTTTCATAATCTATTTGAACTTCATTCAAGCATTTCTAAACCAAGTGCATTGGATCAATCAAAAAACATGTAACGATTGTGGAATATAAGCCGCTCTCTTAGGTATTTCTTCTCATCTAACACTTTTCAGAGCACTTGGGCAGTCTTACAGTAGTCTGTCTGGTTATCATACCCATTTATGACAGGGAAGTTCTTTTATCCTCACATTATGGGTGTACAAATAAAAATTCAAAGGGACTTGCTCAAGTGCTTTCAGGTAAGTGATAAGAAACAAGGAAGGTGAAAAGAAACAAGGGTGTGAACTCCGGGCTTCAGCCTACAGCTGATGGCCTAATCACCTTTGGTCATGTTCTGGAAAGCAGAATTACCTTTCTCTATCCATTTCCAGAGAGAGGAAGAGCCTCTAGGGGAAATTGTAGAAGGAATATGGAGATTTATTGTGCTTCCAATTCCCAGGAGCTGAGTCCTGCAAGATCATCAGTGTATACTGCTTTTGGAAGTTAAGATTTATTGAAAGCACTTGCTTTGTTAGAGCTCTTCCATAATTAGGAACGTCCAACAAATTTGGGGAAGGAGATGAGGAGTCTGGGATTTCTTTTGGAACATTTGTTGCACTGAAGGCTTTCCACAGAGGAGCTAAGCGAAAGCAAGGCCCAGCAAAGCAGTTCCTTATGGAGAGAGCAGAAAGGACCAAATCTGACAGAAGAGAACAGCCAACAGTAAGAGGCTTTTCAGAAGGAATGGAGTAGCAGAGGAGGTACACAGAGCTTAAAAAGCATTCAAGAGGGGGTGTAAAAATGAATGCATCATGCAGTTAGTGCTCCTGCCAAAGTGTGGTATAAAACAAGACAGCTTATTCTGGCAGCTCTAAAGACAGACAGTACCACTTTACACAAGTCAGTGCACTAATTTGCCCCTTACTGCCTTCTATCAGATATACTCTCTGTGATCTACTTCATCATTGCTCCTTGACTGTATTAAGCATTTTCTTATATTTTCCTTGCCACTTGTTGCCTTGGATTTGCACAGCAGAAGAGCTTTCAGAGTACTTGCTGTAATATACCACAGTCCCTGGCAGTGCTGCTACTTGCTGTAATCTCAGCTGCTGGATTTGCACAGCAATCTGCTAGATCTGTAAATTTGTCTTGTTATAGCACAACCCCCCTTCCCCCACCCCAGACTCTGTCTCACATTCACTGAACAGATTTTCTCCCTTCTACTCTCCCAGATATGGGACCTCACTCTCCATCAGCTGCATTGTACCTTTAGGGGAGTGTTATCTTTTACAGTAGTTGGGCAGTAGGTCAAGCACAGCTTTTCCAGAGCCTATGAGCATTTGAGCTTTATGAGTCACAATAGCTATTAGCCATTAGACCTACTCTGCTTATAAAGATCTCCCAGCATAGTCACTCAACCACTCTTTTTTTTAGACAGCACTAACACTCAGCTGAAGGCAAAGCTAAAACACCACCACAGCCACGTATATTTCCCTGTCCTGGTTTTCTCAGTGCTCATGACCTTTCTCTGTCCAGGCCTTTCTCTTTCAGCATGTCATCTCCCCAGATCATGAACAAAAAAATGGAGGAACTCACTCATCCTTTATCCTCTTCTCATCCAACTTACAGGGAACTGCCTGGAGAACCCCATCCTTTCACAGATGCCAGATACCTTTATCAGGTGATTCCCTGACTGGTTTCAGCAAATTCTGCCTGGGTCGCAGCTGCCTCAATACTAGAAGTGCATCTCCTGAAAGAACCTATTCATTGCCTTGCTCATGCATGACAACTGTGTAAGTCCATGAATCATGTTCGGCTTTGTGATACACATACTTACAGATTACCCATTTCTTATACCCAGCAAATGCCTTTGGGAAGAAGTTAAACCCTTGAGGTAGGGTAAGATGCAGTTTGAGATTAAACAAGTCAATTGATTAAACAGGTAAACTAACTCCTTTCATGAAACCAGTCAGAAATTCTTTGCCTTAACCCAAAAGATTCTCCACAGATAAAATAATGACCTGGGATGTGTCTTTTGTCAGTGCCATGTTTTTTTTTTAAGGGTGACCCTTGTGGATACCTAAGGACCTTGGATATTGACTATCCATTGATTTAGTGGGCTTCAGGTATTGAAACACATTAGAAGCTAAAGGCCTCACAAGACTCTGGCAGTCAGTTAGTCCATAACAGTTATATTGAAATAATTTCCCAAATAAATCTTAGGTATCAGCAAGTTCCAGAGGAACTACTTTGTTTTGGAAGTGAGTGAAGATAAGTGGATGTAAGTTTTTGTGAGAATCTCTGTGGAAATAATTACTTCAGTGTGATTAATCTGTGTATACGTTGCTTTTAGACCCTTCAGATTGATTTATCTGAGAAGACAAATCTGGAATTTTGTTCGTCTGCAACAGATCGTGAGGACAGACAGCGAGGACACTGCTGGTAGGAGATGGGCTGCTGCACCAAGCTGTCTGTTATACTTCTCTAGGTAAGAGAGCACTAGAAGAGAGCATCAGCATTTCAAAGGGACTGTCACAGTGGTAACAGACAAACAGCCTGTTTGGAGCACATCTCTGATCTGCTCCTGGGTTTCAGATGATTGTGAGCAAAGTGTCAAAAATAAGGTTAGAAAGCACTCGCAAGGTCATCTCATCTATGTATCTTCTGCTCTGCCTTCTGGACTTCAGTTGTACCTATGCCAGTTCCCACAGATGTTGTCTAGCCTATTCTTAATGACTTCCTCCAATGGAGACACCATCAAATCTTCCTCTTAATGTCTAATTTAACACTGCTGCAAGTTAAAATCATTGTTTGTTCCCTTTGTCTCAGGAGACCATCATAGTGCCTTTGTTCATGCAGGAAAGTTTATCTAGATGAAGCTTATTTCTGTGTATTGCCTATAAGAAAAACAGCCCTGCTCCTTTCACTCTTACCTTTTAGGCCACACGTCCTTGACTTCTGAAAAGCCACATTTTCCTCCTCGAAGAGATGTCGCCCAAGGAAACGTCCAGTGCCCAAGGCAAGGCACAGTTACTCATCTAGTCCCTGCTGGTGCTGGCCTGCTTTGTAGAAAGCACTCATGTTCCTATTATGTCTGTGTGGCATAACACCGAGCAAAGATGCTTCTGCAGAAATCCCCCAGCCAGCTCAGCACTCCTGGTCCAAGCCAAAGCCTAGGCTTTCAGGAGTCAT